>NW_024412401.1:14671911-14760401 GCF_014898765.1 Herpailurus yagouaroundi | reverse complement strand
TTGTTTTGTTTTGTTTTGTTTTGTTTTGTTTTGTTTTGTTTTGTTTTTGTCACAGCAATGTTGGAATTGGGAGAGCAGAAACATGACAACAAATTATTGAGTAGGGAAACTCCAGTACATATGGGGATAGTATGAAAACCCTGCAGTCCTGGATTTTAGGACTTCTGTCCATGCCTGTAGTTTATCTTTTACCTTCCAAGCCTCCCATCCTCTGTGACGCCTGCAACAACCCCTTTCCATGCTTTCATGGGGTTTTAGGGTAGGTGGAGGATTTTTCAGGTACAGCCTCCACCCTGCTCAAGCATGCTTCTAATTAAAACTGTTCTGGTTGCGAGAAGCAGGAGTTTGAAAGGTATCTAATAAGGAATAAAGAGCTTGTTAATGAAGGACCTCCTAAATCTCTGCCTCTTTTCTGCATGTTTGTTCCATTCACTTCCTTATAGACTTGGTGTTTGTTTCCTCATAGTCTCTGCCCCCACCCCTCTCTCCTATTTCAGGTTGTGCTTGGTTTTGGTTTACTGTGGTGATGATGGTCTTGCTTCTTGTTACAGTAGAAATAGGAAACTAACAGACCACCCCTTTCAGAAGTAGGGGCAGTCATTAGAGGTTGTTAATGCCAGCCACCTTCCTCCATAATCTCAGGAATCTCAATGAAATCAAAAGTAGTTTCTTAGGACACCGAGGTGGCTCAGTTGCGCATCTGACTTGATTTCGGCTCAGGTCATAATCTCATGGTTTTGTGGGTTTGAGTCCCATGCCGGGCTCTGCACTGACAGTGTGGAGCCTGCCTGGGATTCTCTCTCTCTCTCTCTCTCTCTCTGTCTCTCTGTCTCTCTCTCTCTCTCTCTCCTCCTCCCCACTTGCATTCTCTCTGCCTCTCTCAAAATAAATAAAGAAACTTAAGAAAAATTTTAAGTAGTTTCTCAGAATTTAGGGACTTCTTGTCTTACATATTCTAGCTTTTTTTTCTGTCTCTGAATAGGCTGAACAATAGCCACTAGGTTCTTCTATTTCGGTAGAAGCTGACTTTGTTTTTGAGAGTAATAATAACAGCTACTTCATGTTTGTGAAGATTAATTTAGATACTACATAAACTTAAAGTGACTTATAACACTGTCTGGCACATAGTAAATGCCAATTATCAGCACACTACCAATAAGAAATGAAATCTTGATAGTGGTTGCTGAGACAAGTGACTAGATTGAATGAAGTCTAAAGGCCGTGTACTTGTAGAACATCTTTCGTACCTCAAATGTTTCCATACATGTCACTCCTTCAGGCTTCACAACAACATGGTAGGATGTATTATCTCCATCTTATAGATGAGCACTGAGAATGTAAATAACTTTACTTGCCCAGAAGTGGGAGTGTCAAAACTAGACTTCAAATGTAGGTCATCTGGCTTAAACAGCAAGCCTCTTTGTAGGTCATTGTGCAGACTCTTTCAGTGCAACAAACCACTAGTCCCTAGAGCACTGCCCACATGCCTAATGCATGACATTTTAAAAGCTGATAATGGATGTAAAAAAGCTGGGAAACACTTGAACATAAAAGCACTGAGTTTGTGAACATCTGTCAGAGATTCACTAAATGGGCATATTGCTATGGAATGAATTGTGTTTCCCTAAAATTCATGTGTTGAAGCCCTATCCCCCATGTGACTGTATTTAGAAATAGGACCTATGAGGAGGAGATAAAGGTTAAATGGGGTCATAAGATTGAGCCCTAACTCGATAGGGCCTGTGTCCTTATAAGAAAAGGAAGAGACACCAGAGTTCTCTTTTTCTTCACCATTGAGGTGAGAAGGCAGCTGACTATGAGCAAGGAAAAGAATCCTTACCAGGAACCAAATAAGCCTGCATCTTGATCTTGGACTTCTCAGTCTTCAGAATTATGAGAAAATAAACTTCTGTTAGTTAAGTCAATCAGTCTGTGGTATCTGGTTATGGCAGACTGACTGGACTAAGACACACTTATCATACTGGCATCTCCTCTCTTCCTCTTGGTACAGTTACTCTGTTTTTTTTTCTTCTTTCGACTTCAGGTATTTCAGTCGGTGTTCCTATAAATATGAAACACTATTTCTCATTTCATATCTAGCACAGCTGCATTCATTCCAACATTTTTTGAGAGTAAAACCTGTGTTGCATGACAGAGATGCAAAATCAGGAAGAATAGATGCCAAGTATTATGGTAGAGCTTCCAGAGTAAAAATGTAGGATGTGTGTATGTGTCTGTGTGTGTGTGTGTCTGTGTGCACACGCATGTATGTGTGTGAGATATATGAGCAAGATGAAGAAGACGAAAGGGTGACTTAAGAGGCAGAATTAACATCAGAGGTTGAACAGAATACAATGTCTGTTTACTTCAGGCTAAGGGCAAAACACAACGCTCTTGGGTGAAGCCAAGGGAAAGAAAGGAACAAGGGCTTAGTGAAGGTAATAGGAAAAAAGGTCCAGAAAGTTGTCTTCTGCCCTTCTAGACAATTTCTTTCCTAGACTAACACCTGATACCTTTTCTGGCTCCTACAAAAGATACTTCTACATCCTGATGCTTCAGATAGTTGACACAACAGAACCAGGGTCCCTCCCCATTTCTGCTGTTTAGCCTTGAAGCTCCATGCATGCACAATGATACTTAGAGAAGCAATGCACACTTGTGGGCACTTAAAGGAGAACAGATAGAAAGGTTCAGCTATGGAACTTTTCTAGGAGCTAATCTTACTTTGCAAATAGCCTATTTACCACTGGAAGGCATCAATGGATTTATTATTCTTTCTTGAACTACAAATTCTTTTGTTCTGGGGAAGGGCATGCACTATCATCAGATTTTCTATGCTTCTTCCCACCCTTAATGCCACTATGTAGGTTGAGTCCACTATCACCTAATGCCAAGTTAACTATTGCTAGTATCCACATTCCAATCATTCTCTCCAACATTACAGATATGATCTTGTGACTCCCTATGTAAAACCCTTCAGTGACTCTCGCTTGTCCTCTGCATCAAGTCCTTTATGTTCAGGGTGTCCTAAAATACCCTTTAAACTTCCACTACCCTCAAATATTTACAGTTCCCAGAAGGTAGCAAGCTCTCCCTTATCATCAGTTACTTTGCATATGCTGTTCTCTCTGCCTTTCCTCACCTGGGTAGCTCTAATATTCAAGTCTTCATTTAGCTATTACCCCATCTCAATTAGCTTGTCTTCATTTCACAGCAGAGGAGGAAATTCCTGTGTTTCCAGAACACCCAGAACTCTCATCACATTGGAGTAGGATTGTCTGTTTATTTCCAGTCACTAGAAGGTGGGTACTGATGGCAGAGACTATTATTGTACATTGTTCATTGTAGTGTTCATTATATTCACCCCAACCGATGTCCTTTCTGTGCCTCGCCTATATGTTAAAACACTCTGCTGGCTGCTTATTTGTTAATTCATTCAAACATTCATTCAGATGTATGTATTTAATACCAGGTATATGTCTGGAACTGTTGAGATCGCTGGGGACTCAGCAGTGAACATAACAGAAAGTAATTCTTGCCCTCATGGAGCTTGCATTGTTACGAGGCTAAGGCAGATAATAACCAAAAGCAGTAATGAAAATATAGAAGATATAGATCAGATAGGGAGTGCTGATAGGTGGAGAGGGGCACAATCTTAAATAAGATGACCAGTAAAGGCCTCACTGAAAAGATGACATTTGAGCAAAGCATATAAGAAAATTAGATTTGTGTTCGGGGGAAAAAAAACAATCCAGACAGAAAGAATTCCAGAGCAAAGTTCATGCTATGATTTCTCTCACTTGGTAAATAAATAAACAAAACAAAGCAGATAACTCATTTTTTACCTCACTCTCCCTTCCAGCTGCCATTTCATCTTTCAGTTCTGGCTTCCATATTGTATAATCTATGTCCTTAACTATATATTACATATATTTATTTATTTGCCTCATGTCTGTCCCCCTAATAAATTGCAAGCCCCATAAAGACAGGGATTTTGTCTATTTTATTCATTGCTACATTATCACGATCTAGAATCAGAATCTAGAATGGTGCCTAGACACAATAGGCAGTTGATCAATAATTTTTGAATGGATAAAATAATGAATAATTTTGAAAGAATCAATAAGTTAGAACCCCTATACTTATTATATGTTATTATTAAATATATTTTCTTCTGTTTCCCCCCCCCCCCCCCGTAAGTCTTCATTTCTAAAAGCTTCATTTTGGCTTCTGGACTACTATATTTCAAGTACAATGAAAATAAATCTTTTCTACAAAAAAAAATTGCCCTTTACTGTCTCTCACCAACTCTACTTATTTTAAAGAATATTCCAATGTTAGCCAAAAAAAATTAGTGTATGGGTAATGGCTGATCTGGTATTTTTTTGTTCTGTGTGCTGCTGCCTCAACTCTATGGAAGAATGAGTTAAATTTTCAAAATATACAAATCAAAAGTGGGGGGCACTTGGGTGCCCCAGTCGGTTAAGCCTCCAACTCTTGATCTCAGCTCAGGTCTTGGTCTCAGGGTCGTGAGTTCAAGCCCTACATTGGGCTGCATGCTGGGCATGTAGACTACTTAAAAAAATAATAATAAGGAAAATGATAGAGCTCTTCATATCCTTTAAGACATGATTACAAAATGTTAGTACATATATGAGTCATAGAAGTTTGTATTTTTTTGTTTTGTTTTGTTTGGACAGGGTATTTTGTTTGCCTGTTAAAAGCTTGAAAGAATTGAACTCATAGATGCAGATATATGGTTCTTATTTATTTATTTATACATTATTTTATATCTTGCATTATATATTAATTTTATTTATTTATTTATTTATTTATTTATTTATTTATTTAATATGAAATTTATTGTTAAATTGGGTTTCTATACAACATCCAGTGCTCATCCCAATAGGTTCCCTCCTCAATGCCCATCACCCACTTTCCCCTCCCTCCCACCCCGCATCAACCCTCAGTTTATTCTCAGTTTTTGAGAGTCTCTTATGGTTTGCCTCTCTCCCTCTCTAACTTTTTTTTTTCTTGTGGTTCATTTTTAAATGGGATAAGGTATGTCTCAAGGATAAGACGTCTGAAGGAATACTGGGTGGCAAAACCACACATGGTTATTCTAATGTCGTTTGTGAGAACATTTCCCACTGTGTGCAGATGGAACTGACAGTTTTGTTTATTTATTTATATTGTCCAAGTGTAGAGCATGTATATTCCTGTTGCTTTACTTTAGTGCAATTTAAGTCCCAGAAATCTTTAGGTCTTGGCTCCAACCATTCATATAATCACTTAAACTGGCTAGAAAAACCACCTCCTTACTCCTATGAAGAACTTTCCAAATGCATAGGGAAGGAGATGACTACTATGCCTAAACTAATTGTTTGCAAACTTGGCTTTCTATTAGAGTCACCTGGGACATTTTTAAATCCATCAGATGCCAATTTGAACAATTTCTGCTTTAGCCATAATGGCATGAGCTACAACAGACTTTTCTCTCACCATAATCAATTAGAAATCATTGACCATCTTTGGTGTTCAGTAGATACCCCAAAAGAGTCACATCCAAGTAGGTAAATAAACTAGCACAGACTAGTAGCAGAAGAAGTAGTAGTAGTTATTCTTAATTTAGACAGGACTTGATAGAATCTAAAAGCCCATTTGTTTTTCCACCAGATAGAAGAACCCAAGTTTAGAATTTGGGAAAGAAAAGAAAGAAAGAAAGAAAGAAAGAAAGAAAGAAAGAAAGAAAGAAAGAAAGAAAGAAAGGAAGGAAGGAAGGAAGGAAGGAAGGAAGGAAGGAAGGAAGGAAGGAAGGAAGGAAGGAAGGAAGGAAGGAAGAAATTGCTAATACCATTGATTAGAGAAAACCCCATTAGATATTTGGGGGGGGTGTCAAATTCTACAGTTCTGGAAAGCAACACTTACTCCATTCTCAAAATAAAATTAAATCCATCTCCTGTGTCCTGCCTCATCTCAATAAATTATAATCACATTCTTTCTTTACTGTCTGCCACAAATGCCCTAAAGTCTTCCTGAGCATCCTTCTAACACCAAATAAAAATAAATCATCTCTCCTTTGAACCACTGTATTTGAATGCCCCATGGCTTCTAAACCTTTGTGAGTGCATGTGAGAGTGTTTTAGTATTGTGAAGTAGCAATTGTTCACAATAATAATTAATTCTTGATCCCTGTAAGATAGTTACTGCTCGAAGCATGTGCACCTTATTTCATTTAATCTTAACAACAAACACATGGGATGAGAACCCTTCTATATCTTTCTTTCTTCACCGAGGAAGCTGAGGTTGAGAGAGCTAGTAAGTAACAAAACCAAGAGTTATACACAAGCAGTCAGGCTCCAGAAAACAAGTTTGTTGGATCCACTATATTGTGAGTACTTGGTTTCTTTTTCTTGTTTAGAAGCTCCTTGTAGACAAAAGCTATGTCTTTTTCATCTCCATATGCTCTGTACTTAGCACAATGTTTGGTTTATAGTTGGTTTGGGGGGGGACGTTTGTTAAATGAATAAATGCATGAAAATTATAAGTATGTTTTGGAAGGTGATGCCTAAAGGGTAAGAGGCATATTATTGATGTGTTTGGTGGTTTTGTGTTTGGTAAATAATAGTTCCATTGAATTGCTTTGATTTTTTTTTTGTTTTAGACTATTCTCTTCATTTTGTTTTCCCATTAGGCTGGGATTGTGAAGAAAAATAAAGTTTTTGACATATAAAATAGATTGTTTTCAGAGCTAGCAAATTTAGTGATCAATTCTAATCATTAAGTATGAAATTCCTTTAGTATACTTAGATTTGGCAAATGGAGAGAGGAAAATAGCTAAAGTCATTGAAAAGAAGCCTTCCTCAGCTTTCTAGAGGAAAAAATGCCAGTTCAAAATGGATAAGGAAGAAATGGAAAACAATTAGAGGTAAAACCACAAGCTTTACAGGCTCAATGATTTTTTTTTTAATTTCATCATTCATTTTATCGCATTTACTTTGCTTTCCCCTACACCTGAAAATGAATGGGGAGCGGCATGGTAATAATGTATTTGGGAATGCAGATTTTTTGGTTA
The DNA here is from genome assembly GCF_014898765.1 of Herpailurus yagouaroundi. NCBI lineage: Eukaryota > Metazoa > Chordata > Mammalia > Carnivora > Felidae > Herpailurus > Herpailurus yagouaroundi. The sequence continues at coordinate 14,753,326 of NW_024412401.1, read as the reverse complement.
GGCTACTGTATGACTTGAATGAACAAAACTAAGCATCTTCTGTGTAAAACCAGGAATAGTGGAAAGTAGATCCAAGAATTATCTCCCATCCTTTTTGTACTTGACCTTCCTCCACAATCAGACTCCTTAACCCCAAACTTTGGGCCCTGGATATCCCAATACATGTTATAGGGTCTCTGCAATGAAGTTCAACAAAGTAACAAGATTTAGTGTGCCATTAACAAAGAGTTAGTGTGAAAGAGACCAATAAAATACTATTGATTCACTTCTGTTTTGAGCAAATGTTGTACAGTGAACTATAAAAAAACATTGTTCTTTAGAGAGATGGTAAATTTTATGACTGCACTTGTTCTTATTTTAGAAATCTGGGTTTGCACTCAAAGTAGCTTTGTCAAAATTAGAAAAACTAACAATGAAAAATTAAGAGGACTCCATGTCTACTTTCTTGTTCAAGAGATTAACTGGGAAGAAGACTGTCCCAGCCTAAGAGTTGAACAGGGATGAGGTTGGTGCTTCACTGTAGCAGAGTCCAAATGACTCTAGACAAAACTGGACCAAGGAACCTGTGGGTGTCAAACTCAAGCTGAAAGACAAAATTGTTAGTGGAGGAGAAATGGCCAGCAATATTCAATGTGATGAGTGAAAGTCTTCTGTCAATATACTAACAAGAGACAGGGAGCAAAGGACATATGGAACTGGGTCAGGAGAGTTGAGAGAGTTGCTCAAGATTTGGTGCTCATACCTGCAGACAGGATGTCAAGAACTTATCCTGATGGTATGGTGCCTGCTAACCATGTATGTGGGAGTGGACCAGCCACCTCAAAGGCATAAAGCTATCCAGACACTTTGCCTATGTTACCTCCCTGATGGCTTTCCCGATTGCTGGATGTCAAGATGATTTTTTTGTGTGCTCTCAAGACATTTATTTGTCATGCTCCAGTGTAATTCATCATTATTCATCTTTTACCATAGAATGACTTTAGAAACAATTAATCTGGTTCAAAATTACAGCTTCCATACTTTTAAAGCTGTGTATCATTGAGCAAATTACTTTGCATTTGTATTTTCATCTGTAAAACAGAGGTAATAAAAGTTTCCAAATCTCATAACATTTTTAAGGAAAGTTAATGATAAATACATGAGAAATTCTTAGAATTTTCTGGCAAAGAGTAACATGAAAAATTATTTTTTATTAATATACTCATTATTATCATCTTATATTTTACCATAGTGCCTGACACATTGCCAGTGATCTGTAAATATCCAGTGAATACAAATTCACTAGAATTTCATTCATGTGAATGAAATATCATGAATCCTAAGTTTATAAAGCATTTGCAGAGGTCAAAATATATACCTGTAGTTCAAATGAAAATGAACAATTTAGATAGGCACCAGCTACTTCTTTAGAGTTGTCACTTTTGATAACATTTACCTATGATACCACTAGTAGAATAGGGCTTCATTTTTTTTTTTATTGAATTTAAGCAAAGAATAATTCCCAACATTTATAAAGTTTCCTTCCTGATTAATTTGACATTTTTGGCTTAGATAAAAATAGAGGCAGAATCATTTCCTGAACAAATGAAAGCTGAACTCCTTGGTTGCAACTTGATCAATGTTACAAGTCAGGGCCAAAACACATCTTAATTCTGGGCTGTTGTGGACTTTGTTACTTATGCCAAGAAGTCAAATCAGTTGAACAATTGTTAATAGAGTTTTAATACAATCCAGTGAATTGTAAATAGGCAAGTTGGAGCTTGTTTTAGGCAGAAAATTGGGCTGTAGGATTGTGGTGTGTGTGGTAATGATGATTGAATTAGGCAGACTCTGTAGTCCACAAAGGAAAAATAACTATCCACCATGATCTGTACTCTTGATATTGTTGATGGATCTTTGAACATGTATTTTTATTTTTATTTATTTTTGTCTTTAAGAACAAGTAAAAAAGTTATTGAGAGAAGCAACATATGGTACCATCACACATTACTTTTAGGCCTTGTGACTCACTTCTCCCGAATCTTACCATCTGAATTCAAAAGGTTATTTTGAGTGAATTTTAGAATCTTCTGTCCTTTGGAAAAATTTTAACCTTAGCATTATTTCAAATATCTACCCAGCTGGCTCAATTGGTGGAGCATGCAACTCTTGATCTCAGGGTTGTAGGTTCAAGCCTTCCACTGGGTGTATAGATGACTTAAAAAAAAAAGATTATTTCAAATATCTTTATGGTCTATTTAAAAAGGACAGAAAGAGTTTCAATTTACAACTCATTAATTTCAGGTTACAGTAAGTATCTACTAATTTTAACCTCTTAGCCTGATGTTCCCCCTGTAGCTCAAAGTCTGTCCTACCTTTGACTATTGCTCTTTTCTTAACTACCAGTTAGCTCCAGATTATGTGGATGCCTCCTTTTCAATGTCTCTCAAATGTGTGGAATATTTATAATAAACTTATTAAAGTAATCTTTTGCCTCTGGTTTCTCATCCCTCTAATTGGCCATACACATTTTTGCTAGAATTGTTTTCTGAAACATGAATATAAGTGTAACTTCCATCTCTAAAATTTCTGATTTACCTGTGTTGCCTAAAGAATAAAATCTAAACCTCTAAACCTGTTACTTAGAATGTTTCAGCACTTGGCCTTCCACAAGCAACTCCTGACACCTTATCCTCACCGGTGTTGAATCATGCACCAAAAGGTACTCTCCCTGTCATTCTTCACTGTGCCATCCTGTATTTTTTGTTTAGTTAACATGCACCTCTCTAAGCCACATGTAAGCAATAGCTTCTATGGGCAGTTGCTGGGATCCCAGAACCCCACCCAGACTGCCACCATCCAGTCATCTCCAGAGTAGAGAGTAATACATAAGAAGATACAAATAATGCAGAAAAAAAATATAAAATATCTTCCTGAAATGCAGAGTGCAGTGTATAGTAAAGGAATGATTACATTTCATATTAAAATAAGCCATGTAGTAGACTTGTTACTGCTGTTGGATCTCCCTAGTATTCTGTCCTGCAGTGGAAAAAGGCTTACTCCTTGACTAAAGCCATGTAGTTCTGAGAGAATTTCTGTATTACACCATTTCTCTGCCTCAGTAGCTCCAGTTTTTTGATCTGCTGTGTATCTGACCCAAGCCAGGTGAATCAGTCTTTTCCTGTAATTTTTCAACCAGTTTCTGGAATTTAAGATGACTTCCTTTATGCCAAAGGTAGAAGATGTGAGGTAAGGGAGCTAGCAGTTATTTGAGTAAGTGAGCTTTAGAGGTTGAAGCTTTATTAGATTCAAAGAGCAGAGCTGAGGATGAGGGGTTGGCTGTTTTGTTGTGGCATACTTAGAAAATTTAAAAAAAAAGTATATATTTCAGGTATACAAGGTGATGTTTTGATAAACATATAGAGTGAAATTATTGCTCTCAAACTAATTACCATATCACTTCATATAATTATGGTTTCTTTTGCATGTGTGTGTGTGTATACTAAGAACACTTAAGACCAACTCCATGAGCAAGTTTCAACTATTTAATACAGTTGTATTAACTATAATCACCACGTTGTACATTAGATCCCCAAAACTTATTCATGTTGTAGCTTGAAGTTTGTACCCTTTGACAAACATTTACTCCTTTCCCCTACCCTCCCAGCCCCTGGCAACCACCATTTTACTCTTTGCTTTTATAAGCTCAACATTTTTAAATCCCCCATATAAATGAGGTCATGCAGTATTTGTCTTTCTAGATCTGGTTTATTTCATTTAACATAATGTCTACCAAGTTCATCTATGTTGTTGCAAATGGCAAGGTTTCTTTTTTAAAGCTGAATAATATTCCACTGTGTATGTGTATATGTGTGTGTGTCTGTGAATATATATATTATGTTTCTTTATTCACCCACCCATGGGTGGACATTTAGGTTATTTCCATATCTTGGCTGTTATAAATAATGCTGTAATGGATATATGGGTGCAGATATCTCTGCAAGATACTGACTGCTTGTCCTTTAAATATTTGTCCAAAAGTGGTATTGATGAATCATATGGCAGCTCTATTTCTAATTTTTGAGGAGCCTCACCAACACTTGCTCTCTTTTGTCATTTTGATAATAGCCATTCTAACACGTAATAGTGAAACATTTTGAGGAACACTGTTTTATGAAACTTTGGGAAAATTATATGGATACTGTTTTTGGGTAAAGTTTAACTGGAAGGAATGGATTGTTAGTAGTGAATATAATAGAAAATGCAAGTTTTTACAGAGATGTAATGAAATGGTGAAAACTGCCAAAGGTGAAAAGTTCTAAAGTAGCATTTGGTAATAGTCTCCCAGAATCTGCCTATGAGAGGAGATAAATGGTGTCTGAATTCTGCATCCTAGAAAGTTACTCTCTGCTAGCTGGTTGCTATTCTACATGAATCCTTCTCGCTTGATTTGCAATATAAGTGAAGGTGAGAAATTGTAATAATGGACTTCCTTTCTAGTTTTAGGAGGATTACCTGATTTTTGTCTCAGGTTTTTTCATCAGCAAATGAGGCTAATACTATCTTTTGGTTGCTACTGGTGCTGAATGATTTTTAATGAGTTTGTGTTTAAGTACTTTCACTTGCGTGAAAAATCATTAGTTGCACTTAAATGTTGTGTATTTTAATTGGCAAAATAACCTGGATAGCAATATTCAAGTTCCCGGCCAACATATTTTTGCTCTTAATGGTATTCATATCATCATGCATCCAAATGCCTTTTCCCTATACTTTAAGTCTCTTTTACCCCCAAGTGGTGCTGGGGAACTAGGGAACAATAGACTTTCCTTGAGAAATCTTATGGCCCAAAGATATATTTGTACAACTGAAAGCCTATTAGAAATTGCTCTATGTAAATATTATGCATTTATATTGTGATCTTAACCTTGTCTTCCATGTTCTTCAACCTTTGGCTGAACATTGGTCTAGCTATTGATGCAATGGATGAGATTCTGTGAGGCCAGATTTAAGTCCCCTTCTGCAAACACTGGAAAGATCAAAATTGGAAGATGGAATAACATCAAATACTGGTCATGGGTATGAATGTCTAAAATGCTAGGAAGGGAAACAAAGGATAGTATCAAAGAGACTAATAGACTGGGGTATGGAGCCAAAACCAGCAGTCAGTATGGTGCTTGATACTAAGTTCATTCGGTCATCCATTCAGTCTTTCATACAGTAACCATTGTTAGATAGAGCCAGACACTGAAAGTACAATAATGAACAAAATATGAAAACTGTACCCCTATTTATAAACCATCATTAAATATTTGGTAAGTAAATGAATGGGTAGGGAAGAATGAATTAATTCACATTTGTAGAGTATCAAATCATAGATATGAAGAGCAAACAGTAGAAGTAAAGGTGTAACAGAAAAGACAAATTATAAAAAATAAATAAAAGACAAATACTGATTTTTGTCTTTATGGGACAATTTAGCCATGTGAATTGATGAGTAGAACCTGATATAAAGGAACAGAAAAGTAGCAGATAATTAGGATGAAATTTTGTCCAATTACTGAACATTGGTGAGGCAACAAATACGTTAGCACTAGAATTTTTTTTCTCATTCCTTTTATTTTTTAATGTGATAGGTCTACAGGACCATCATCCCCTTTAATGAATGGGCCACTTCACAGAAATCACTGTAAGCCAGAGCCCTCTCTTGAGATACCACACGAGGTGGACACTATTTCTGTTGGACTCCAATAGACTCCAATCAGTGCACTTAATATCCTGACATGCTCAGTTCAGCAGATCTTCCCTGCCTCTTAGAACATTAGACAATGATCCTATTAACCTTAATGTCCTAGAGTAATTAATTTTTTTCACATTTGCTGTAGATTCCCTTTTATAAGGCAGCACATTCCCTGGAAGTTGTTAGGCACTCATAATATGATGTCAGCAATCAAATGAACCAACATCTCCCATTCAATGGGTCTGGGTTCAGAGCTTCCAGTCAGCTCTCTGTTTTGAACGAATATCAGTCACCTTTTCATAGTTAAAAAAAAAATCTCAGTTACCCCACAACTGTAGGTAATAGGCTATCTTACAAGAGAGGACAAAGGAACTGTCTGTGTTCAATTATAGCAGATGTTCTTAGTTACCTGAAACATAGTTGAAATAAATGTTACTGTCTTTATTTAGCTAAGTAATCAGGTAAAGCAGGAAACACGCCATTTGGTTCTTGTTGATCAGACTTCCAAATCCTCCTTGGAAATCCCAGAAAGTTATCATGGAATTTAAAATTTCATGTGTATTTTTTTAGTAATCTTTTTATTCTAATAAAATTTAATATCAGAAAAATGGTTCATATGTCAGTTATCAAAAAAAATAAATCTGCACATATACCAATTAAAACTTATTTGAAACAAAGAATTTATTACTTTTTTTTTTTTTTTAGCTGAGAGGACTTTGACTTTAAAATATGCCATAACATAGTTCCAGAATTTTAATTCTCTGTGCATTTACCTCATTTATAATGCCTGGAAACCTTGTATAGACAACTTTTTTAAAGAATTCATAGAACAAAATTAAATACTTTATTATATATGCCAATTGACAATCTAGGTAGCAAAATAAATGTTTTCAACCATCATTTTGATACATCTGTGAAGCCGTTATCTCCTTAAACCAAGCATGAAAGTGATGGATTCTCTGAGAATTTATTGATTATTCAAGTCTGTCCTCATGTACATGTCCATGCAGCTTCTAATTTAGCTTTGCTTTATTATACTCTTTTCTCCTTGCTCTGACCTTTTTATGTATTGTATACCTTTCTATTATACACACAGACACACACACACACACACACACACACACACACACACACACTTTGGAAGCAAAATGAGCTTCTTCCTTAGCACATACTGTGTGAAGGACAGTTGCTTAGCTGAATACTGACTGCATGGATCCCTCCCCTGTGTAACTTCTCTTCAGGAATTACTGTATACCTATATAGAGAAGCTGTAAGTGGAAATAGCAACTGCAAGGGTAATCTTCTCCTGTGTATGACCTAATGGTCCTTCAGTGCCCGCTGCCATGGCCTTGTCTATTAGACATGCTCTGATGAGCTCTGAGGTACTTTTAATCCAATTTTGAGAGAGAGAAACTGGCAAATGGAAGGAAAGACCCTATGAATGCTAAGAAAGGAAATGGATAGTAGAAGTGAAGCCTGCTTCCCTTGGCCTCCAGACTCCCCCAACAACCTTAAGAAACCCTCCTTTATCTAACCTTCTTTTTTTTAATGTTTTATTTATTTTTTTTTTGAAAGAGAGAGAGGGAGAGGGGAACAGAGGATCCAAAGTGGGCTCTGTGCTGACCGCAGCAAGCCCAATGTGGGGCTCAAGCTCAAGAACTGTGAGACCTGAGCCAAAGTCAGATGCTCAACTGAGCCACGCAGGTGCCCCTATCTAACCATCTTTGAGTATCTTTTCTTTTACCCAAGAACTCTTCATTGGCATAGCAGAGGTTTGTGCTTTTAATATAAAGATCTCTTCTCAAGAAATTCTTGTTGATAAACTTGGCTTGGATATGGGGCACTTCATCAGAGGGTCTTCTATTGACTGCAGAATGTGACAAAATGACTGATTATAAACCCCAGTTTTCAAAAAGAGACACCCGAGTGTCAGGGGTTTGCATGGGTGTGGTCTTTCTGTTCGGGAGATATTCAACCTCAGAAATTTAATTCTTTAATTTGCTCCCAGAATTCTGAGACTGAGGGACTGAATATCCGTAACTAAGCTTACTCTAGAGGAGTAAAGAAGGCCAGTACATTTATCTACAATAAGGATAACTGCCTTCAAAGAGCTTGAGTGTTCATTATCTAGGATGATATCTCGGTCAAGTATGTGGGAAGCCATATGGATAACCAGGAGTTTTGGTGAGCACATGGTCATGTAAAGACAGAGATATGATATCTTCAGACAGTTGTTCAGGGAGTTCATGTGCTAGAAGTAAAGAACACAGACAGAGTTTGGAATCACAGAAGCCTTCATCCAAAACTTCTGTTCCTCTAAGAGATTATTTTAAGCTACCTGATCTTCAGTCTTTTCATCTAAAAATGTAAAAATAACTTCTAAGAAAGAGTTGAACTACTTAAATAAGATAACACATATAAGCAGAGCCCAATGTGAGATTCATAGAAAGTGCCCCTAAGTTGCAATATTAGTTATCATTATCATTATCATTATCATTAGTGTTAAAATGTACCCAAGCAGTCTAAAGGTACATCTTGTTCCATTAAAGAGTTCATTTATTTATTTTTAGCAGGTGGAATGCTCCATCATCTATGTGATGCAGAGACTCTTCTCTGGATATTACTGGCTTAATGCTAATATTATACCTGGCTGATTTTCATTTTCCTAGACTCAATGCAAATTAGCAATCCATTTCCTTTATGATGTCACAGAAAATTATGCTAATGATATTTTGATTTACCAAAGATTCCCCAGACATCTTATTTTCACTAAGAGCAGTTGAGTCTCTGACTTTCATTCGCAAAATGGGAATTAAAATGCCTGTGTGATAAGATAGATGTGAGTATTTTGTGACTGAATGAGAGAATATATTTTTAAAATGCCTAGCACATTGCCTGATGAGTAGTTATTCTTTAACAATGCTAATTGAAGCTACGGCATATTTAAAAACCATACCTGGGAGTGGTTGCTGTCACTGAATTATATCGACTACTGTTGGTTTCTATTAAAGGGAGTAGCATCTTTTGGCCTGTTCTCAGTTTATGGAGAATATTCTATATTGTGAAGCCACCATGTCTGAAACTGTCTCTTCAATGTATATTTAAGAAGTACATAAGAGGAAAAGGGAATAAGTCCCAAAACTTCTTAGAAACTTGTTGCAATAGAGATGTTTTTTTTCTATTTTTAGTGAATAATTACAAATAAGAGATTCCAATCAGTAGTGGTTAGTCATCTAGCTAAACTACCTTATGCCCTCTATTTCCACAAATCCAGACTCTATTTTTGTCTTATAATTGTAAGCAGTTGTATACATCTCCATGTGATTTAATATTCTACCATTTCAGTAGAGCATATTTTTAAAAATTTGATTTCTACAAACATATATTGGACATATTCTATGTCAAGCAGGGTAGCAAAGACCTACCTGACCTACAAAGACCACTCTGACAATTGTATAAAAAGAAGGAGGTTATAAAAAGTGGATGTGAGGAAATAGGACTTTTTAGGATTGTGTGCGAAGAAAAAGTTAAAGTTTCGTTAAGAACATAGGGACCTCTCTTGTGGGCATAACTTTTCATGACTGATCCTTTGATTTAGCATGTGGCTTCTCAGAGACCTTGTTTTCCATTACTTGTAGATTCCTGGCTATGATCTCTGCTGTTAAATTTGTGGGAAATCTAAGCATAGAGAAATTGAATTCTTAGAGTAAATTTATTATATTATAAAGGTAAACTTGTTTCCCCAAAGCTGGAAACCATTACCTGTCAATGGTTTACATATTTTTTTTATCTTTAATGAATTTTAATGCTCTCAGATAGAATATCTACAAATAAATAAACTACCAATAAATAAAGTACCAATAATGAGAATTTCTGACTGGAATTCACAGGGGAGAATTAAAATCCAATAAGCAGTTGCCATATATTGATATTTTTTGCTTCTGCATTTTAATAGTTTAGGGATTTAGTGATTGAAATATAAAGCAAATTATTTCTAAAACTTCTAAAAGTAAGAAATGAAAAAAGTTCAGTTGGCTGTTGTTAGTTTGTTTCTTCAATTTGCTTCATTTGAGAAAAACTCTTTCGTTTAAACCCAATATTGTGTTCTTCCTTATAATCCAATATTAGGGCATTATTAGGATGAGATTCTTATCTCTGTAAATGTAATTGGAACACATATTGAAAGTCCATAGGTGTTTGAAAAAGGAATGCTGCAAAATGGAAATTCATGAACTTTGATGATAAATTGAACAGTATCATTCATTAGAACACAAAGACTTTCTCTTCATTATGGAAACACAGGGATTTGATACAGGTAGAAGGTAATTTTGATGCCCAGAAATACGGTACATGGTGAATATAGCCTCATTTCTTCCATAACAGGAAAATAATATACAATCTGTACTGTGTCTCTATAAATAAAAACCCACTCACAGGTATGTGTCCAAACAGACCAAACAATACAGAAATGGAAAGACCGTATTTTTTTCCTGGATTTTTTTTACCTCTGGATCAGCATGTGCTCATATTTGATTTGTAGCCTTTACAAATTGAAATTTGGCCCCACAGGGAAGAGAGTGAGCTTTAGTTTGAGTAGACAAACTGTCTTAGTAGTCTGGCCCAAAGTCTGAGTTTTTCTTTATAAGTGAAGAAATATCACAAGTAAATAAATTGTTATGGTAATAAATGGGCTCTACAGTCATGTTTTAGATGGAAATTTGGATTTTGCCATCCAACTCCCATATGCACCTCTTCCTTCCCTGTACCCCCCCAAAAAATAGTGTATCTTCAAACAGAAGCACTTAACTGTACAGTGATGTTTGTCATAGCACTAAAAATAAAATGGAGTAATGGAAGCACTTTCAAGTCTTGATTCTCCATTACTAATTGTGGATCTTTTTTCCTTTCTAAATATTACTATTGTCATCTTTAAGTACAAATAATCTGAGCACTAAATGAACGTGTATGTGAAAGTACTTGGTAGACCCCCATTCATGAAGCTGAGATAAGCCTAGCTTGTGTCAATCATACTTGCTTTCTTCAGTGTGAATTCCTTACGTATACTCTCCATTATTGGTGTTGTTGTGGTTGTTGTTGTTGTTGTTTGTCCTTGCCTCCCCAGGATATAGGTAATGCCAAATAACATAGCTCCAGTATAAAGGAATAGAGGAATATTTTATTCGTACTTCAGTATTTTAATCACAAATACATTATTTTTATAACTTTATTAATATTGAGCATTGCCAGTTATTTACCTTTTTTCCTCATTGATATTTAGGCATTTTATATATTATGGATATTAGTCTATTGGCTTCTAATTATTTTTAAGCTACATTTTTTCAGTCATTAACAATTTAAGGTAAACTAATAGATGGTTTTGACTTTTATTATTTAAATCTATCAGTGTTTTTATGACTCTAAGATTTTGTCATAATCCAAGCATTTCCTACCTCCAAGTTACATCCACTTACATTTTTTCCTAGTACTCTTGTATTTTTATTTTTGTGTTTAAACATTTGATCCACTATGGAATTTGAATAAGGAATAAAGTGAAGTACTACCTTTACTAGTTTCAAATAGCTTCCAGTTGTCCTAGTGACATTTACTTGAGAGCTATTTTCCTACTACTTTAAAATGTATTTTTAAACACATTAAATTCCCGTATATACTTGGATTTATTTTGGAGTCCCCTCTTAAGTTGAGGACTAAACATTGATCAATCTCTTGTTTGACGAGTACCATAATCTACTAATATAGATCTTATCTTTGGTAGAGCTAATAAACCTTCATTATACTTAAGATTTTTCTGTACATTATTATGTATTCGTCTTCTAAATAAATTCTTTAGTTTTGTTGGTATTTTTATGGGAAGGAAGCATCTCATTTCTACATTAATGTAGGAAACATTGATATCTTTACAACTTTGAATCATCTACTCCAAGGACAAAATATGTCTCTCTATTCAGTTCTTCATTAGTTTATAATTTCTACAACCTCTACATTTCTTAAGTTCATTCTCAAGAATTTTTATGGTCTTATTGCCATAGTAAGTAGGGTTGTTTTCATTAAATTTTCTTACATATCATTTTTTACAATGTAAAAAAAAATCTAAGTTCTGTTAAAATCAAATTTATTTTGGGGCGCCTGGGTGGCGCAGTCGGTTAAGCGTCCGACTTCAACCAGGTCACGATCTCACGGTCCGTGAGTTCGAGCCCCGCGTCAGGCTCTGGGCTGATGGCTCAGAGCCTGGAGCCTGTTTCCGATTCTGTGTCTCCCTCTCTCTCTGCCCCTCGCCCGTTCATGCTCTGTCTCTCTCTGTCCCAAAAATAAATAAACGTTGAAAAAAAAAATCAAATTTATTTTATTGTTTTAGATTTTCTAGTTGTAATAATCATATCATCTTTAAATGATTACAACATTTTATTTAATCTTAATAATACTATTGTCTGGGTATATTTGTTAGCATATCCAGAGTAATGTTAAACATCACTGGTGATAAAAGAGAGGCTTAAGTTCTCTTGATTTTATTAGCATTGCTTCTAGAATATCACTTTTAAATCTAAACATTGTATTGACCTTTGATATTTTATATATATAGTGTATATGTAGCTGTATGTTTTCCTGTATAAATATAAGTTCATATTTAGTTAATTATTTTATAATCTTCATTTATTAAAGATTTTTATGAGGAAAGAATGTTGAATGTCATCAAATGTCTCTTAAGCATCTTTTAAAGGAATCATATGATCTCTCTCTCTATGGATCTCCAATAGTCAGTTACAGTTATTGGTATCCTAATACTTAAATATCTTTGCTTTTCAAGAATAATCCCAACTTGGTCATAATTAATTATTTTCATAGTATACTGCTAAATTTTATTTAAGTTTTTTTTTTTTTCCATTGGTCATAGTAAGTGAAATTAGTGTATAGTTATCTCATTTGAGTGTGTTGGATTTCTCAGGGTTTGGTCTAAGTGTTTCTCTGCCTTTGTAAATAACAAACCTGCCTTTATTATTTTATGAAATACCCTAAGTATTATAAGAATTATGTGTTCCTTTTAAGGATAAAACAATTTAATGTTACAACTAAGTTTGACACTACTTCAGGAAGTAACTTTTGGCAACATTCTTAATATCTTCAAGATTGTTGACCTGTTAAGGGTTTTTATCTCTTCTCATGTCAATTTTGGTAGTTTATGTTTTCCTAGAAAATCAATCATTTTATCTAGGCTTTGAAACATTTAATTTTCTTTATAGTTCAGATTCTTTCCCCTTTCTCAAACTATGATCAGTATTTTGTACTTTCTTAGTGTTTCTAGATTAGACTAGCTAGCGGTTATTTATTTTATTAGTTTCTTTTAAAGTACAAACCATAGCAGTGCCTGGATGGTTCAGTCACCTAAGTGTCCAACTCTTGATTTTCGCTCAAATCATGATCTCATGGTTCATGAGTTCGTTTCCCATGTCAGGCTCTGAGCTGACAGTGCAGAGCCTGCTTGGGATTCTCTCTCCTCTCTCTGTGCCCTTCCACTGCTCTCTCACTCTAAATAAATAAACAACTTAAGAAAACAAACTATAGATTTTATCCCTCTAACTTATTAATTTTTGCTTTTGATTTTTACTTTTTCTTTCTTTTCTATCAAATCTTCAGTATAGAGCTTCTCTTATCTTATACCTGACAATGGGTGAAAAGCAATGTGAAGTCCTAGGAGTCTTGTTGCTTTAGTAGCATTGCTATTTTCTTTTAATATAATTTATTGTCAAATTAGCTAACATAGAGTGTATAAAGTGTGCTCTTGGTTTCATGGGTAGATTCCTGTGATTCACTTACGTACAACACCCAGTGCTCACCCCAACAACTGCCCTCCTCAATGCTCATCACCCATTTTCCCCTGTCCCCCATATCCCCCCATAAACCCTCAGTTTGTTCTCTATATTTAAGAGTCTCTTATGGTTTGCCTCCTTCTTTATTTGAAAACATTTTTCCCCTTCCCTTCCCCCATGGTCTTCTGCTTTACTTTCTCAAATTCCACATATGAGTGAAAACATGGTATCTGTCTTTCTTGGACTGACTTATTTCACCTGGCTTAGTATCTTCCAGTTCCATCCATGTTGTTTCAAATGGCAGGATTTCATTCTTCCTCATTGCCAAGTAGTATTCCATTGTATATATAAACCACATCTTCTTTATCCATTCATCAGTTGATCGACATTTAGGCTCTTTCCATAATTTGGCTATTGTTGAAAGCACTGCTATAAACATTGGGGTACATGTGCCCCTATGAATCAGCACTCCTGTATCCTTTGGATAGATTCCTAGTGGTGCTATTGCTGGGTCGTGGGGTAGTTCTTTTTTTAATTTTTTGAGGAACCTCCACACTGTTTTCCAGAGCAGCTTCACCAGTTTGCATTCCCAACAACAGTGCAAGAGGGTTCCCCTTTCTCCACACCCTCATCAACATCTGTTGTTTCCTGAGTTGTTAATTTTAGCCACTCTGACTGGTGTGAGGTGGTATCTCATGATAGTTTTGATTTGTATTTTCCTGATGATGAATGATGTTGAGCATCTTTTCATGTGTCTGTTGGCCATCTGGATGTCTTCTTTGGAAAAGTGTCTATTCATGTCTTCTGCCCATTTCTTCCCTGGATTATTTGTTTCTCAGGTGTTGAATTTGGTAAGTTCATTATAGATTTTGGATACTAACCCCTATCCGATATGTCATTTGCAAATATCTTCTTCCATATTGTCGGTTGCCTTTTAGTTTTATTGATTGTTTCCTGTAAAGTGAAGAGGATTTTTATCTTGATGAGGTCTCAATAGTTCATTTTTGCTTTCATTTCCCTTGCCTTTGGGGATGTGTTGAGCAAAATATTGCTGCAGTTGAGGTCAAAGAGGTTGTTGCCTGTTTTCTCCTCTAGGGTTTTGATGGTTTCCTGTCTCACATTTAGGCCTTTCATCCATTTTGAATTTATTTCTGTGTATGGTGTAAGAAAGTAGTCCAGTTTCATCTTCTGCATGTTGCTGTCCAGTTCTCCCAGCACCATTTGCTAAAGACACTGTCTTTTTTCCATTGAACACTCTTCCCTGCTTTGTCAAAGATTAGTTAGCCATACATTTGTGGGCCCATTTCTGGGTTCTCTATTCTATTCCACTGGTCTGTGTGTCTGTTTTTGTGACAATACCATACATTCTTGATGATTACGGCTTTGTAGTAATTCATGTATCAGTTCTAGCAGCTTTTTGGTGAAGTCTTTGTTATGTATATTGAAGGAAAAGGGGTTTTAGAGGGAATTTTATAGAGTGGTATGATCCTCTTGGCTACTGCAACCTTATGAAAAGGATGTCATCAGTGAACTTTTCCAGAATTTCAGACCCCCCTCCACACACACACACACACACTTACTACCAGTTCTGCCTACTTGATGTCTAGTCTTCTTTCACTTTGGCCCTAATCTGATATGTCTAGGGGTGAATAAAATACAGCCATAGAAAATGAAAGATCCCCACGAATATATGTTAATTACATTTTTACTCACATGGCTTTCCTGAAAGTTAAATATCTCTGTCATTTTGGTGGAGGTGATCTAATTTCTTTTTTCTGGAAGTCTTATTAGGTGTGTGACCTTGCATAGATCACTTAACCTCTTCAAACCAGTTTCCTCATCTGTAAATTGTAGATAATAATAGTTTGTATCTCCTAAGGTCATTATGAGGATCAAGTAAATTAGAGGAGTTTGTATTTTGGAAATGCTTAGAGTGCCTAGCAGATCCCAGCATAGAGTGAGCACTGTTGATGTCTTCATTTCAGAAAACACTGAGGGGTGCCTGGGTGGCTCAGTCAGTTAGCGTATGACTTGGGCTCAGGCAATGATCTCATGGTTCATGATTTTGAGCCCCTGCATTGGGCTCTGCATTGACAGTGTGGAGCCTGCCTAGGATTCTCTCTCTCTCCTTCTGTCTCTCCTCCTTTCCCCTCTCTCAAAATAAATATATAAACTTAAAAAAAAACTAAAAATAAAAGAAAAAAAGAGAATGTTGAGATCACTGTAGATGGTAGTATGGTAAGGTGATTATGTAGAAAATGGCGTCGGCTCATCTCCTTCCAAATTCTGACACCTCCTAAAGGCAAGGATTGTTGGGGAAAGAGGCCCAGAGATAACCACTCCATTGACTATTGAGGCAGTTTAAGACTGACTGCTTGCTCTTAAGCTGTGGGCAGTTAGATCTGAAGAGGACCAATGGTGGTATAGATAGTAGCTCATAACCCATGAGGGATGTTTGGTCCTGTTGTGATTGGAGCCCTAGAGAGGGCTGACTGTGAAAATACTTTCTCTCAAGATGCTGTTTAAAAATAAAAAGTGGAACTTTATTTAAATCGTTCTTGACAGTGCTGTACAAATTTGTCCCTTCCCATCTGTTTGCTCAACAAAGAGACATGGAGATCAGGATTAACCTTAGCACAGAACAAATTAGCCAAAGGGGCTCAGGCCCAGATAATTTGGGAAATATAAAGTTTTATTAGGAAGAATTCTCATCCAGGAACGTTGAAGTATTGAGCCTGGGAGAGAATAAAGGAGTTTCTGCCATTTCTGCTGAAACTACTCGTGAATAAAAGAAAGAAAAGGAAGAACTTTTTACAATGAAATTGTACACAAAATGTTTAAAAATGCTTAAGACTGGGAACTTGAAGACCCTCTGCTCAAATTTCATATTTGGTGAGGCAAGAAAGAAATTCTGTGGGGGAAGAGGAAGAAAGAAAATTAACACATGGTATGCTCATATATGGAACAAACCTTTTCCAAGTGTTCACAACAGTAGGTCAGAGGCAGATCTCCAAACTGAAATAGAGTACAGACATCTAGTCCTAACTCTAATTATGCATCAGAATTCCTTCCTTAAAAAGAGATGATAATGTGGTACTCTTGAGAAAGCATTTTGATATTATTATGCTATAAAACATAATACTATTCTAGACTATTTCATATTCTGCAGCATTAGAAAATTGTTTAAAATACCCAAAGCATGCAAATCCATAGTACCTCATAGCTTAAACTATAGATTGTCAAATGTATTAAAAACACTGTACAGTTATCACTGACAGATCGCTGCATCCCTCCATCCCAATCCTTGCCTTCCTCCCTATCCTACCCCCAATATCTTCAGCTTCTAGTAAACATTGGTGATTTCTACCATCACTTTCTTTTGAAACTTAGAGTGGAACATTTCTTTTTACAGCCTAATAATTCTGGTTCACAGAACATAATGAGTATAAAATGACTGACTAGAGAAAGGAGAAGAAATGCTGGATTGTTCTCCTTGGATGGTGTCCTTCCTGATCTGACAGCTCCCGTCCTCTTTTCTGCTTCTATTCCTCACTGAGTTCATTTACTTAAGATGGCTGTTTGCCTGTGTATTGAAATCTCACCTTTCAGATGTTTCTACTGGAAAATACCCTCCCTACTGGACAAACATGGATGTAGGAGTCCATCTGGTTTTGCAACTGATTAAACCCAAGCCCACACTAATAATCCTTTTGACAATATCACTGAGCTTGCTCAATCATATATGGATCATATACTGTCTTACATAAGCTTCAACTTGCTTGTTATTCATGTTGACCAAACAAGACAGATCTCTCGGTGAGCAGGAGTTTCATCTTCTGTGGTTGTTGTTGGGCAATAACCACCTCCCTTTAACCCACCCCCATCCTCCAGTACTTAGCAGAGGCTTAAACATAGTCAGTTGCCTTTAGGCCATTCTTGGAGAACTGAACTAAATATACACCCCAGCAGATAACTTTTATTATCTTACTTTCCTCCCAAACTGAAATTGATTCTTTGAAAGAGTACATCTTGAACTCTTATTCCTGTAATTATGGAGGTGGTTATACTAAATCCTGGAACCAGAAGAATCTCAGAAGTGCTTTTTAAAACTTCCTATTCCCAGACTCCTACCCTGGAATTTTCTGTTTCAGTGGGTTGGTATAGATTCTGGAAATTTGTATCTTCAGCAAGCAACCCAGAGGATTCTGGCTTGTAGCCACTTTTGAGAAATAGTGAATTAGCCAAGATAAGCCTATATCTGGGAAGTCTTGAAAAAGTATTTTTCTCATTTTAAATACTTACTGTTTACCTTGAAACTCCAAGGAAATAGCATATATTTCTATAACACAAGACCATTTACACAATTACTGAAGGACTTCAAATATCAATTAATTTAAAGAAGATTATAAACTAATTTATCTAGGGGTGCCTGGGTGGCTCAGTCGGTTAAGCGTCCGACTTCAGCTCAGGTCATAATCTCACAGTTAGAGTTCGAGCCCCACGTCAGGCTCTGTGCTGACAGCTCGGAGCCTGGAGCCTGCTTCAGATTCTGTGTCTCCCTCTCTTTCTGCCCCTCCCCTGTCCGTGCTCTGTCTCTGTCTCAAAAATAAATAAACATTAAAAAATTTTCTTAAAAAAATAATTTATCTGTCTTTCTGTCCAGTTTTCATCCATTGATCTACCTACGTACTAATCTATTTATCTACATCCTGTATATCTACTGTGAACCTTGTTGATTTAAGGCATTCCCACACTAATAATTTATCCTTCCTAAAGGTGGCATATGCTAGGGCAAGGAGTCAAAACTGAAATTTTTGTAGAAACTAATTTACCCAAAAGGTTTAAGAATTACATCTTATTTCATCTGTTTTTCCTTATGATTGAAATATCTCTTGGGGATCTGAGTTCCTTCTCCTTCTTAGGAGTGATTTAAGTAATCTACTAGTTCTTTTGATTAGAAAAATGTACTTGCTATTGATGCTAAAGCCTCATTTTCTCTTTTTTCATCACCAGGTTTTCTATTTATGTTTTTGTTCTATGCTAAATACCTTTTTTTGTTGATGTTTATCAGTCATATGTAAAACTCAACTGAAAACTTTTTTTTTATTTTCAGTCATTACTTAGTCCATACTGAAAATATTGAGCAGTTTCATTCACTAGTTCAACTATTTCCTTAACCATCTTAACTATTTGCTCATTTGCCTGTTCATTCCATATTTGACTGCTATGATCCTCTGCCTCTTGAAACTGAAGAGATGGGATTTTACTAGTCTTCTGTACAAAAGGGGTTGTCTGGGTGCCTGGGTCACTCAGTTAGTTGAGTGTATGACTCTTGATTTTGTTTGTTTGGCTCAGTCCATGATCCCAGAGTGGCGGGATCAAGCCCCACGTGGGGCTCAGCACTGAGCATGGAGTCTGCTTTGCATTCTCTCTGTCTCTCCCTCTGCCCTTCTCCCCAGCTCATTCTCTCTCTCTTTAAAATAAAAAGTAGATTATTTTTAAAAAGGGGGATTATCAACTTCAAAATGTAAAGTATCTGCACAGAGTCAAAACAGCACTTATCCTTTCTCCATCTAAAATATTTGACTGGCTCTTCATTTTCTAGTCATTATAGTCTATATTTGACTTACCACTTCTGCTTTCTTTGACTCTCTAGGACTTTGAATCTTGATTGCTTTAAATATTCCATTGAGACACAAAGCTGAAGGATCAAAAGAGATATCAAATTGGGTATTTCCCCCAAATTTACTGCTTGTTGCGGTCATACCACATGAGAGTGATTATGGGGTAGGACTCACTTGCCACTCAGGCCCCCCCCCCCACAATGCCTTCCAAGCTGGGATCTGGACAAAAAGTTCATTGGGAGTCCTACTCTTAGCTTTGTAGCTGCAATAATTCCATTTTTGCCAATGCATCTAGAATTGATCAAATGGAAAGCTACTTGAATAGCTTTTTAGTAACCAAACTTCATGTGAACCACCTAGAAAGGTAATAATCCATAATGAAAATAGAGACTTCCAGTAGAACTACGGTGCTTAAATATTCCATTCAGCACACGTACTCAGGTTAGGAAAACCAGAATGAATAAACAAAAGAAGTTGTTTATTTGGTGAGCAGGGAAGCAAATGTTTTGAATTATTGGTGATCTCAAGAGCTAGTATTTTCAACCTATCAAGGAATATTTCACTGATATTTCTGTCAGTGAAATAAAAACCCTCAGGATGGGTGAGTCAAAGAAGCTTATTCTTAAGTCACTGCTCACCACTGATGAAGTCAAAATTATGTTTGCTCTGTTTTATTCACCTGTTCTTTCTTCAGGTATGTAAGTACTACTGATAAACTGTTTTCTTTTACATTAATCATCTTATGTACCGTTTCCTGAGCCAGATCCTTTGCTACATATATGAAATATACTAGGTTATTTAATCATTTAACTGAATAAAAAATCCTCAGTCACCTTTGGAGAAAGGTGGGTCAGAAAAGGTAAGTCACCCAATGCTACACAGCTTGTAGGTCAAATTATCAACAACACCTGTCACTAAATGTCTTTCTTTGTTTAAAATACTTAGAGGAAACACTACACATATTTGATGTCATGTGCTAGCCTTCCTGCTTTAACTCTTAGAGGGTGAACTTACTAGGAAATTCTGGAAACACCTTATCACTAGCCATATACATTAATAGTTGCCACAGTGGAAGAAAGTAAACCCCAGTCAGTTTCAAAAGAAAAAAAAAAAAGTAGTCTTTGTGATACATGCAAGAAAAGTAAAAAAGTTATACACAAAATAACTTTCTGTTCCTAACTCATCCATAAAATTCTTCTTAATGTCTCAGCAACCTAGAGACATGCTAAAGAAGTGTATTACTTTTTTTTACTTATAATTTTCCATTATGAATACTACCTGGTTAACAAGTATAGCTAAAGACTGTGCTTGACCATGAAATACCATTACATGTATAGACTAATATGTAGAGACGGGAATGTATTTCATGGTGTAATTAAGTCTGCAAAAGTTAGTAATACAAATCAATACAGAATGACTCTTGGATCACTTGAAGTGTTATGTAATGAAACATTAAGGTTTGGGGTGAATGCTTTTTTTTCATGTGGGTTTTCCAAAGCATTGCAGGAGAGTGGGCTTTCCTAGCTCCTCGCTCCTAAATGCCACCTGCATCCTCCAATTTTGCAACAGTCAGTGTCCCTATACCACAAATAACCCTCCTATAGTTGACAGGGGTTCTGCCCTCAGTTGAGAACCACTGAAAGGAAGTATAGTTTCTAAAAATTCTAAAAACGAGGGCCAGGCCTATAATTAAGAAATATTAACAAATGGGAGTCTGTTCTATTTCCCATTTCCAGCTAATATCATGACCAAAATAAGTTAACATTTCTGTAATCAGCTAGCAAACACTTTGTTTTCTCATTCAGGTTGAATAGTTAAAGCAATTTTCTGTATTAGGATACTCAACCAAATTTTAATTTGAACATTACTGGTTTGGGCTCAAAGCAATGTGATGTTTGGTATGAACTCTGTTATATTGATAATTACTAGTGACCTTATTAAGTAATTATGAAACAAAGAAATTAGCAGAGAACACTTGTCATTTATTTAAGAAAACAATATTGATTACTCTACCATGTGTGAAGCCGTGTAATAGACATTAGAGATACATAAATGAGTAAGAATCCTCTGTTTTCATGGAGCCTACAACTTAGTATGAAAGGCAGACTATTAGCCAAATAATTACCAGATAATTTGCCAAGTAATACAGAAAATATATGTACAAAACACTATGGGAAAATTCGGGGAGTGGTGGTAACTCTGTGGGGTTAAAGAGCACTTCCAAGAAGATAATAATTTGAGCCAGGTTTTAAGGTATGAGTAGAAGTTTCTCAAATGGAAAATAGCTTGCAGTGACTCAGAACTTTATGGGAAAAGACATAGAGGTTTTTTTTTTTTTTTTTTTTTTTTTTCAAAATTATATCTTCCTTACACATTTCTTTGTTTTAATGTTTACTTATTTGTGAGGGAGAGAGTCAGAGCATGAGTGGGGGCCGGGTAGAGACACACATACACACAGAACCCAAAGTTGGCTCCAGGCTCTGAGCTGTCAACACAGAGCCTAATGCGGGGCTGGAACCCAGGAACCGTGAGATTGTGACCTGAGCCGAAGTCAGACACTTAACTAACTGAGCCACCCATGCACCCCAGCAGTTCAGTGAGGATGGAAAAGAAAAAAAAAGTCAAGAAATGAGACTTCAGTGATGTGTGTACATTCAAAGGAATATGTGATCAGAAGTACAGCTTCTCTCCTTTGGTAAACATGACCTCTGAGTAATTTAACATGGCAGTGACAAGTTACACAGTTTGCAAACGTTAAATCACTCTATCATATGCATTAACATATCTGGTGTATTCAGTAAACACTTCTGAGTTTGTGTTACAGATTAAACTTTTCAATTTTTGTGAAGTTAAAGGGGAAAAATGTTTTTGATTACCACTGGTTAGATTGTCTTGGCCTCCCTAGGCTCATTGTCTACAGGGAACATTAAAGATATTTTCATGATAACCCAGAAGTATTATTTATTCATTTTGTTTTGTGAGATAGGCTAGTTAAGTCCAACTATTTAGGTCTTTAAGATTCAGGTTTTCTTAGGTGGAAGAGTAAAATTTTGTTTTGATTGAAGGACCAAGGTTATCTTGGAATTGTTCTCTATTTCTGCATGCACATCAATCTCATATAAAAGTAACTTTTACTTAAAAGACCTCTCAAGAAATTTAAGGAAAGTGTTGGTAAAGTGAATTGAATGGCATGCCATAGATGTTTTTTGATAATTGCAAGACCAAATGTTATCCCAGGGCGTTAATGAGTGAGTTCAGTGGTCCTTTTGGATGACTGAGAATGATTCAATTTGACCTTTTTCCCCCAAAACAAAAACATAAAATTTTTTATATTTATACCTAGAGTGTTCATTATATTTTCACTTAAAAAATGTTTTTTGTGATACCTTTCTTAATTTCCAATATGCACATCTCAATGTATTTTATAAGCAATTTCTATAAACCTTTCTGGCAGTAAAATTTCTTTGCATTTTAAATTAAATCTCACAGTAAGAAGTGAAGTCAGTGAAAAGAGCCACGTACAGAATCTAAGAATTTCCATTGTTAACCATGGGAAATGCTTCACTTTCTGTCCTTTAATTAAAATCTACATTTCTTATCAGTTTTGCTTCCTGCTTTTGTACCCCAGTGAATATACAGTAATGTAGTTGATATACCAGGCTTGTATCATAATTGAATGAATAGGAAAAGATAATAAATTTAAAAGGATGTATTCCACTCCAGGAGACCTTACTTCATAGGCATATATACCCACTATGTGTATATACTATATAAATAAGGGTGTATGGATCTTGTGTTTAAAACCAGCTCCAGAAAGCTGTTGGAAGCTAAGATTTTGTTTGCCAAGAGCAAGTTGCCAGTGCTAAGGTTATGACTCTGGTGACCTTTCCGTAATAACTAAGAGGCCAATATAGTCATTGCTAAAGTCCAGACCCTGCATTGATGAGTTGTACATGTGTGGCTTTCACTCTGCAGTGGTAGATAATGATGCACTCAGCCAGACTGGTCCAAGTTTTTTGATACTTAAGTAACCTGAAAAATAGCTTCAGGTGTGATTGAACAGACCACTCCCTCCTAGAAGCCAGGCCTTTTTAAGGATTACTGATAGAAAAGGGATAAAATTTCAGTGAAATTGACCATTAGAGGAGAAATAACCTATCCTTTACTTGGACAAATAACAGTGCTTAAATATTGGAGATGAGGGGAGCTTTCTCACCTTCCTTGTCCCTGGATTTTTCATTTGTGAAATGTAAGAAAAGATCTTGCCTTTTGGAAGTCCAATCTTGCACAGATTTATTGATTTATATACATGGAAATGGCCATGAATGTATTAGCTTATATAAATTCTTTAGGATTGATTATTAGAACAGTTATTTTAGATGCTTGTTAATTTTATCATCATTAACCTTTCATATGATCTTACAAGAGACTCAAGGACATGAGTATTATTACAAAAGGAAGTGAAATAAAGTTCATGATTATTTTAATGAGTCACTGAAAAAAATGTCTGCTTTTCAAAGCAAGGCTATAATTCTTTAATCAAAGACTGGGGGCAAATAAAAGAAAATTACACTATCGCACTATGTCACTTAATTTGGATTGAAATATAAAAAATGGCCTCATGGGAAAAAAAATGCATCAACTCTGCATTTGATGAGAGGGACAGAGTTATAAAATCCCCAACTCTGTCATTGATTGTATTGGAAAGGCATCTTTGTTTGTCTCTCCTTTTGGATACATGTAGACAAAGCACATTTTAAAATCTTCAGCCATGTCTGTTAATAAAGATAAGGATTTCTAACTTATTATAGATACTATTGAAGTAAAAGCAAAAGAAAAAATATCAGAAGAGTTCAGGGAGATATACTGAGCAGTAGTCTAAGTTAATTGATGATTGGTTTGCCTTTAATCTTTGGAAAAAGTGACCTAAGTCAAATGGTAAAGACTGAGGGTCTTGAGTCAGATGGGGCTACGATCAGACTTTGGTCACTGGTTACTTTGATTTTAGGTGTCAGAGTGATCTTGAGCAAACTTAATTTATTTGAAGCCTGTTTACTATTAAGTGAGGATGATATGTACTTTCCAGGGATTTTATCAGGATAAACTGGTAGCATATAAAGCATTTAGCAGCAAAGAGTTGGGCACTCAGTAGCTAATAGTAGATAGATGTCTTAGAGGAGTTTTATTTCTATTTCCCAAAAGTGGGTAATTTGTTAAATGAACAGAAAAATACTCACATTGTGTTTCTTATGTTGAGCTTGTCTATTCAGGCTTGAGTGATTTACTTTTCATATATTTTCTAGAAACTCTTTCTCTTACCTCATACTCAGCATGAAAAAAACCCTACTCCTTTCATGATGGAAGTGGTAATTAACCTGCCACCAGGTAGCTGGATGATTACTCTGAGGAAATAGTACAAGACTGGGGACTTCCTGTTGGTCTCTTGATAGTGGATTGAGCACTAAGCAGTAGTCTTAGCCAAATCAGCCTTGGTAAGTGGATGTCCATATTGCTGGGCCCATTGATAACCCACATCTCTGCCACTGGGGCCATTTTGTCCAGGAGCCACTGGGCGATGACAGTAATGGCTGGGGAAATAGTCTGACTGACATTAACTGAACAGGTCATCCTATCCAATTGATTATTAAAATGTTCCTCTGCCAAGATCATTTGGTAAACATTCACGTGGGATACAAATATCTTCATGTTTTGTGCCCATGAGTAGTCTTTCCATATACCTCTTACCCAAATTTTATTGTCACCAGTTTTTCAACCATACTCCTTTCAAGTCCCTGACCATCTAGCCAAACCATTGGCCATAGCCCATGAATCTGTATAAGATCACACATCTTGCCATTTGTCCTTCCAAACAAAATGAACAGCCAGGCCGCAAGGTTCTACTCACTGGAAAGATTTCCTTTCACCAATGTCTTTCAGGGATGTCTAAGCTTATGGTGCTACAGCTGCCCACTTTGGGATGATGCCTTCATATTCTACAGAGCCATCTGTAAACCAGGCCAAAACGTGTTCTTCTTTCAACCAATATTAAATTTACTATGAGGCCATATCAAAAAAAGTAGTATAGCAAAAGAGGGAATCATTGACATTTGGGCTACTTCTTCATGTAATTTATTTGTGTCTTCAGGGTTTTCTTGGCCTAATCTTGTATATACCACTTCCATTTGATAAAATGTTGTTGTGCATGCCCAATTTTATGGCTTGGTAGGTCAGATAAAACCCAGTTCATGATGGGCAACCCAGGTTGCATGGTAACTTGGTGGCACATGTTTAAGTGATCAGTTTCTACTAAAGCCCAGCAGCAGGCCAAGAGCTATTTCCCAAAAGGAGAGTGATTTTCTGCAGAGAATGTCAGGGCTTTGTTCTAAAATGCTAAGGGCCTGAACTGTGATTCACCTATAGGGACCTGTCAAAGACTTGGAACAGTATACATATCTGCCATTAACACTTCAAGCACCATTGGATCTGCTGGACCATATGGCCCAAGTGGCAGAGCAGCTCAACGCTGTCTGTCTGTCTGTCTGTCTGTCTCTCTCTCTCTCAAAAATAAACACTTTAAAAATAAATAAATAAATGAATGAATAAACAAACAAACAAACAAACAGGATAAATTGACATATCCCATGCCACTGGATCCCTAGAAATTTCACTGAGAAAACAGGCCCTTCCCTTTTATGCAAATATCTTACTATTACTACTTCTCATTAGATCCAATCTGCATGATGTCATCAACATAATGGACCAATATGATACCTTGTAGAAGGCATCCCTGTGATAGAATGGGTGTGAGAACACACTGGGTCCACTGTGATATGGACCTAAGCTGAAACACCGTTGACCAACTGACTTCTATAAGCCCCTACTCTGACTGTTGGACCACAGTTACATGCTGGGTCACTGATAAGTACTGTTCAGAGCCACTGTCCAGTAGTGTTCAAAAGATCTGATTATTTCTTTTTCTCCAGTGCACCTTGGTAAAGGTGGTAGGTCCCTTTAGGGATGGCTAGGAGAAATATTAACAGTATATATTTTGGATAGTGTACTAGGTACCTTCCCTGAGAGGACTCACTGGTTCTCTCATTCAGCTAGTTCTGTGTTGGCAACCTAGCTCAATTCAGGGAATTCGTTGAGGGGCTGTGATTTTGTTTCTATGACTTGGATTAGACTTGTATTCACTTGACTTAAAACTTTTCTGCCTATATAGATCAAGTGATAATTTAGTAGACTTTCTCCCTGTTTTACTCCTGGGAATACTATGACCAACTGGCCAACATATTATGTCCAAACGGCTACTTGAGTTTGCTGTCCATTGAGTTGCTGTCCAACTATGTCTACTTTGTATTGGGGCAGTTGAGTACTACCACTTAGCCTCTGCCACCCAGGATCCAACTACTACCATTGCATTTAAATTTTCCAAATCCGTGACTATAGTTTCCACTATAAATGAGTTTCCACTATTTTCCCCTGGCCTACAGAGAATAGTGATAACAGAGTTCTTCAAAAATGGACAGCTTCTACACACAAATTTTTATCTTAAGTATTGGTAAAGGTATGTTTTCTGGGCCTTCCCAGTGTGGATGAAACTCTTACATGACAAAGCCACTCTAATATTCCAATCTCCTTAAGCCTTTGACTTCCTTCCCCTGCATTAAACCAAAGTAGTTCTGACATTTCTAATTTACTCACTGTGGGCTACCTTTTGGTCCATGTTTTAGCTAACCAACCAATTTTTTAGAGCTCTGCCTAATTTCCTGAGCTTCAACTATAATGCAGAATCTGTGCTTAATGAACCAAAATCAATAAATTCAGCCTGATCGAACTTCATGTTCCTTCCACCATCAACCCACCATCTTAATATCTCTTCTCATGTATGTTTCCCAGATTTTAGTCTTAATAAGTTAGAAAACTCAAATAGTTCTTTTGGAGCATAAAGCACCTCCTTATGGGTCACACTATGTACCTCACCTTTAGAGACCTGATGAGACTTGAATCTACTTATAGGCCTAGAAGCACAAAAGGGTGATTGATGGGGGTCCTGAGGGGAATCAGCATTGTATTGCATGGCAACTGCCTTAGGGAAGACCACTCTTGTTTCTTCAGGCAATGCAGAATTAGTCCCATTAGATGGGAGTAGAGAGGCCACTATTCCTGGGGCTGAGTAGGCTACTTTTACTGGATGTGGAGGGCTGCATCCACTGGAGGTGGGAAAGTCTTCTTTGACTGACACAGAAGATTCATGAGGGGCTAAATGCCCCCAGCTTCATCAGGGTCTTTTCACATGCCCCTCTCTAATTTACAGGATCCTATCTTTTCCAATCAATGCTTTATTTTAATAGTAGAAAGTCTGCAAGGCTGGAAGTTCAGCTTGCTTTGTAATTCAGCCAGTTATGAGATTCCATTTTCATTTTAAACAAGCTTAGCCCTATGGGTACAAGGAACATGGGTCTCTTTCAGGGCACAGACAGAAGGTTTCAGGTCATTTATGCAGTGCTTGAGCTGGGAGTTCTAAACGCTTAACTCTTTTTTATTTATTTATTTTTTACCACTTTGTTCAGTGACATTAGGAACAACTGGCCTATCTTATATTTGTTAGTTTTCTAGAACTGTTCAGAAGTATCATATACACAGCCACTTAGCTTCGTGCTTCTTACATGATTGGGAATATTCAGTGGAGATATTTTGCATACCCCCCATTTCCAGTTCATGCCATGGATTATGAGTATTCTGTTTACTACTAGGAATAGCCAGTAGCAGCTTTAATCACATTAGAGAGCCAATTCCAGAAACCCAAGAACCAAATGGGAAAACTAATCTTTAACATTTTCTTCCTCTAGAACCACTCTTATCAAAATCTATATCATCATAGTTCTCCAGATAAACAGAACCAATGGGATAGATAGATATATATATATGTACATATATATACACATATATGTATATATATATGTACATATATATGTATATATGTGTATATATATACACGTGTGTGTCTATATATATATACACATATGTATATGTATATGTATATGTGTATATATATATATATAATTACATGGATAAATGAAATTAATGATGTGATTACTAGCTTGATAAATCAAGATAAAGACAAAGTTTTTTTACATGTTTTTGGTGGGGTTTGTCACCCTCTACAAGGTGAAGTACTGTATGTAAGTCCTAGCACATTAGAACTAGAAGAAACCCTAAAAATAAGTTATTTCTCCTTCCTGTAGCATCGGACTTCATCAAGTGCTGGCAGCCTGCTAAGTGCTGGACTATACAGGCCTCTGTTTGGGGGACCCTTACATTTCCGTGAAGGGAGAATCTAAGTGAACAAAGTAAATAATTAGATAACTGTGGCTGTGATAAGGGCTATCAAAGAAAGAAATAGGATGGTGGAACAAAGTATCACTAGTAAATACTTTAGATGTCAGTGAAGGGTTAGAGGCAAGGCTTTTTTATGACAATATGTTGAGCCTCGGCTGTGGGAAGTTCTAAGGAACCATGTATGAAGTTGAAGGAACAGCCATATAAATAAAAAGAGATCAATGTGGCTGATGGGAAAGGAGAAAGACTTGAGATTGTTAAGAGAGTGGGAGCCAGTGACATAAGACAGAAATAGCAAAGAATTTAGATTTCACTCTAAAATTCATCAGTGGCCATTGGTGGGTTTGAGGAATTGTAGTGACCCACTATGATTTCCTTCTTTTTGCTGTGAATTTCATTTTTGAGTAGATAATACCACCACAGGGTTCATAAATCAATAGAACAAGGTTTTGTTCTGTTGCCTCTACTCATTACTGTCTTCTGAGTCCATTTCTGCTTTCCATTATTCTCTTGTATGCTTCCTTTAATCTTCCTTCTTCAGTAATTTTATATTTTCTTGCATGGAAAATTTCTTGAGTACTCTCTTATATTCCATCACCTGGTATTTGATCTTTTCTCATTGTCCAAACATTTCTTCCTTCAGTTCTTACATTTCTTGATTAGTCATTGTTTATGGCAGTCACTTCGTAGACATTAGTCTATGGTGAAATATTTGATTACATCGTTTCTTTTCTATCATGATTTTTTTTTGAGAATATTTTTCATCCATTGTTGTATTTTGCTGCTTCTTACCACCTTGTTCAAAGAATGTTTGTAACCATGCCATGTCCATTACTGTTCTGTTACTTGTGTTTGAATAGATATGACTTCACTGAATCGCCTATTTGCAAGAGGTCCCTAGCTGATGGTGTAAGTAGACTTCCAGACTATAAATAGTGACCCCTTCTCCCCAGATTTAAACTGTTTCCATCCTTTATGAATCCTCTGTGTTTTGGTAACATTTCCTTGATAGGCCATTGCTATTAGACACATCATCTTCGCAACCTCTCCCTAATGACAGCCTCCTTTAGTCCTATTTACTGAGAGTGGTATGCAAGGGAGAAAAAGTAATCCAGGAAGGTCTGATCAACTTTAATTTTGTGGAGCAGGATGGATGGTGGTACAACACATTGAGAGTTCTTTTCAGACATGCCATTTTAGTATGTTAGATAGTACTGTAAGACATCTGAAAAAGAAATGGCAAATCTGGAACTAATGTGATGGTCCTGGACAGGAGATTTAAATTGGGGTATCAGTAAATTGCAAATGGAATTTGATGAAACATGGAATTTGATGAAATCATATCTGGAGAGGGTAATGAATATAAAGGATCCAATACTAAACCTTAAGAAGACCAACATTTAAAAATAAGGGAAGGTAGAGGATCCAGAAAAGAAGATTGAGGAGGAATGGCATTAAGGTAGACAGACAACTGCATTTCACTCAAAAGGAATTTGAGTTCTGTGACCCATGCTTCTAAGCTGTGTGTTGGTGTTCCCTGAGCTTGTCCTTGAACAAACTGTTCTTCAGTTCAGTGATCCAAGATAATTAAAATTCAAAACTTCACTCGTGCTGTGTAGGTTTACCTAGCAAGTAATATTTCTAATATCTTAGACTTAATTTTATAGATTGTCTGTATGTTGTTAACTTCAATTTTAGTCCAGATCCTTTCTCAGAGCTGATACATCATCCTTCTAATTGACAGTGCTACTTAAATGGCTAATGGGATTTCAATTATTTCCATAATTATAAATATAGAGCATACCTTTAATATGGAAAATAGGTAATTATTTTTTAGTTTTTTATAACAAACCATAGTAATACATCCCCTCCCAAGTTTAAATAGATGATACATCATAGTTTCAAAATACATATATAGTATATGATTAATATATCTGGCACTTCCTAATATACATATTCAAGAACTAACATAATTCAATCTTTTATATATTTTTTGTTTATCTTCCTAATATCTCCAAAGGTTACTTGTGAGCAGGACAATCTTAGCTTTCTTGAACAGGTTTGTTCAAATAATCCTCTTAATAAATGTCAACTGTTCTGTGGTTTGATATGAGGCAGATGCCTAGTTCTGCCTTTCTCTGGATTTTGTGACATTTAAGTTGCTTGTTCTTAGGATATTAGCATTAAATGTATGAACTGAAAGCCTTACCTACAGCTTACTTTGTTTTCTTCATGAATGTGGAGATTACCTTTTGATAGACAGGAGTGTCTGCTCAAATTGATGCAGTGTCTCAGTTTGGAACAAGTGTCAACTGTCGCTATTCGCATAAGTGTTCAATGAAAGCAAACAGGTCAGGGTCATCTTTGTTTCCCCCTTGAAAGTGTATCATCCAAAGGAAGGGCATGAAATGCTCTAGGACCTTAATGACACAAAGTACTTTTCACCTCATGGAGTAACAGAGTGAAACTCAGTCTTTTCAAGGAGTCAAAATAAGAAAACCAAAAGCACCCGTAGTTACATTACGTGTAAAAGCACTGATTTTTTTAAATGATGGGCTTTGACATAAATGAGTAAGATTGTATAAAGCAGTTAACTAAAGATTTTATTTTAAGTTATACTTAAAATTTTCTGTCAAACTATGGAACCTGAGGAAATCCAAAGTACTAGCCATAGAAATGAAAGTTATCTAGTTGAAGTAACTGAAATGATTATAACTGATAGCCATAACCCTTGGCATCTTCCTTCTTGACTAGAAGGTCTCTTGATCATGATTTTGATGGGCGATATAATAGGATTGGAGGAAATCACATTTATTAAGCTATGTGAAAGTTTTTTTAAGACATTACTTCATTTTATTCTCCAACAGTTCTACAAATAAGTTTGTACAAAATGAGTTTTATATTTTTATAGGCCATCTAGAATCACAAATATTTAGAAATGGTTTTTAGGAATTCAATCAATATAATCAACTATAAAAGGAAATCAGGATCAGTGGCAACACAGATCACAGAGAGGTATAATATGGAAAAAGATCATATGTGCATAGGCAAGCTTTACATGTCTCTGGATTTCCTAAAGTAAGGTTGTTAACATTAGGCTGCATATTTAACTGAACTTTTTGGCACTCAATCTAATTATACTTCTTTTACAATGGAAGGGATTGGGGAGCCTGGGAGGTTGAGTCTGCTGAGCATACAACTCTTGATTTTTGGCTCAGGTCATGATCCCAGGTTCATGGGATCTAGCCCTGAGCCACACTCAGTGTGGAGTCAGCTTAAGGTTCTATCTCCCTCTGCCCTCTCCCCCACAGACACACATGCTCTCTTTCTCTTTAAAATGAAAACAAAAACAATAAACAATGGAAAGGATTTAAGTTTAGAGAAGCTACTTAATGTGCCCCAGGGCACAAAGGTTAAGGTAGAGCTAAAATTTTTTGTTATTATTATTATTATTTTTTAAGTTTATTTATTTATTTTGAGAGAGAGTAAGAGCACATGCTGCACAGGAGCAAAGGAGGGTCAGAGAGGGAGAGAGAGAATTTCAAGCATCTCTGTGCTGACAGCACAGAGCCCAGCCTGGGGCTCGAACCCACAAATGGAGAGATCATGACCTGAGCCAAAGCCAAGAGTCAGTTGCTTAACCCTCTGAGCCATCCAGGCACCCTTAAGATCTGATTATGGATTTCAAGCACTGATCTCCTAAATCTGTGCTCTATCACAATGTGCCAAGGAGGTTTCATTCTTTTATAAACTCAGGTTTCATCCCAGGTGTATCTTTCCTTTTTTATTCAACCTACTTTTTCTCCCAAAATTAAAATTTCCCTGGAAGCAGCTTGGAGCTATGATACATTGACAAATTTTGTTTTCTTTGATTCTTTCCAGCTGCTACATGGTGGGTCAGTAACCTACTCTTGTTGGAATCTGTGAGTAGGGATATATTAAGGGCCATGCCCTATAGCATCTAATTATTATGGAGATAAAACTAATATACATGAAACCATTCTAGAACAATTAGTAGTTGACCTCTCTTATTTATGCTTCAATAATCTATCTGCAATTTACTTTTTCAGCCTTAGATCCTCCTCCTTCCCTACATTATATTCACTTCATGAAATATTTATTAAGTATATAGTTATTATGCTAGGCATTTTGGGGAGATAAAAAAGATGATTTAGATAGTCTTTACTTCTAAAGAGCTTAAATCTATTGCCAGTGATAAGCCAAGTACAAGCATATAAAGTGGAATAAGTTAAATGGCATAAAACAAATACAAAACGTAGTGGGATTTCAAGGAAGAAAATGTCCATCTGATGAAAAGGACCCAAAACAACCTTAGGACCTGGGTGGATACTTTATCTAGGCCTTGAATAGTGTTGGCAAAATACATGACATCTGTACTGCCACTCCCAAATTCACACCTTGGTTGACGTCACTAATCATTTATGGAGGGCTTTGTTTCATTTTTCTTCCTGGAAAATGACTTGAAAATCTTTTCCCACATGTTACCCCCCCCCCAAAAAAAGCCTGTAAGTTTATCCGAGTGGACCACAAAACGAACTTACTTGCTTTTTTTAAACCTCATTACGAGTATATTTGGGGGTGGGGCAGATGATAGGCTAGAAGATAAAGAAACATTAAAAAAAGCAGCAATGGGGAAGAATAGACATGTTTGGGAAATCCCAGGTCTATCAGGTTGACTGCTGTCAGCCTATACATGGAGATAGAGAACTGAAACACACAGATGTGGGGCTCTATTGTGGAAGCCCCAAATGGTTGTATTGAAATAGATAAGCATAAGATTTATTCTGTAGCCAAACTACACTGATTAAGAATCTAAACTTTTTTTCTTATGTCTGTACATTTGGCCCAGCATATCTGCCAATCAGAATATGTCTTACTTTGCTCTATTATCCCAAATTTTGGTCTAACTAGCCTTAAAGTAACTCCCCCATCCTTTAACTCCAATACTGTGGCACAAACTATTATCCTATTTCTAAATGCCTTTTATAGTGTGGTTTCGAATACCATTGGTTATATTAGCACATGTACTAATGTGTACTACCTGGTGTTCCAGATAGGGGTATGAACAATGTTCTATTTTTACAGATTATCCTAATAGAGGTTAAATGGTTGTCAGTGGACACATGGTAAGAGGTTCTCAAAAACTTGATTAAAATTTACATCTGGAAGAAAAATAACTTCAAGTTTAGCAAGTCTGCCACTGCTTTCCAACATACCCTCCTCCTTGTGAAAAGCTTAAATAGATGCTACAGCCTCAGAGCTGGAGGGAGAGTTGAATATCAGACTTATTGGTAGCTGACCTTGAATCCAAAAGTAATACAATCATAGCAGAACAAATACAGCTGAATCAGAAAATAAGCAGCAAGTTTCAAAACTCTGATGAGGAGTCTTAAGATCTATTTTAGAGGGTCTGGAGTTCACACTCATGGTTAAAACTAAGTCACAACTCTAAATCTGTAAAAGTCCTCTATTGCACACAGGAATCAACACCAGAATCAACACAATCCCCAAGAGTTTACTGGAAGATCAATATATATATTTTTGGGACCCTGAAACATATGAAGTAGTCTGAAAAGGTAACTGTGTGGTTTCGTATTTTAGGGGGAAAGAAATTCAACTAAAATAGAAGTCCATTGGAACATAAGTTACTGTACTACAAAGATTCATATGTTCTGGGTCAAATCAAAGACCTGTTTAGAGTTATTTCTCATTCTATGAAAAGAAAAGCCTATTTTTCTCCTATCTGCTTTTCTTTTTTCCCAAGTATTATATTATTAATGTTTTTAATTTTATAAACCAAAAAAAAAAACTTAATAACCCAGTCATAAGTCTCTTTTATTCTTTTTTAGTGTTTGTTTTACTTATTTAGTTTTTTTATTTTTTAATTTTATTTTTTTAATTTACATCCAAATTAGTTAGCATATAGTGCAACAATGATTTCAGAAGTAGATTCCTTAATGCCCCTTACCCATTTAGCCCATCCCCCCTCCCACACCCCTTCCAGTACCCCTCTATTTGTTCTCCATATTTAAGAGTCTCTTATGTTTTGTCCCCCTCGCTGTTTTCATATTATTTTTGCTTCCCTTATGTTCATCTGTTTTGTCTCTTAAAGTCCTCATATGAGTGAAGTCATGATATTTGTCTTTGTCTGACTAATTTCACTTAGCAAAATACCCTCTAGTTCGATCCATGTAGTTGCAAATGGCAAGATTTCATTATTTTTGACTGCTGAGTAATACTCCATTTTGTGTGTGTGTGTGTGTGTGTGTGTGTGTGTGTGTGTGTGTGTGTGTGTATACACACACATACCACTTTTTCTTTATCCATTCATCCATCGATGGACATATGGGCTCTTTCCATACTTTGGCTATTGTTGATAGTACCGCTATAAACATGGGGGTGCATGTGTCCCTTCAAAACAGCATACCTGTATCCCGTGAATAAATACCTAGTAGTGCAATTGCTGGGAAGGGGCAGAGAGAGAGGGAACCATAGAATCCAAAGCAGTCTCCAGGCTCTGAGGTGTCAGCACAGAGCCCAGCATGGGGCTCGAACTCATGAACCACAAGATCATGACCTGAGCTGAAGTCAGAGGCTTACCTGAGCCACCCAGGCACCCCATAAGTCTGTATTTTTTATATTATTATTACCAGGAATAGCTGTACACCACATATTTGTATACTTAGTCAATGAAAATTTCCAAATGTGAAACTGGACCACTAATAAAACCTGATGAGCTATTTTTAAGGGATGCCCCCTCCCCATATTGTCCTAGTTCAGGTAGTTGATGTTATCATAGCTGTTTACTTACCAGAAGTGTATTGGGAAGAGTTAAATAAATGGTCCTAGATCCATTCACCTAAGGAGGATTTGGCCTATTCTGGGAACTGATTGAAAAGATATAATTGGGCAGGCTCCTCCAGTGATGAGGTATGTAGGCTGATCAAGAGTCACAGTACTATGTACCAGTTACTGCTATTTCAAGTTACATTTCCATCATTTAAGAGAACGTTCAGTTTTTGATAGAATTCTTTCTGGGGAGTCAGGAAACCTTATCCCAATGCCTATTCTGTAACTCACAAGCTGGATGTCCTTGCACAAATCACTTTCCCTCTCTAAAGCTCTCTTACATCTATGAAATAAAGGGGCTGAGCTATATAATCTCAAAGGTGTTTTTTTTTAATCTATCATCCTACAACTTTATTAAACAAACTTGACATCTGACAAGAGCTTTCTAGAACATTTAATAACACACTGTCTAATTGGGTTCTACATGTGGAGATTTTGGACAATAGAAATCTGATTCAGTCTTTTTAAATGGAGACCCTTAATGAAAAGGCTATGTGATTGAATTTCCTCTTTTGGATTTTGAAGAATCATACTTTCTTCATTTGTTTCCACCTTATTGTCTAATGCAGATTTCTTGACTCTTTTCCAGTCTTGGATTCTTTCTTTTAGCCTCCAAATTTATCAGCTCTGATTATAGTGATTAAAAGCAACAGAAGGAGAAATACAAAAAATATACATATGTGCAAATATATTCACACACAATCTCACTTAAACCTCACAAGAATTCCCTTGGTTAGACCTCACTGTCCCCATTTTGTCCATATAAGTCAGGAACTTTCTCAGGTCACAGAGTTGGTCAGTGGCAAGCCACTACTCCAACTCAGGTCTTTCCAACACCAAACTCTGCACTGAACCAGAAGAATCACAGCAAAAGTGGCATTAAGTATGTAAATACTAATTTTATTTCCATGCCACGGAATTGCTCTCACATATGGCAAGGAACATGGTGACAACACACCTTAGAGAGAGGACTCTTCATATGCCAAGGTTTGCATTCTGTAGTCTGTGTTATCTTATCTGATACTATGTGAAGTGTCCTGTTTTCTAATTCTGTATTTGTGGCATTCCAACCAGGAGATATTTTTTATGCTCTCTATGTACTCTCCAAGGAAATTTCTTTAGGGTAGTATACAGTCCAGCATTTTCAAATCAAGCATTACAGTTGAGAGTTATAAAAGTAGGACTGTTGTCATAGCTACTTTTTTCAATTGGCTAGATTCAAATACCAATGGCAAGAAAATCCAGGCAATATA
This sequence comes from Herpailurus yagouaroundi, assembly GCF_014898765.1. Classification (NCBI taxonomy): domain Eukaryota; kingdom Metazoa; phylum Chordata; class Mammalia; order Carnivora; family Felidae; genus Herpailurus; species Herpailurus yagouaroundi. The sequence continues at coordinate 14,716,698 of NW_024412401.1, read as the reverse complement.
ACTCAGGAATTAAGAGTTAGTCTCTGGAATTTGACTGCATAGTTATGATTCTGAGTTTACAACTTCCTAGCTGCCAAGTATTGATCACTATGCTTTACTTTCTTCACCTATAAAACAGGGATTCAAAATAGTACCTAGCTCACAGTGTTGTAGTGAGGATAAATGCCCTAATACAGTGCCAGGCACTATGTAATTACTCGATGCATTTTTGCTTAAAATAACAACCCTTAAAGTTGTTCTTTTCCACTGGTACATGCTGAGCACCCCTTTGTCTCAAGTGTTTCCTCATCCCTCACTAAATTAATAGTGAAGGAAGTCTGGATAACCATGGAAGCCATAACACAAAATAGAAATAGTCAGGGTTTTGGAATCTTCTTTATTTACCTATTGTTGTATAATAAACCTCTCAAGAACTTAGTGGCTTAGAACCACAATGTCCAGGTTTTTTGCCACATAATTAAGCACTTTGGGCAGGGCTTAATGGGAAGAAGTTCATCTCTGCCTTATTTAGTGCTGGCTTTGGCAGCTTGACTGGGGCTAGTGTAATAACTCATCTTCCAGGACCTCTCTGTTCAAACAGTGCAGTTGTACTGAACACAGGCACTGTCTTTGAAGAGTGAAAACAAACATCGCTTGCCTTTCTCTTTTGGCCAAAATTCACAAAGTCATCCCGCGTTCAAAGGAAGGAACTTTGATTTCCACTTCTACATGGGAGCAGTGGCATATACATACAAGGAAGGAAGGAATTGCTAGTGGCCATCTTTGTGGCGGTATCAGAACTGAGCTCCAACATAACTCCTACCTAATACCTAAGGGACTTCCGTAAGTCCCAATTTTCTCATCTTTAAAATAGCTCCTTTTAAGACTACAAGGACTAGTATAAATGATGCATGTAAAATATCCAACATAATGTTTCATTCATAGAAAATGCTATGTACATATTTATTTTTCTTTTCCCTTAATGCTCTCCTGAAGAATGTTGTTTCTGGGGCGCCTGGGTGGCGCAGTCGGTTGAGCGTCCGACTTCAGCCAGGTCACGATCTCGCGGTCAGGGAGTTCGAGCCCCGCGTCGGGCTCTGGGCTGATGGCTCAAAGCCTGGAGCCTGTTTCCGATTCTGTGTCTCCCTCTCTCTCTGCCCCTCCCCCGTTCATGCTCTGTCTCTCTCTGTCCCAAAAATAAATAAATGTTGAAAAAAAAATTTTTTTTAATAAAAAAATTTAAAAAAAAGAATGTTGTTTCTATAAAGGAGAGTATTATCATATTGGTCACCACTGAGCTGCTCTACTTGAAAAGCTATTAATGGAACTAAGTTAATGCCTGAAAATAGTGTCACTGTCATGGGTTTTTTGTCCCATATATTTAAAATTGATGCTTGTTTGTTCTGTCAGTGGCTTGTTAATTCATATGGCAAATCTCTGCCAACTGAGAGTCACAAGCCTCTAATTGTTGTGTGACTGCCTCTTTGAGGTACCCCAAAGTGAACTTAATCTCTGCCAAGTAGCATGTTAATTTAACTCAAACCATCTCAAACACATAATTCCTATTTGGGAATATCATGCAGCAGGTTTCGATGGGTGTGGTAATAAAGGGACAGAGACATCAGGGAGATTCACTATAAAATGTTAGAGTTCCACAAACAGCTCTCATTGTGTTATCAGTCTCACTGAACAGTCAGGACGGTTTTTGTGTACTTACAGCTATCATTATTGGCTATATTCTTCTGATTGAACCTCCTCCAAATATCCTGACAGATGGGATTATTTAGTAGTTATAGGTTTCATATTTTTATGATGGCCACAGTCCATGAAATACAGGTATCTGCTATTTTGAACCTTTAGAAATTTTATTTGAATTCACTTGGCTAAAATAAAACACAATATGATAATAACACATACTTTGGCTACAGAATGACATGGAGGAATTAGCATCACAGACTGTTGAAGAGGAGAGTGATTTTGTTTCAGCCATTACAGAGCTGCTTAATATTGAAGCCTCTTCATGTAAGTCAGCCATGCTAAGATTAATTTGAATGATGTGAATTTGAGATCCTATTGGTATGGCGTCCAGGGGCAGTTTGGTGGGTACTCAATTTTCACTAGAGGGCATTTATCACAGATGATGGGATAAATATGCTAGCAATTAGAGACATTTGGGGAATGTAAAAAATGGACCTCTGGAATTAGATTTAGATGTAACTGCTCTGTTCTCAGTGATTGATCAGCTGTAGGCAGTATTATAGTCTTTCATTAATGTCACTATTTAGTTTCATGGATTCAGCCCACGCTCTTTTGTTTCCCCAAAAGACAAGGTCACTTAATTTCTTCTCCTGTATTTCTCTTCTTATTTCCCCTGAGTTCTGGGCTTGAAAATCTAAGTGCACCATAATGATCTGGAACTGAAACCCCTTCTTTCCCAGGGATGAGACAATAAGAAAATCTTGTACTCTCCAGCATATGTTAATAAGGTTGCATCTAATTTGGCTCTACAAAAATACTAGAGGAACCATAGTAACCTAGTTTCAGCGTTTGGACAGACACTGTATCACACACTGTTTCCAAAAGTGATAGTAAAATATTCAACAAGTAAACATGCTAAAAGAAGCTTTTGTATGTGTTAATATTTAAGCTGTTCTGTGTATAGTACCTTCTGAAACAAACACATTTGTAAATACATACTGCTGAAACAAATAAATAGATGTCTCAAATCAAAAGTTATTTTTAATTTTGTAATAAACCACATGCCCCTTAATTACTTTTAAACCAATAGATTGTCATACTTCTCAGGGTTTTTAAAGGTCTTAAGAAATTTGTTGCTCCACCTCCCTTCTAGTATTGACCAGCTTAAATAGCTAAATAGCCCATGCACACACATTTTTCCTCCTCTTTCTACTTCCTACAGTGTGTTTGCTAAAAATATGTATGTACTTAACTGTGCTTTCTGGCTCTAAAGTTTCAATGTTCTATCAGAAGCACAATTCTCTGTCACAATTAAAGATTTTAAAGGGCATTTAGGAGACCGCCAGCTGCCAACCTCCATTTTACGAATCTATCTCATCCTGAATGTTTAGTGTGAATGATACATAGCCCTCTGTTTTTTTTTTTTTAATTTTTTTTTCAACGTTTATTTATTTTTGGGACAGAGAGAGACAGAGCATGAACGGGGGAGGGGCAGAGAGAGAGGGAGACATGGAATCGGAAACAGGCTCCAGGCTCTGAGCCATCAGCCCAGAGCCTGACGCGGGGCTCGAACTCACGGACCACGAGATCGTGACCTGGCTGAAGTCGGACGCTTAACCGACTGCGCCACCCAGGCGCCCCAATATCCCTCTGTTTTATGACACAAAAGTATCATCACCTTTTGAGCAGTCACCCCTTGTAGGATTGCTGGTATTACTAATATTTATTCACTATAGATTGCTTGAATTGAATGAAAAGCCAGGGTAAGGACCACAGAAGAAAGATGCCTATATCCTTTGGTCCTGTTTTTATTTTCCTGCATTTGCTGGACCTCCTTTTAACAGCTGTTTGGTGTTCCAGCACATTGCTAATGAGTGTTAGCAGCTGCCTCACTAGTTATCCCATTTCTCAGATAGCCAATGGGGTATTACTAATGAGGCTAGTATTTTAACTCAGGAGAGGAAAGAAGTTTGATCTCTGTTTACTCAGAGATAAATTAAAAAAAATCATATCTGGACCATATGCGTGTAACTATTAAAAAGGAAGTTAAGAACAAGATAAATATAGCTTGTCCCTGAGGTCCTTTCTTGTTGTCTCTTAATAGGAGTGTGCAGATGGTATAATGTGCACTATTATAAATGTAGTATGTCTGTGCTCAAGAAAACCTTCCTTTCTTTGCACCTATTTGATTTTGAGATTACTGGTGATGGTAAACAACTGAAGTACAATCTTCGATGAGTATAAAAAGAAGTAAACTAGTTCTCCCAAAGTCTTACCTTAGATCTTGTTCTTAAACTTGAGTATATAACTTTAACAGGGTAATTTCAACATGGTTTTTAAAGTAAGAGGGTGGAATCAGATTTCTGGAATCTAGCTGGGGTTAGAACTGTCGATTATGACCAAGGTTCGTGGCCACTGAGCCATATGGGATCCTTCAGACTATTAACAAACACATGTTTTAAGGAATAAGCCACTTGTCCTTTAAGCCACACTACAAATGGTATCTCTATGATAGTGGGGATTGTATTTATGCCCCTCAAAATAGATTAAGACAAAGCTGATCCCATAATATAGCCCATAAGATTGTGGGTTTTTTTCTATGCCAAGAATTAGATATATTGTTAATGTCAATTTTGAAGAATCAACAGTTACTTGTCTGTCTTTTATGAAAGGGCTCCCATTTTGCTTAACCAGATCAATTACAAAAGTGTTTTGAATGGGGGTATGTGCTAAACACAATACTCTGTGTTATGAGGACAACATAGGCAAGTGCACTCTTTTTTTTCAATGTATGAAATTTATTGTCAAATTGGTTTCCATACAACACCCAGTGCTCATCCCAAAAGGTGCCCTCCTCAATACCCATTACCCACCCTCCCCTCCCTCCCACCCCCCATCAACCCTCAGTTTGTTCTCAGTTTTTAAGAGTCTCTTATGCTTTGGCTCTCCCACTCTAACCTCTTTTTTTTTCCTTCCCCTCCCCCATGGGTTTCTGTTAAGTTTCTCAGGATCCACCTAAGAGTGAAACCATATGGTATCTGTCTTTCTCTGTATGGCTTATTTCACTTAGCATCACACTCTCCAGTTCCATCCATGTTGCTACAAAGGGCCATATTTCATTCTTTCTCATTGCCACATAGTACTCCATTGTGTATATAAACCACAATTTCTTTATCCATTCATTAGTTGATGGACATTTAGGCTCTTTCCATAATTTGGCTATTGTTGAGAGTGCTGCTGTAAACATTGGGGTACAAGTGCCCCTATGCATCAGTGCTCTTGTACCCCATCCCCAAAGGCAAGGGAATTAAAAGCAAAAATGAACTACTGGGACCTTATGAAGATAAAAAGCTTCTGTACAGCAAAGGAAACAACCAACGAAACTAAAAGGCAACCAACGGAATGGGAAAAGATATTTGCAAATGACATATCAGACAAAGGGCTAGTATCCAAAATCTATAAAGAGCTCACCAAACTCCACACCTGAAAAACAAATAACCCAGTGAAGAAATGGGCAGAAAACATGAATAGACACTTTTCTAAAGAAGACATCCAGATGGCCAACAGGCACATGAAAAGATGCTCAACGTCGCTCCTCATCAGGGAAATACAAATCAAAACCACACTCAGATAACACCTCACACCAGTCAGAGTGGCCAAAATGAACAAATCAGGAGACTATAGATGCTGGTGAGGATGTGGAGAAACGGGATCCCTCTTGCACTGTTGGTGGGAATGCAAATTGGTGCAGCCACTCTGGAAAACAGTGTGGAGGTTCCTCAAAAAATTAAAAATAGACCTACCCTATGACCCAGCAATAGCACTGCTAGGAATTTATCCAAGGCAAGTGCACTCTTTTTTTAAATTTTTTTTTTCAACGTTTATTTATTTTTGGGACAGAGAGAGACAGAGCATGAACGGGCGAGGGGCAGAGAGAGAGGGAGACACAGAATCGGAAACAGGCCCCAGGCTCTGAGCCATCAGCCCAGAGCCCGACGCGGGGCTCGAACTCACTGACCGCGAGATCGTGACCTGGCTGAAGTCAGACGCTCAACCGACTGCGCCACCCAGGCGCCCCGAGGCAAGTGCACTCTTAAAAGAAGTTAGTTTCCATCTCTTTGGAAAGCTTCCTAAATTCCTGAGAATGCACTTTGGGAAGGACTTACCTACAGCTGAGAAAAGAGAGAGGAGTAAGAAGACATGGAAGGACCAGGTAGATTAACAGAACCGATGCTGTCATCAAATCCAGATTGCCTGTGCATTCACATAGCCAAGTAAATCAAGGTGGTTTGTTTTTGTTTCTACTTTCAGCTTCATTGAAGTATAATTAACAACTAAAGTTGTAGGATATTTAAAGTGTATACTGTTGTGATTTGGCATACGTGTACATTGTGAAAGGATACCCCCATTTACTTAATACATCCATCACCTCACATAGTTATCTTTTTCTGTTGGTGGTGAGAACAATTAAGTTCTACTCTCTTAGCAAATTTCAGTTATACAATACAGTGCCATCAACTATAATCACTATATTTTACTTTGGATCCTCTGAACTTATTCATCTAACACCTAAAAACTAGTAAGTACCCATCACCAACTCCTGGCAATCACTTTTCTACTGTGTTTCTATGATTTTGACGTTTTTATTTTATTATTACACATTAAGTGCAGGATTTCCTTTTTTGTGGCTGAATAATAATCAGTTATAAGAATAATCCATTCTGTTCTCCATTTTCTTTATCCATTCATCCACTGAGAGACACTTAGGTTACTTACATGTCTCAGATACTACGAATAATGATAAAATATAAATCAAAATGTATAGCACACTTTTTTAGTTGTTTTCTTATCCATATTTTTCTAAATAGATTGATAGCCTTTTGGAAACATGAATGTGATTCTCAGTAATCCCATCCTTGAAAATAGGAGAAATATTACTATTCTTAGTTTTAGTTTTAAAAAGCCTGAGAATTGTGAAGTCCCTTTCCTCTATTCAGCATTATTCAAGCCTTGTCAACTATTTAGTTCAACGTTGGTTCCAACAAGAAGTAGGTGAACACAAAAATGAGAAAAAAAATACTCACCAGTAATACAGTATTTTTCAAATGTTAAGAATTTGGCCCAAAGACTTAAAACAAAAAACCTAAAGAATATAAAAGAAATTTCTTACATGCCATACATATATTCTGATAAATTGAATATTTCTAATCCTATCCTCAGAAAATAGGTACCAGTGAGCATGTATTCTACACACTTGCTTCCCAACAAATTTCACAGAAGAATTACAATAGCTGGAAATGTAATAGAACTCTCAAAAGTACATGAACTAAGACACATCAATTACAAAACATAATGTGGTTTTGTTAATGCCATGATGGTGGTATTGGAATGGAAAAGTTGAGAAAAGGCCAAGTCAGCATTAATTTGAGGATGTCCTGCTCTTGACTCCCAGGAGAAGTACAGAAGGGGAATTATATGCACCGTGTTCATTCACACTGAAACCCATAGAGCTCCCCTTCTGTAGCATGGTGGGAAAATAAGGGTTCAGGAACCAAACATTTCTGTCCTATCCCTTTCTGGACCTGTGAGACTTGACAGGTGAGAGAAACTTAATAATTCTCTGTTCCCATATATAAAATAATAATGTTGAAATCAACACTACGAGATGTTGAGTTTGGGTGAGGTTTTGTATTTGGCACATAGTGGATACTAAACACGTGTTATTTTCCTCCTCCGAATTCCTGTGTTTGCATATATAGTTTGGTTTCACTATAAATTTTCAACACATTTTAACAATATTAAAATACTGCACTACTAATATCACATAGCGTGTGTCTTTCTTCGCTAAAAATTGCTTGTAATTGCTTTTCAAGCTAGTTATTTATCCCTCAAAGCTGAACACTACAAAAACATACACTACTATGTGCTATGTTTGCACCTTCCTTACATACTATCTCAAGACACTTGAAGATATTAAGGTTAGGAAATGAAGTAAAGAGAATTGGTATTTGCTAGTTTCACACAGAGCAGGAATTTTTTTTTTTTTTTTTTGTTCTGGTTTTTCCAGGTAAGCCAAGTCCTTTGCTAGCTAATCCTCTTCCATACATAAAATGAAGGTAATGGCCTTTATTTTGGGGCAATTATTGTGAATATTTCAATTCTTAGGAATTTAAAAGAGAATTAACTATTAGATTTTTACAAGATAGTTATTTTTAGTAGCACAAAGGCTATATACATAATTCAGTTCTTTAGTTTCTGTGCCTATTTTCACTAATTGATATTCTAGTGGAGTAAAGATAAGAAATTAGATTTCTTAAGTGCCTGGATTTTCTCTATTCACTAGTTTTTAGAAGAGTTTGCTCCCTCCCTTAAGTAAAACAATCTTCTCAAAGATAGATTTCATAAATCTTTGAGTATTTCTCTGAGGAACATTCTTGTAAGGGGCACATTTTAGATTCTATTGTCCTATTGTCTTTCGTGGCTCTCTGCCAGCAGACACAGCTGATTTCATTTAGATTGCCTATCTGCAGCCTGCAGTAGCTCCAAGCACAAAAAGGACTAGGTCCTTTTGTTTTCCTGAAGGTTCCATGGGAGTACCACCAAGTCCAACAAAAAAAAAAAAAGGGGGTAGGGTTGGGGGGAAGAATGCAAAAAGAAGTAAGTATAATCAAAGACAAAGGATAGACAATTTGAGGAGGTTAAATTCCTTTTAAGAGCAGGGAAAGAACGTTAGTCTTAAAAGAGCATGTGTGAGTTATGCCTTCGTAATATATGTGAAATAAAACCAAAAACATCTACCGGTATTTAAAAGCTACTTTCACTTTCATTACAAATAAGTAAATTTCTGTATGCTGTGAGAAAAATAAACCTCTGTACTGAAAGGTAGCATAACATATACACTCTCTTCTGAGCACTTTTTCCCTATTTTTCCTTTCCTTTCACTCTTGCTTCTTTCAAGGACTGGTTTGTTTTACGTGATTTTTTTTTTTTTTTTTTTTGCCATGAATGTACAGTCCAGATTTTATTTTGGCCACGAATACCCAAAATCATCTATTAATGTATTTAAATTGTAACTTTGAGAGAAATAAAAAATTCAAATGGTGGGGCACCTGGGTGGCTCAGTCAAACATATGGCTTCAGCTCAGGTCATGATCTGACAGTTTGTGAGTTCCAGCCCTGTGTCGGACTCTGTGCTGACAGCTTGGAGCCTGGAGCCTGCTTCGAACTCTGTGTGTGTGTGTCTCTCTCTCTCTCTATGCCCCTTTCTGCTCATACTCTGTCTCTCTCTGTCTCTCAAAAATAAATAAATGTTAAAAAAAATATTTTAAAAAAATTCAAATGAAACAGATTGTAAGTAAATCGATATAGAACAGATCTTTTTTGGGTATGATGATGTGAAGGTTTTCTCTTTCTTTCTTCGTTCTTCTTTCCTTCTTTCCAAACAGGTTTGCTTTTATGTCATCTGTTTCACATGAAATACTCACTATTGTGTGCCCTTAAATGGTATGTCACAAAAGCTCATACAAAAGCTCTCTGATCTGGGCATGAAGAACCTTGTAAATTGAAACAGTAGGCTTTTCCCCATAAGCTGGTTTGACCTGTCAGAAAGATAATTATGCGTTGTTTCCATTAGAATTGAACAAGGACCTATACTCTATTAATTTTTGTTTCCATTTTGAATCTAAAATTGCTCTGAATGATAATCACTATATTGCCATATCAACTGAAAATCAAACTACTATTTGGTGGAGCATTTGAATCCAGTGGGGTGAAGAGAGGGAGGGAGACTTACAGTTAGACTTGAAATTGTGGGCCCCAAAAGAGGACCCTTTAACATTGAAAATCTCCAACAAATTCAGTGCTACCAAGTTGTGGGGTTTTTTTGTGTGTGTTTTTTTCCCCTTTCTATAGCCTGTTTTCTTTGGCATTAAGCCACTGAAAATTAAGACCCAGTTTCCCTGGCAACAATAACGGTGCACAAGTCTTCACAAGAGCTCCCTCATTCAGATTGTTAGCTATACAAATAAAGTTCCACAAAGAGATTGCCTCAGAATAAAAGAATAAAAGAAAGACTGTCCCCATCTATTGTGACAGGCGCTAAGGTATTATTCACAGTACCTCCAATTGGACAATGTGTTTTTGTGATGAACTAAATTACCTTAGATTGGTTTTCCACATCTTTTTGTGCTTGGGATAGCAGCCTGGGCTTTTATAGTCTATTTAGTTCTCTCCTTAGTTCCATTTGCATCAATCCTATTTCTTTCCAGTTTGTTTTAGGGAAAATTTACTTGTTAAGTTGCCATTTTACCTTTTAAGGAACCACTCCCAACTGAAAGTTAAGTATAGCTCAGAGATTTCAAAATTAAACCGCATTTGTTTTTCATTTATTCCACCTTCCCCCATCTTCTCCACAATATGTATATGGAAAGAAAGGAAATACAGTATTTTAAGCTGTGGTCTGATCTGTGAATTCAGGTTCAATTGCTTAAGATTTGACTAGAAATCTGGAGAGATTTTTGTTCCCTGGTGCATGTACCCCTATTTCTAAGAGTAAATATAATAAAGGTGATTGGTTTTAAATTTTACTCAAGACCTATTGATAAATAGTTTAGACTTTTAATTAATCATGTCCTCTGTAATGTTTTCCAAAAAGAATCAGACTCATTAGCAGTTTTTTTAATTAATAAATCCAGAAAGGGAGTAACACATCTTCCTAAAAGGAAGAATTAGATAACACATACAAGGTATGGTACAATTAATAAAACTTACCATTAATTGAGTGTTTATTCTGTATCAGTTGCAATGCTAAGTACTTTAGATATCTTACTTAGTCATCACCTTATTAAGTTATCCCATTTCTATGATTTATATATGTATTATAATGGGACAATGATTATTTTAAAAATTAAGAAATAGACACTTACATTATATGAACTTGCCCAGGGTTGCATATGATTCAATTGCAGGCATTCTAGTTTCAGAGCCTATCTTTAACTACTTCATTATGACTAAATATCACATTTTAAAGTGATTTTGTCTTTTATAGTAAAGAAGTAAGGTATTTTTCAGTAAACCTGTCCAATTCTCCATTTTTTGAGAATAAAACTCGCTAGTGATTGTAGATTATGGATGGAAAGAATCTAAGATAAACCAGCTTGAATGTAGCTTGAACTCCTAACCCCTTTTCAACATGGGTCTCTAATTCCCTGAACCAGCAGAAGACTGCATTTTATACAGACAGTTGCTAATGCATGCACATTGGAATTCCAATACAGATCTAGGTGGACTGATTGATAATAATTTGGGAACTGAGACTTTATCCTGTAGGATTTTTGAATTATTCTTTTATGTTCATTCCATAGGAATTCAACTCACTCAGTCCTAATTTGTTGAGACAATCAATTATTTTCTAAGACCTTAATATGTGCAAAGCCTTAGGCTTAGAAGCATACCAAGATGGCCTAAATATGATTCTGGCATTCAAAGGGTTGACTTAGAGCACTGAGTGACATAGACTATAAGGGGGAAATAACTGCAATAGGAATAAAGACATCTGGATGATCTATGTCTCTTACCTACCTGAGTGAACTTATGTGACATTTATTGGGCCTCAGTTTTCTCATCTATAAAATGAGGTTGTCTCACCTTTTTATCTTTGACAATCTCTGATTCTAGCTTTCTAAGATTCGATTTTCCAGGTTGGATATGCTGACAAGGGTCTTTGGGTTTGGTCATTGCTATCCTAGGTGCTTAAACATTTTGACACACCTGTGGTTCCTTTCAAGACCCAGAGTTTTCCAGAATTTATTCCAAGTGGGTTCTTCCATTATCAGAGACTCAGAAAAGAACTTCCTTTAAAAAAACACTACTTTTGGGGTGCCTAGGGGCTCCTTTGGTTGAGTGTCCAACTCTTGATTTCAGCTCAAGTCATGATTCGAGGTCTTGGGATCAAGCCCGTGTCAGGATCCTTGTTGAGCATGGATCCTGCTTTAGAGTCTCTCTCTCTCTCTCTCTCTCTCTCTCTCTCTCTCTCCCTCCCTCCCTCTGCCCCCTCCTCTGCTCATGTTCACTCCTCCCTTTCTCTAAAGTAAAAACTAAAATAAAATAAAACAACCCCCACTACTTTTTTTGACTTTATTTCCAAAGGTAGAATGTTTTAACCAAGATTTTCCTGAGGTCAGGCTGGTAAAGATTCAAGGACCAAGGGCAAATTATACAATTAATTCCAAACCCTTCACCACAAATATGTAACCTCAAGTTCTATATAAAATGTCACAGAATATTTTGCCTTAGGTCACTAAACAGAAGAGGATTATTCTGCAATTAACATCCCAGACTCATGTTAAGGATTGCTTTTATCGTGCACTGTATTCATTATATATTTATGTTTTGTTCTCTGCTAAATGTATATTCCATATATTAGGTAAGAACCTTGCATGATACATTTTAATAAACCTCAAAAGGATGAGCACAAAATAATTAGTACTTACTAGCTTTTATAGTAATGACTGTATATACACTTGTGTATGTGTACTGCAGTTAGAATTTATTCCTGTATTGATCTTTGAAGATTACATATCAGCCAGTAAACCTTCCAAAAATCATGATAAACAATCTTCTCATCCCGCCCCCCACTGTCAAGCTCTCTGATCCTTATATCCATTCTTACTACCCCCAAAATTGGATAGCTTTTGGAATATATTATTAAGCTGTTTTTTGTGGGGTTTTTTTTAAGTTTATTTATTTACCTTGAGAGAGATTTAGAGAGAGAGAGAGAGAGAGAGCATGAGCAGGGGAGGGCAGAGAGAAAAGGAGCAGGCTCCACGCCATCAGTGCAGAGCCCAACCTGGAGCTTGAACCCCCTAACCTCAAGATCATGACCTGAGCCAAAATCAAGAGTTGGATCCTTAACTGACTGAGCCACCCAGGCGTCCCTGCTATTGTATTGTTAGAAGCACTGTTTTATGTTCATTATGCTAACATTATACTTACAATTCAATTTTTATGAAAAAAATCAGTAAGGTTTCTTAAAACCTAGAGATAACTTGATATTTTGTATTACATGGGTGGCATGACACTCCAGTAGTTCCAAATCAATCTAAATAAAATGTGCTATCCACTTAGAAAAGTAAGACCTGCAGTACTTTTCTGTCAGTATTCCACGTTCAATTCACACTCCTGTACTCTCCAGACTCTCTCATGCTCTGTGCCTTTATTCTTGCCATGCCCATTTCTTGTTACTGTTATATTCATCAGGCTAATCTTACTAGTAAATATTCAGTCATCCTGCAAGATGGGACTTAAATATCACTTTCACATATGATGACTTCGCTAGAAATTATTTACCCCTCTCCTTACATGCCCCTAAAAATTCTTGTATATCTCTATTGCAGCTTTCTTTCTTATTTCCAGCAATGGGAGATAAGTCTTTTAAAAGCCTTTTACATGTTACTTTGTAAAATTAATGTTGATTGCACTATAATCACCTTTTCCCAATCTGCCCCATTTCTAGTAGATTTTAAACTTCTCGGGGAAAGGGGTAGTGAATACTTGTTGCATGAATAAGTGATTGAAGGAGAGCAATAACCATGACCTAGTCACATTCACTGTGACGAGACCCTTCCTAAAACAGGTTCTAATTTAATAAGATACATGGTCAGAGTTAAAAGTTCCCTCCAGCCATTTTTCTCCATGTAATTCCAGGAAGCTCACAGAAATAGAAGTTCATAATCTTAGCCTCTCTCCCCCGCCATTTTTAAATAGCATAGAGTAGAAGACAAAGCACAGGCTTAAGTCTCAGATAGACCTGGATGGCTTTGAGGCTGATATCCATGTGTGAACCTCAGCAGATTTTATACCTTGCTGTGACTCAGTTTCTTCATCTACAAAATATGATAAAATACTTATTTCACCGGGTTGATGTATTACATGGGAAAATCCAACAAAGTGTTGGAATGATGCTTGACACTTAATCAACAATCATCCTTGAATATTGATTTTCATCCTTTTGAGACCTTGGCTGCCAGAAACTAATAGACCCATGCTGTATTCTTTACTACTCATTGTCTTTCTTATTCTTAACAAACCTAACAGGAAAAGTAACCTGGGCAGCTCTGAGAGGCCTCTGGCTCCGCAAGTTACACTCCTGAGTGAAAGTCTAATGCTTCCTTCTCTTCACTCCCCCTTTGTTGGGTTTGATGTTACTCTCAGACCTTACTAAGTGAGATGAAGGTGCCATGGAGTGTGTATAAAACATCAATGGCCAGTGTAAGGAGAAAGGAATTTTCCACTGCACTCTCCTTACATGGAAGTATAGCAGAGCATTAAATCATTGCATCAGGCGTGGCATGCTGTTTAATAGTTGTAGCATACTTGGCTGCCTGAAGACTCTTCAAAGGTAATTTTATCTGAGAAGAGAGAACTGGCTTACACCCCTTTCCTCCAGTCTTTTCATAAGGGAAACAACCTAATTACAACTTTGAAGGGACCTCAGAGTCTATGTTCCCTTTCAAAGATGGCATTCGGCATTGAGTCACTGGCATCGTAGCTGGAGAGAGCTTTCAGAATCAAGTGCAAAGGGAAAGCCCATTCAGGGAGAGCTCTAAGGCCTATATCTACCCCCATTTGAACAAGTTTCTGGCAGTGCAGCTGACTTTTTGCTTGCATTTATGTCTGAGCATCAATGAATTTGCACTGCTGTTATTCTCCTATCTGTGTTCCTTTTAGAACAACTCTTATAGAAGACTATACCTCAGGCTCTTCGATTTTGTCCTGGAACATGAAGCCAGTCTCTAAAATGACTTTCTTTTTCTTAGAAGAGATAAGTATAGGGGAGGTTTCAGTAGGCTTTGATGACTGACCTATTTTTAAAAATGGTCAAGCATATGGGATGTTTTAGCTAAAAAAAAAAAAAAAAAAAAAAAAAAAGACACTACACAGTGCCCCTAGAAATGAAGCCTGAATGAGGTCAAGCAAACCAACTAACAGAAGTTTACATCTGAAATTGTACCAGACAATTAGCACTGGTCCTCCTTGCTTTGTGCTCTATGTGTTTAGGAAAAAGTTTAGCCTTTCAAATTACTATAAAGAAACACACTGTCCTATAACTATTGGGGGTAAGTATACAACTATTAGAGGTAAAACAGTAGGAATTTTTTGAAACAAATAGATGGGGTGGTTCAAAAAATTTCAAAGTAGAGATGGTCATAGATTTTTTCAAAGGAGAAGAAACAGAGTTACCCCATTATTTACAGCTTGAATTAAAAAAAAAGAGATACAATGTTGAGTAACTTTCCACAAATTATTTTATATTCCAAAATAAAAAATTGGAATTGCTAATAGTGAAGAAAAGCAATTAGAATGAAGGTTTGAAAATGATTAAAACTATTTTTGTAACTTTTGGACACTAAGAACTATGATAGCTGCTAGAGATAAAAAAAAATGGAACAAAAAAATAAATCCCTGCTCTTCTATAGGTCTGACTATTGAGTGGAAGATACCAAACAATCATACAAGTGAGTGTAAAGACACAATTGTGATGAGTGCTAAATGTGAGGGGTTGCATGGTGCTATGAAAACACATAACCAGGAGTGAAGTGAGATTTGAAAAACTACAAAGAAGTAGAAGAATTAACCAGGAGGAGTAGTTAAGGAATGGAGGAGAGGTGCATGGAGCATTCCAGAGAAAGAAACACCATCAGGACATCATGAGAAAACTCAGAAATTTTTGCTTGTGTAGTGAGTAGTTGCATAAGCACGAGAGACTTAACTAAGATAGGGAAAGAAAAATATAAGTAAATAGCGCTTGTTTTTTCCTGGACAAGTCACTTTTATTTGTACTATTTTCTTGAATCCTCCCAATAGCTCTGTGATATAGCCCTTCTGTCCCCAATTTATAGATAAGTAAACCAAGGTTTGTATAGTTTAAATAACTTGAGAAGGCTTCACAGCTAGTGAACAGAAATGTTGGATGGTTGAATTTAAGAATACATTGTGGGTTTTCCTGGAGATGGCAGGGAAGCAGAGAGAAAAAGTGGGATCTGGGGAGAGACGCTGAAAGAAGAAGAAAGTAAGACAAGAACAATGAATTGGGGATGTGTACATGAGTAGGAAATAGGCAAATCACTGGAGAGTGATGTAGCCTCTACAGTAAATTTCTAGGTCAGGGGTGAGATGAAATCAGTCTACCTCTTCAAAATCTCATTCTCTCATATTCTTTAATGTTATCCATGTGAGGGAGGGGGTGCACTAGTTAATTATATTGTATTATATACTTGAAAGTTGTTAAAAGTATATTTTCAATGTTTTCACAACAAAAAAGAAGTGGTAATTGTGTGACATGATGGAGATGACAGACCACATTATGGTGGTAATCATTTTGCAATATGTAAGTACAGCAAATCAGCACATTGTACACCTTAAACTTATACACTATTATATGTCAATTATATTTTGACAAAGCTGGAAAAAATATAGTAGTTGAGGAGGCTTAAACATTAGAAATTGATTTTCTCTGGTCTGGAGTCCAAGATCAAGCTTATGGCCTCATGTAGATTTTCCTGTTTGTGCACATGGGAGAGAGAGAATGGAGAGACAGATCTTTATCCTCATGTCAGGCCACCAGTATTATCAGATGGGGGCCCATCTTTCTGACCTCATTTAACTTTAATTGCCTTCTAAAGCTCTAATGTGACTATAGTCACATTAAGGGTTAGAGCAGATGAATTTTGGGACTCAGTTCAGCTCATAGCACCTCTCCATCTTTCTTTTATTTAGTCGCCCTATTGAATTCAGAGTGACAGTTATCACTACTTGGTATTTTTCTTGTTCATTTATTTATCTCTTCGTTTTTCATTATTATTATTTATATCCCCAGACTGACATAAAAGGTTCATTGGTACACTGTTTTGCCTTGTTTGTCATGATACTCTCAGAGCCTAAAAGAGTGCTTAACACAAATAGGACACCAGAGAATAGTAGCAGAATGAAAAAAAAAAAAAAAAAAAAAAAGCTTACTCTATGAGAACTTCACCAGAGAGCACATTTTCTGAGTACTTCCTAATAATGTGACTTCTCATTAGTACAAGAAAAAAATACCCCCTGATGTTTCAGAATAGTTCTTCAGAGGGAAAACAGAAGTAGAATATTTTTGTCTTCAGCTGTTCATGCATATTCTTACCTTCTCTCTAGATATCCATTACTGCATACCCAGAGAATAAAGTGTGCCAATCTGACTTCCGAACTCTAATTGCAATCAGGTTGAAATGATGAGTGAGTCTGGGTCCCCATGCTTCCGAGATTGTGCATACGGCAGATTGATCTATGCCTAAAGGAGGATGTTTTCAGTTATATAGTGAGCCCAGCAGTTCAGTTAAAATTGCATATTAACACATTTCTTTTTTATTCTTTTTTTGGGGAGGGGTTTGGCAGAGAGTCTACCTTTATTTATACCATACTATATTTTATCTTTTGACTATAAAGAATGTATTTCTTGAATGGAAATGAAATAACATTTCTTTCATTTTTTTGGAATGTGAAGTTTGATCAAATTGGCATTAACAAAGAAGGAGGAACATCAAATTTTGTTAGGATGACTCAGCTAATTTATGGTAAATTCAAGAACTTGTTCGACCTTTGTGGAAAGAGATAGAAAACAGGAGTAGACAATGACTGAGATTATTTTTACCACAAGATTAGAGAAGCTAGAGTATTCTCTCTTAATGATAGTGAAATTATCATTGAAAAATATACACATTTGTGGCACCTAGGTGGGTCATTCAGTTGAGCGTCTGACCTCAGCCCAGATCATGATCCCACAGTCCATGGGTTTGAGCCCCACATCGGGCTCTGTGCTGACAACTCAGAGCCTGGAGCCTGTTTCAGATTCTGTGTCTCCCTGTCTCTCTGCCCCTCCCTTGCTCTCTCTCTCTTTCTCACTCAAAAATGAAAAAAAAAAAACCCATTAAAAAGAAAAGAAAAGAGAAAAAAGAAAAGAAAAGAAAAGAAAAATATATATAAATGAAACGTTCATTAGAGGAAGTGCCCCTTAACTGTGCTCTATGCTGGGAGAAGGTCAGGGGGAGGAACTGATGGCAGGTTTGTGCTTCAAACCAAAAATGAGGTCATAAGAGGGAGAATGCGATTTATAAGAGCGTTCATTTGAATCTTCCTGCTAGAGAGTGGCCCTGAGAAATGCAGACCTGGCTGCTGGTCAGGTTTGCCATCTCTGTTCCTTGCTGGCTGTTGGCTATGGGGGCATGAGGTAAATGAGACCATGTATCTCTGAGCATCCAGCAAGCTAATTTTGATGTGTTAACATGGTGGCTCGGGGTTTTAAGAATGAATACATGCAGGTAGAGCATCTTGGGACCCAAATCAACATAGATAGCCTCACTTCTACCACATCCCACTGGCCAAAGCAAGCTGCAGGGCAGCTCAACTCTCAGCTCAAGAGAGGGTGATAATAGACTCCATCTCTTGATGAGGGGAGCTGAGAAGAGTCATGATCATTTTTGTTATCTGCCACAGTGCATATAAGTAAAAATGCAGCTGCGTTTTTCTTTACTTTTTAACTTAATTATGCTTTTCAACTGTCCTTAAAAGTTCAAGGAGTCTTAGGTTCTATTTTTATAGGTCACATATTTTCAAAGCAGAAATCTGTACTAAGAATTCTTCCTGAACTTGTAGATAATATAAATTTGGAGAAGTGCTAATGGCCTAGCTAGAAGTATATTTTAGGTTGAACTAAGCAGAAAATGCAGTAAGGCAAACCACAGAGTATCTTGGATTCAGTATGGATCCTTGGGAGTTAACATTCCAGCTTGGCTTTTCAAGCAGCGATCCTAAGAATAAATCACTATGGAACAGGCTGTTTCTACAGTCCTCCAGTTTCCCAATCTCAGTAAATGCTAAGGTAAATACTGGACCACCAGGCTTCCATGGAAGCATGTCATTTAATTTTTCCTGTATCCCATTTTTAAAGTAGGCATAGTAGCTACAAGCTGTTATGAATAAAATCTTGGAATAAAAGCTGATGAAGATTTTTTTCATGCCTATGAGTAGTAAGAAGGGATCACAGTCATATGCCTCTTTATGGTTTGAGATGTCCAATTTATCACTGATGCTGTGGGTTTTAAGTGTCTGTCAAATCTGAATTGAGCTTATTTTTAAGTTCCTCAATTAAAACAACAACAACAACAACAAAAAACCTTCTTCCCAGCTGCAGTCTCACTAATCCTTGTTTTGAAACTAATTAAACACATACAGCATATTTAAAATAAAATTGGTGATCTGTTTGCCCTCTTCTTGCATCTATAATACCTCGCAAATGTTCTTTTGCTTAAGGCAAGTTTGTGTTTTAGGAAATAAAGATCTCTTAAACAGATTTATCTTTTACCTCAATCCTGGCAGCTAGGGATCCCCCTTCTCTGGTTTGTGCTTTTCAATCAGAATTAATACTTGAATTTAAAATATTATTGTTATTTCCACCATAGCCTTCCACGCTGCCGGTTTCCCTCATGGCCGTTTTGATCTATCATACAAGCATATATATACTGTTTAAAATTGAAAGCTGTCTTTTCCCTTAGTCCCACCAGAAATACTTTCTAGAAAAAAATACAACCTTTCCCAGGGCTGCTTCTAAGCTGATTTTAATTGACTGCTCCAGCCCAGGGACAGATGAAAACAGTTGTGATTCCAGCATGGTCTCTGTGGCAGCCCACTAAAGCATTCAAAACACTCAGTGGGAGGGATCAAGGTGAGTTGGAGGCAAAGCTGATGGAAAATTGGAAGGCAGAGGCTTATATTTGTCACACCAGTCTACAGTGGCATGTTCACCAGGGCTTTTAATCCTGGTGCATGCTCCTAAATGTCAAAATAAATTATCCCACAAAAAACAAGTGAGTTATCAAGGTTGACTGTTCTTGACTTCCTGACTTTTCACAAACTCCTTCTCTTCCAAAACTAAATTTATCATTAGTTCAGTTCTGATGGCAGGAGAATATAAACTTATGTGGCTTTTAGCTCTGTGTGCTGATGAGGTACCATTGCTGAGGGATACAACATACACAGGAACAACTTAGACTAACTGCTCCCAAAATAGTTTAACTCTCCCAGAGACAAATACTCCATTGTTAGTGGGCATTTTTGTAACTACTACCCAGGAGATTTAATTGAAAAGCTTAAAACACATGGAAGCAGTAGGAGAAATCCCCAGGAATTTGGGAATGATGAAAAAGTTTAATCTTTGTCAATGAAAAGTCATTCTAATTTACTCTGCACACTGTGAGGCATTAGGCTGTGGGCAGCATTGACAATAGCAAGCAATTAGAAGCCTTTTTTCTCCCCCTTACCAATAGCCTTGAAGTGACCTAGTTAAAATCATGTTTATAGTTTTCTTTCTTTTTTCTTTTTTTGAAGTGCTGTCTTAACTTTAATTTTGTAGACCAACATTTGGTTTCTCTGTTAGTAGGAATATATAGCCTTTGGCAAATTCAGGACTTATTCATCAAAAGCTGAAAAAAAATATGGTTCTATGCTCAAGATTTGCCTTTGGAATGGGTACCTCATCAATGGAATAGTTAAGTCAAGGTCTAACTATAGAGAGAATGGGTCCAGAAGTGGAGAGGGGGAACAGTACTGGTGTTGGATTAGAGGGTGCTACAATGGATTAAAAACCAGCATCATTCTCCTGCTTTCTATTATTGCTTTATGGCTTTGCTTTAAAATGCCTCCAAGTAACTTCGTTTTATCCTTTCTTTTAAACCACATGAGAACATATTACTCTCCCCTCCAACTTTTTAAAATTGTATAACTTTAGAAGCTATTCAAGAGGGACAGTCTCTCTCTAAGCTTCCTCTCACCTCCCCCCCCCCCCCCCCACATCTTTACTCATTCGTGTTGAATGATGTAATTACTCTAAAATACCCTGTCAAATTGCCGTTTTAGGGTTCAGGAAGAGACAGCAAATGTAAAAGCAGAGCTTAGAGTGAAAGAAATCATAAACAAAGCTCAATCGCAGAGCCCTCAATCTTAGAAGTTAGATAGATATAAAAAGAGATTGTGGATTAGAAGTTGAATCAACTCAATGAAGACAGAACAGGTGAAACTGGAGGATGAGAAGTGATCTTGCCTGAAATGAAGAAGGTAACTGTAACCGTGATTTCCACAGGGGTCCTTTTGCTTCAGTTCTCAATTGGTGAGAAGCCATTAATGGCCAGAAGCAAGCCTGACAGTAGTGTGGGCTGACAACATCATCTGAACACTGAATTTCCATTAGTTTTCTTTTTGAGACTCAAATGTGACTATATTTTATAACCTTACAAAAGAGTAAGCTTTTAATTCCTCACTCTGCATGTGTTCATTTCTCTGCAGTTCGTATTACATTGTTCAAACTTGTGTTAGCATTACTACATTATATTTTGATTTATCTACCATTGCTTCTGTCTGAGCCCCACTAAACTAGGAGTTAGTTGTTTGAAAGCAAGGAGTATTGCCTTATGTTTGGATATTTCGTGTCTGACACACACTGACAGCCCATAGTAGGAGTCTCTTGTTTCTCTAGACTGGGTGGTCCCACTGGTGTTACTGTGGGAGAGGCCCTCATATGGTATGCTTTCCTGATTTAATTCATTCTCTGATTTATCAAATAATTTTTGAACTCCTGTTATGTTTTCAGTACAGTGCTAGGTGTGAAGCATAAAATAGTAAGTAACGCAGCCCTTGCCCCCTGCAGCCTACAATATAATGGAAAAACAATTGAAACAAATGATTTCACAAATATTTTGGATGTAATTGTATTAAATGCTAAAAGGAAAATTACACAGAGCTGCAAGACTAGAAAATACTGCAGACACTGGGGGCAAGAACATGGTGGAGAATTGATAGTAGGGTCACACTTGAATGTGCAGCTCTTGGTCAAGTAAAGAAAAAGTGAAAGAAGATTTTAGACAGTGGGAGCAGCATAATGGAAAGGCCTAATCTGGACTATTAAGAGAGACTAGGCCTTGATGATTTGGGGATAAAGTGGTGGGAAGTGAAACTGGAGATGGTTTGCCGAGACCAGACTCTTCCTGGACTCAAAAGCCAGTTTGTCGGGGCACTTAGGTGGCTTAGTCGGTTAAGCATCCAACTTCAGCTCAGGTCATGATCTCAGTTCGTGAGTTCCAGCCTCGTGTCAGGCTTTGTGCTGACAGCTCAGAGCCTGGAGTCAGCCAGCTTCACATTCTGTATCTCCCTCTCTTTGCCCTTCCCCTGTTCACACTCTGTCTCTGTCTCTGTCTCTGTCTCTCTCTCTCTGATAAAATGAATAAAGATTAAAAAAACTTAAAAAAAAAAAAAAAGCTAGTTTGTCAATATGGGTCCATTTTCCAAAGACATTGTTAGGGTTTTAAGTGTATTAAGAGATGAGTAGGATCAGAGGCGCCTGGGTGGCTCAGTCGGTTGGGTATCTGACTTCGGCTCAGGTCATGATCTCGCAGTCTGTTAGTTCAGGCCCCGCGTCAGGCTCTGTGCTGACAGCTCAGAGCCTGGAGCTTGTTTCAGATTCTGTGTCTCCCTCTCTCTCTGACCTTCCCCCATTCATGCTCTGTCTCTCTCTGTCTCAAAAAATGAATAAATGTTAAAAAATAATAATAATGAAAAAATAAAAAAGAGATGAGTAGGATCATATTTACATTATTAAAATAATTCTGTCTTTAATATAAAAAATAGAACAAAATAAACGTTCAGTGACAGGAGGGTATTGTGATGACCCGGGTGAGATACGGTGGTGGCTTAGGCCAGAGTAGTGGCAGTTACAATGGAGACAATGGACAGTATCCATATATACTAATGGACTAAATCAGCAAGGCTTATTCACTGATTATATGTAGGAATTAAGGGAGAGGATCAAGCCTAGGTTTCTTCCATTCTTTATCCACACTGTATTTAAGCCTCCCTCATAGAATGAACACTATGCTATAACAAAACAAACAAACAAAACAAAAGGTCAGATGAATTGTGCAGATATTTTTTTTTAAAAAGTCTTTTTTGTGTATTGTTACTTTGTTGTAATGATTCAAATGGCCATATTATAATTATTGCTGGATACTTAGCCCACTGATACTCTTAAAGTATATATGATAGGGGCCTAGGCTTTTGTATGTTGGAGGTGACAAGATAGAAAAAATTCACCTTTAGGAGTCGTTGCCTACTTTGTTAATCTAATCAGTAATGTTATTAATGCTGTTACCCTGCCTCGTACTTAGGGTCTTTCTATAATTTGATCATAATGTTTTGAATTCAAAGTCAGTGTGACCTATAACTTCTAAGATTTCTTTTAAATTCGCGGAGGGGGGCTGGGGTGCCTCATGGTCATGAGATCGAGACCTGTGTTGTGCTCTGTGCTGGGCACAGAGCCTGCTTAGAGTTTATTCTCTGTCTGTCTCTCTGTCACTTTCTTTCTCTCTCTAAAAAAAAAAAAAAAAAAAGGGTCGGGGGAGGGGGGAGGCTCTAGCACCCTTACAGCATGAAACACATTTCAAAGCTAACTGTAAGACTACCCTAAACCTAAAGGTTATGTAAAATAGTCTTCCTCTCATGTCCAAAATACAAACATATTCTGTTTCGTCTTATCACAGCATCATCTCATTATCAAAATATTCTGTATCCCAAGTAAGCTATGGACCCTTGTCAAGATGGGTGCAAGCTCTGGCGGCTCCACTTTCTTCATTACATATGATGTTCTTACATTCTTGTGAACTCTCGACATCTTATAATGTATAACACCTACCAGTTGGCACTAGCATCATCTCCATATGGAGCTAGGAATTCCTCTTTTAATCCATATGTGCTTTCACCAGTGACCAGCATCCCCACATTAAAATATCAAAGTTACAGGGAGGATATCTACCACACAGAGGAATGGAGAAGAATCCATGCCCTGAGGGTAAAACTGTATTAAATCAGGAAAGGCTAGGTGCTAAACCATCTATAATCTGACATAGACACATTATATTGAGGAACAGAAGTGAGCTGAGTGCAGGCAAACCACTGGGGCAAGCTTAAGAAATAAACAGTAACAAAGAAATGTGTAACATTACAGAATTTTAAAAATCAGTTTCTAGAACAAATGAAGAGAAGCGTTGGTCAAGACCCATTTATAGACATCCCTTAAACTAGGGGTTCAGCCTATCCACCCCCTTTCTTGTAAGCTTCCTCAGTTTTAAGCCCACCTTTATGTCACTTACTACCTGCTGGCCAAAGGCAGGGAGGCATGGACATCTTGTTGAGGTTCATAATTGAGTAGTTGCAGGGAGGAAGTGGGGATTATCTTTGTACCAAATGCTAATTGAGTTGTAAAGCCAGCACAACCTGTCAGTGGTGGTGGGCCCTGCTGGACCTGTATGTATTCTTATGCTAAAGTATGTATTTTTCTTGAATGGCATTTTTTTTTCTTTTTTTTTTTTTTTAATTTTTTTTTTTTTTTTTTTTTTAACGTTTATTTATTTTGAGACAGAGAGAGACAGAGCATGAACCGGGGAGGGTCAGAGAGAGAGGGAGACACAGAATCTGAAACAGGCTCCAGGCTCCGAGCAGTCAGCACAGAGCCCGATGCGGGGCTCGAACTCACGGACTGCGAGATCATGACCTGAGCCGAAGTCCGCCGCTTAACCAACTGAGCCACCCAGGCACCCCTTGAATGGCATTTTTTAAATGTTTCTTTTTATTTATTTTTGAGAGAGAGAGAGACAGCATAGGGAAGGGCAGAGAGAGGGAGACAGGGAATCCCAAGGAGGCCCCATGCTGTCAGTGCAGAGCCCCATGCAAGAACCAACCCAGGAACCTTGAAATTATGACCTGAGCCAAAATCAAGAGTTGGATGCTCAACTGACTGAGCCACCCAGGTGCCTCTTGAAAGGCTTTTGCAGGTCATACTGAAGGTGTTCCTCTGCCTTCAGGGAGAAATAAGATTTTTAATTTCTTTCAGATTCTGAGTGAAAAGTTTCCTGAGTTCAGACATAGTACAAATGGTAAACTTTTAATTGTGGAATTCTAATTAGATTGCTATTAAATTTTTAAAATATCATGTTACAGGTTTAGATATATATGTATGATCATCTTCTCATTACTTCTGCAATGGATTTTATGCAATTAGTGTCCGTTTAAATCCTATCTCCTAGTCCCACTAAGAGGCCACCTAGGGTGCAGTATGCTTCCAAGCAACTTTACATGTGAGGACTTCTATAGCTCCATCATAGGGACTTCGCATTTAACTTGGAGGGCCTGATGGAATGGGAGAAACCGTATGGTGTGGCACAGTCCTACTTTTTGGCGTGGTATCATCAAAAGCAAGAATTCCCTCTGCTGCTGAAGGTCCTTCTAGCTAGACTAAGAATCACGTTGACATGAGACAGACTAACAAGAGAAAACAAAATTTAATTTTGTACATACAGGGAATCCATACAGATACGGAAATTCCAAAGACAGACAAAATGAGGTATATATGTCATCCTGAATTAAGGAGAAGGGTGTAGGGGTCTGGGACATCAAAGGGAAGGAATGTAATTTACAGGAAGATGAAAAGAGTAAATGTGTAGTAAACAAAGCTTTGCAGGGCCGCTCAAACAGTGAGCCAGAGAGGACTTTGATCTAACTAACAGGCCTTGGGAGGTTCCTCCCTGCCTACCATGCCTAGTTCATACCATAATGTAGATATCTATGGTGATAGCTCTCTTTCCAGAGCAGTCTTCTACATAAATTATATTCAGGCAGTCAAGGAGGAAGTAAAGGGCTTTTCCTGAATCTTATGTGTTTTCATTACTTTTTTAATTCAAAGTAATCTTCACGCTATACCAGCCTGCCCTTGCTTGGCTCCTACGGTTTCATTTCAAATGTTATTAATGAAAGACATGAAAATTGAGTGCTAGTCTCATGTGTAGTGTATTTACTCTTTTAGATGCTTAATGGGGAAAAAAAAAGATCAATAACATACATAGGACTTTTCCCATAGGTTATCAAATGCATGGTTATTATAATACTGTCAGAAGAACAGATTTTTTTAGTATAAAACATATAGATAAAATGAAATTGTTTATCCTCTCTGTTGCTTCATCTTGCAAAATACAGCTACATAGATTTTTTTTTTTTTTTGTTTTTACCAGGTTTAGAGACTATGTCTAAGATGGTCTTCCTTATAATATAAACCATGGCATACACTGAATTCACTTTGGGAGATTCTGGGTTGTGGAGGTGAGCAAGGGATCTTACAGAGATACAGACAAACTACTTCTTGTCCCTTCCTATAGCTCACTAAAATATGAGCAACCACAGGGATGTGTTATTTTGGCAATAGCTAACATTCTTCCCAGTGTCTTATCCGAGGTAGTCTTTTTAATTAAGCTACTCTTCCTCCTTTGGCAGTCAATTTATATATCTCACAGCCGTGTTCTTCCCTAATTAGGTCATATCCATTATACCAAATTTTGTGAAAATAATTCTGGGACTCAGGAGATATTTCACACTAATTATAAACAGCATTTGGCCATTTGGCCTTTTCAAAGAGCTCCTTGTTCAAATCATAATTATTGAGTGTCTACCGTGTGCCAGGTCCTCTGCTGGGTACCAGACCCAAGATGTGTTTAGAGGATTCGGAATTTTCAATAAACATGGCGAGTGACATAATAGTGATCTTCCTCGAGCATGTATCTTCATTACAAACTCCTAAAAGATGGCTCTGGCCCCATCTCCAAAGTCGTGCGTGGTCACAGAAAGTTAAATAAAACATGTTTAGCTTCTGGGAAAGGCATTCACATTTCAAGATCGTTCCAGGACATGGTTAGCAGTCCTTGTTTTCTCATGCCTCGGTCCACCAACACTGAGGCTCCTAGTTGAGAGTGTACAAATGACCCTGTAATGGCAAGGGGTTTTTGAGGCTAGTAGCACACTGCATTTTCAGCCTAGAAGCTGGTGCTTTTAAAATGCCATTTTCCAGAAACAAAAGGGTTTCTTGAGTGTTGAAAATGTGTCAAATGTGACTGATATTAAACATTAAATTGGAAAAATATTAAAAGTTTTGCCAAAGGTGACAGTTGTAGGAAACTGATGTTTAATGAGTACTTACTGTGTGCTAATTGCTGCAATAAATACAATCTGTGAATGACTTCTTTTAAGACTCACTGTGACCCAAAGATGTTGGTATGCTGAAAGCAAGTTATACTGCAGTGCCATAGCCTGATTCACCCACACACCCATCTTTGTCATTATCAGAACAAAGGAACCTTTGCTTCTTGTCAGGTATTGCCACTAATGCTCCTGGTAATGACCAGGGATCTTTTCCACTGAGGTGTCTGCAGCAGTATGTCAAGGAAATGAGTCCTTTCATTCTAGAAGAA
The DNA here is from genome assembly GCF_014898765.1 of Herpailurus yagouaroundi. Lineage (NCBI taxonomy): Eukaryota > Metazoa > Chordata > Mammalia > Carnivora > Felidae > Herpailurus > Herpailurus yagouaroundi. The sequence continues at coordinate 14,689,651 of NW_024412401.1, read as the reverse complement.
AATGTGCTGTATAAATTGCCTCTTACATTCCTATCTCTTAGGCGACAAAGTCTTAGAACTAGTCTTCGAATTCATGTGGAGGCAGAACCCAGGCCCCTTGAACACTGCAGCTAGAAGAACTAGGAGAAAGATAAAAAGCATGGATTTGGAGGTCTGACAATCAGGTTTAAATCTTACTTCTACCCCTTGCTAACTCCGTGACCTTGGACAAGTTACTTAGCCTCTCTTGGCATTACTTATCCCTGCCATGGAGTAGAAATAGTGATAGCAGTTAACTCATGAGGTTGTGATAAGAATTAAAAGCATGTAGGGGCGCCTGGGTGGCGCAGTCGGTTAAGCGTCCGACTTCAGCCAGGTCACGATCTCGCGGTCTGTGAGTTCGAGCCCCGCGTTAGGCTCTGGGCTGATGGCTCGGAGCCTGGAGCCTGTTTCTGATTCTGCGTCTCCCTCTCTCTCTGCCCCTCCCCCGTTCATGCTCTGTCTCTCTCTGTCCCAAAAATAAATAAAAAACGTTGAAAAAAAAATTTTAAAAAAAAATTAAAAGCATGTAAAGCATACAAAGCACTTAGTCCAATGCCTGGTGCATGGTAAGGGCTCAATAAACTGTTTATGTGCCTGATGTTATAAAATGTTTACTATCATTTAAGATGTGACGTTCTTGTTATTGTTCACACAAATAAGGAAAAAAGCTGCTTGGTCTTGGATAATGAAAACTGTCTTTGAGTTTTTTTTAGGTTTGATCTGAACCCCATGCTAAGGACTCTATTTCTGTGGTCATTGCTCAATTGCATTCTATATGTTTTTCAACCCTGAGAGAACGTGGACTTGAGATGTCCCAGGGCTTCATCCACACACCCCAAGGTGGAGTGTTGGGTGGGACAGAAGCCACAACTAGACCGAATCCTGACTACTATGGTGTTTGTAAAGATAGAAGAACTTGGTTCTAAAATTTGGCTTTTATCAAGGTACCCTGATGATAAAGGCCAGAATCCAAAGGGCATAGCTGTCCCAGCCAGGGTCTAAATGTGCATCCTAGATGCAGGTCTTGTGTGTTGTCTAGAACATATCTGAATTTCAGGTGTCGTCACTACATACAGACATGTAGATAAGTAGATAGGTAGATAGACATGTTCATATGTATATTTATTTATTTACAAGAACATTTTTTTGTAGGCAATTTACTGATATGGTAGGCTTTTATTCAGCAGTTCATGAATTGGGGAGCATCCAATCTAGCTGACAGAAAGGAGGGTAGAAGAGCTATACAAGGTGAGAAATTTTTTTAGACAAAAGCATGAAGGAACAAGGAAGTCATACTAGGCACCTGCTGATTGGTTACAGCAGACTACTTTCTCTTTATGGAGCAAAGGAAGGTCTTGGAGCTAGGTTAGGTGCTAAGCAACTGATTTGTGAGAATAGGCATTTCTCTTCTAGGAAAACCAACACAGAAACTAAGCTTTGCTTTGCTGATGTGGGACATGGCATTCTGGACAGTTGACTAATATATATAATAGATAAGTTATATATATCGAGATCGATATATATATATCGAGATATATATATCTCGATAATATATATTTATATATTAATATTAATGGTTGGGAATGCTGTAGTCAAAGGGTTTCTCCCACTAGTGTTAAAGGCTTTTCCTTGCTAGCTATGTCAGAAAGTGGGGCCTGTTGAAGGCTAGCAGCTATGGCTGGTGGCTGGCCACTCATGTCACAGATCTGGAAACATGAAACAATGAGCTGCTCTTTCAGCTTTGATTATCTCAGGAACTAGGTGAGGGCTCTCTGTGTCCTTGGCTCAAAGCTGCTGGCAATGGCATGGGGGTGGGTGGGGGGCAAGAGAATAGAGATATATGTTGGATAGTCTTGGTATATTTCTGCATCTCAGTGCTGAACACTCCATAAAAGGATCTATTCTATGGTTAACTCAAGAAGACAACAAAAGAAAAAAAGAAAAAAGAAAAAAAAAAAAAAAAAACACCCAGATGGGATCAAGATTGCATGAAGAGTGGAAGAAGCTTACTCTTATTGATAGACAACCTTTCAAACATAGGAAACCCAAGAGAAAAATAATTTCCCCATGGATATGATACACTTATATTTCTACCTAGAAGTGCTTCTTTTTTTTTCCTGCAAATGAAATATTCATAAAAATGATGGTTAGGACAAACACTAGTAAAACACAATGTTTTAAAAGTGCCATGTGTTCTTACTGTACAATTTGTGTCTTGTTGCAATAAGACACAAGTAACAACCTCCAAACTAAGGGGTTTAATGGGACCCCTGGGTGGCTTAGTTGGTTAAGCATCAGGCTCTAGGTTTCTCCTCAGGTCTTGATCTCGACATTGTGAGTTCAAGCCCCATATTGTACTCTGTTCTGGGTGTGAAGCCTACTTTAAAACAAAATTTAAAAGGTAAAACAACCACTAGCTATTGTTTGTGATACCTGAATGACTTGGCCCTCTTGTTCTCTGGTTCTCCAGAAGGCTGGCCTGGACCTGTCCTTGTGGCAGAGGTACAGGAGAATGAGCACAAGCATACAAGGTCATGTAAGACCTGAGATTTAAACTGGCACATTGTCACTTGACTACACTGTAGTTGCTAAAGCAAGTCATGAGGCCAGCCCCAATCCACAGGTTGGGAAAATTCATTCTTTTAATGGAAGGAACTTCAAAGTTATGTTGTAAGTGTTATGGATACAGGGAGAGAAAGAATTAGAGCCATGTTTGCAATCAACCTAGCATATTGGCTATTTAAATTTTCCCTGTACTGAAGGGAAGTTCAGTAAAATTATAGATTTGAGGTAAATGGTAGAGAAACTGATGAAGTGATTCCACTAAAGTCTTACAAGCATGTGACCAAGTTGGAACTCAGGTTTTTGCTCTCTCAGTCAGCCAGGGTTCACTGCATTGTTCATGATACCATCTGAGCTGTGTTTTTCTCTTAGAAAATGACCATAGGCTCACTTTTGACATATGTAAACTCACAGTGTATAGCTTCGAGATAAAGTATGCCTGAGCTAGCTTTAAGATCTCCTTACCTTTTCTTAGGCAGGAGAAATGAGACTAGGACCTCGTGGAGCTCAGCTTGGATGTATTGGAGTGTATTCTTTGCTTCCAATGAGGGAAAATAACAGAGGTGTTTGGGAAGGAAAACTGCATTTTAAAGTTAGTAATACTGGCTGCCTATCTTGTAAAAACTGTATCTAGAGAGTCCAGATTTTAAGGGGAGAGCAACAGAATGTGGGCTGTTTCTATTCTTCCTAGTCTACTTTTCTCCTTTTTGAATGTGAACCAGCATTATCTTTTCACTCTGAAAACAGTGCAGCATTTCTCAACAGGGTTTTTCGGGTTTGGGGGGCTTTTTTGTTGTTTTGTTTTTTTGGATTCATTTGTTTTGGGGTTTTGTTTGTTTGTTTGTTTGTTTTTTCCAGCTCAGAAACATTTGTGCACACATGGATGTTTTATTATTTCAAATATTTATTTTCCAGATAAAGTAATATATGATTGTGCTGGGACATAAAAGGTTTTCAGTGGGAAGTTAGTTTGCTTCGTGCTTCTGTCCCCCAGCTCCTTCTAAGTGGGAGATACTCCTCTGGAGTTGTCCCATGTAAATATAAGTGATGTAAGTATTTGTATAAATCTGTTTATTTTTCTTAATATAAATATGAACACACTACGCACACACACACTGTTTTTTACTTGTGTGAAAAAACAAAATTCAACAAGAGCGTTTGAAGATCCCGTTGGCTTTACTAAATGATTCATGAATTGGGCAGCCTTCCATCTAGCAAGCAGAGGGGAACTCTGCCGTGCCACATATAAGAACATTTTTTTAAATTGTTTTTCATGTTTATTTTTGTGAGAGAGACAGAGACAGAGCTCAAGGAGGGGAGGGGCAGAGAGAGAGGGAGACATAGAATCCGAAGCAGGCCCCAGGCTCTAAGCTGTCAGCACAGAGCAGGATGGCAGAGCTCCAACTCAGAAACCTTGAGATCATGACATGAGCCAAAGTCAGACACCCAGGTGTCCGACTGAACCACCCAGGTGCCCAAAAGGTAGGTTTTTAAAGACAAAGAGAGGGCATTAAAAAAAAGAAGAAAGGAATAGTATCAGCAAGGAATGCATTGCTAAGGCAAAGAGAGGGCATTTAAAAAAGAAGAAAAGAATAGTATATTAGCAAGGAATGCATTGCTCCTCAGGGCAGCAAAAGGGGTCTATCAGGAAATTTCCATCAGCATTGACCAGGAAATGCCAAGTTGACTGGTCAAGCTCCTGTGGTGGTACATCTGCAGTTAGGTATTAAGTCTTTGTTCACTGCCTTAATCTAAGTGATGCCATTTTGGGCCTGTGGTTTTCTTTATGACATTTGGTTTACTTAATAATTTACCTTTAGAGATTTCCTTATCTCTGTACATAGAGAGCTGCCTCAGTTTACTTACAAACACATAACTTTCCTTAAGTATCAGGCTGCTTGGTAAAATACTTCCCAGGTGCCCCTTAAATTGTTTCTCTTTGCCAGTTGACCACATGTTATTCTTGCGGACTTCCTTTCCCATATTGGCGACTTTATGTGTCCCAGATGAGTCCTGCTACCTTGATCACTCTCATGAGCTAACCAGGTATCCATCCTTTTTTTTCATGTTTCACTTTCTGGGATAGCTGGAATGTTGTCCGTGACACAGGGCTGCTCTGCCTCAGCTTTACCAATCAGGTGTAAGACTGACCATCACTAGTTCTAATAATAATACACAGAATAGTCACCTTGGACAATGTCACTTCTCAGCTTCTAACTCAGTAGGATTTTTTTGTTTTTGTTTTTTGATACATCAGAAATACATTTCCTCAATGCTAAACAATTAATCTTACTCTGCTGGCGTTTTCAGTTAAAAACCAGACTATGACAGCTGTAGTGTCTCTGAGGCCCTCAGAAAAGATACTAAGATGTAAGAACCATTAAAGATTGATACCTTACCTTGTCTGTTCTTGTGTATCCCAAAGGTATGGAAGGTGCTTGGAATGGGTCATTTTGAAGGTACCCATTTCTCCTACAGTTTTCATGGTCTGGGAGTTACAGATAAAACAAGATTTCTCAGGCTGGGACTTTTACATCTCACTGAAGTCAAATTTATGACCGATAAGCATTTTATATACTATAACATTTCATTGTAAATTATGGTGTAATGTTTCTGACTGTAACTTAAGGATCAGCTAGACTCTGTGAACTGGGACAAGTTATTTGACCTGTCTGTTAATCTTTATCAGTAAAATAAAAATAATGCTTTAGAGCTCTAAGTGTATTTTGAAGTTTAAATTAAAATACTGTGTGTAAAAATCCCACAAAGTGTCTGATACAGTAGTCAGTGGCAGCTATAACCTTAAACCAAAGCCCCATGTACCTGCTCCTACAAAAGATTTTCTCATACATTCACCCTCCAGGGCCCCTCAGCTGTTTCAAAGCTTTCCCAACCACTGGCTTTCTGTATTCCCAGGGGAATTATTTATACAGACTCTCTAGCCCATGAATCTCCACAATGCCCAGTAGTGCTCGATATAGTACCTATTAAGGGCAAGTCAATGTCTTTGGTATTCACAACTAATCAAAAGTGTTTCATTTTGTTTGAGCTTTTGATTTTGTTTTTTTTTGAGGTAAGATGGCAGTATATAGATGAACAGGATTTGTCACCAGAGGGTTTGGTTTCTAGTTCTTTCATCTATTCTGTAACATTAGGCAAAATGAGTCTTCATTTCCTCATGTTTTACATGAGAATAAGAACACTTCCTTCATAAGTTTTTAACACAGTATCTTAATAAATTTGAGGAATTAGCTATGATAATATTAATAAGTACCTGACACATACTGTGTGCCTGTAAACTAATAATTTATTTCCTTAACTTCAGCCCGTGTGCTTGACACCTATTTAGTTATTTCCTTGGGATGGACATAGATTATGTTTTATTGCAAACATTTTACTTCTCTTCTTCCATCTTGAGTTGTTATATGACCTCAAAGTATGTAATAGATGCTAAGTAAATGATACTTTTAAATTCTCTTTGAAAGCCAAAAAATACAGAGTTTAATTAAAATGATTCTGATACCAACAAAGGTTGTCCTTTTTAGGAAAAATTTAATATCCCAAGCCAGACTAAAACAAATTCTTTAAGACTGTATGCTGTGAGGGCTGTGAGTAGAGCCACTTCCTTTTCTGCCCTTGCTTTTCAGAATGTACCGATTCTGTTTTAATTAATAATTCATCAGATTATACTCTAAGGTCCAAGAGGGCCTAGGAAGATAGGCATAATACAGTAAAATGACAGCATAATCATTGTTAGTTAATTAAAAAATGGATCCTAATCTTGAAGTGACATACAATGTACAATTACTTGGATATGAATTTCTCAACACATGTGTCCTCTTAACTTTTCTTTATTCCTTCCCCACTTTGACTTCTAGGTCAGTTCCAGGTTTTGCTGTTATTACAGTTAACACTTTTCAATAAAAATTGATCACTATTGATTAATTAATATATCTGATCACCTTCTCAGGATTAGACATTCATTAGATTTGTTATGCATGTTCTTAATGTAGCATCAGTATCCAAAGTTGAGGAAGAGTGAGAATACACCTCAAATTGATTACATACTTACTCTGTGCCAGGCATTGTGTCTGGCCTTTCACATGTGACATTTTATTTAATCTTCATAGTTTATCCTGAAACTATAAAGAGAAGGGGACTCCAGGAAACAAAATTCCTGGCTTTTGCTTTGTAATACAAAGGAAATTTTAGAATGCGATGCATTTATGCCAATTCAATAACCAACAGTCAGGGATGATCAATCTTTTGGGAGGAGGAAGTGGCATGTTTTTCTTGTAATCTAACCCCTTAGAACAAAAGCATCTTATGAAAGTAGGTTCTAAATAACATCCAGTGGCTCAGCCATATAAGATTTATCACTCCTTGGAGAACCAGACTTATTCTACAGAGTCAAAAGGGGCCGAGGCTAAGGATTACAGAGTTTCACTTGGCTATCCTGGAGCAAGTGTTCAGACTTCCTGTCTGCAGGGACATCGGTGCTTGCTAAAAGCATCCCCTGTTTGGGAATCTTGTTCACAGAAGATGTTTAGCAAAGCATGTGGGTTTCAGAATATAATTCTACTCTTTTTTTTTAAATGTTTATTCATTTTTTGATAGAGTCAGAGCATGAGTGGGGGAGGAGCAGAGAGTGAGGGAGACACAGAATCTGAAACAAGCTCTAGGCTCTGAACTGACAGCACAGGACTGGACGCAAGGCTCGAACTCACAGAGTGTGAGATCATGACCTGAGCTGAAGTTGGACGCTTAACCAACTGAGCCACCCAGGCATCCCAGGTATAATCCTATTCTTGAAAGAAGGCATTGAAAACTGGAAGGTGCTTCCAATGTACTGGGGAAGCCAGCAAGGAAGGAGAAAGATAAAATGTCACAGGTAAGAGCTAAGACAGAGGTTAAGCAGCTCTTCCGCTTTGATCTCGCGGTCATGATCTCGCGGTTTGAGCACCCTGTCTTGCTCTGTGTTGACAGCTCAGAACCTGCAGCCTGCTTGGGATTCCGTTTTGTCCTCTCTCTCTGCCCCTCCCCCACTGGCTCACACTGTGTGTGTGTATGTGTGTGTGTGTGTGTGTGTGTGTGTGTGTGTGTCAAAAGTAAATAAAAAATTTTAAAAAGGAGGGAGTGGGGGGCACCTGGGTGGCTGGTTAAGCATCTGCCTTCAGTTCAGGTCATGATTTCACAGTCTGTGAGTTCGAGCCCTGTGTCTGGCTCTGTGATGGCAGATCAGAGCCTGGAGCCTCCTTTGGATTCTGTGTCTCCCTTTCTCCCTGACCCTCTCCTGCTCAAGCTCTGCTTCTCTCTCTCTCTCTCTCTCTCTCTCTCTCTCTCTCTCTCTCCCTCTCTCTCTCTCTCTCTCTCTCATATAAATAAACGTTAAAAAAATGTTTTAAGATAAAATAAAGAAGTTAATAAAACTGAGATTAGAGACACCGAATAAGACTGGCTTCAAAAGCCCAAGTTTAGGTTTGCAAAGCTTGTTATTTGCCTATTTATCTACCGCCATTTTCAAAATGTATCTTTACAAAGCTCTACCCCAATGCCATGCCCATGGTTTATAGTAAGAGGCCATCCTCCCAGCTTTGTAAGAATGAAAATGTTTTATTAAGATGGGACTCATTTCCATGCCAAGATAGACCTAGAGGTTTGCCCCTAAATCACACAATCAACAGGATTTTTTTTTCTAATCTGACACTTGGTAATTGTATTGAAAGTTTTGTGTTCAGTTTGGGTGCAGACTGGTTATTAGAATCTTGCTGAGATGATGTAACTTTCCATTACCAATTTGAGATGAGGTCTTTCAAAATCAGCAATTAAAGGTCATGGCCCTAAAGTTTCATCTCTTTTAATAAAGTTTCAAAGTATGATTTTCTATTTCGTTCACCTTTGATGTGCTTTAAAGCCCAAGGTGACATAGGAGCACCCCACCTGCTTCTGGCAGGAAGGCATACCTCAACAAAATGAAATTATTGAATCAGAAGTTGAGAGTGTGATAGCACATGTCATGCATAAAGATCAGATTTAATTAAGAAGGTTTCTATGATCAAGAAGTCCAATGTGTAATCAGAAAGCAGTACCTTAATTGATACTTGACTCCTGTCAAATTCTATTTGCATGGAAATAATAGACATTCCCTCAGCGTTTTCACTGTATATTGATTCTGTACCATTGTATACATTTGCATTAGCTACTTTTGTGTGATATGAAAAGAAAAACGTGCTTTGATTTAAAAAAATGCCTTCATTCAAAAAGAATCTATTCTGCGTTACACACTCATCCAGGCCATTCTCATGCATTACTTGATTTAATCTTTACGATACCTCTCAAAAAAAAAAAAAAAACCAAAAAAACGGGGATTGCATTTCCCATTGTACAGAGGAGGAAACTGATGTTCAGCTTCACTGAGCAAGTCATCCAAGGTCACACAGCTAGTAAATAGTGAGTTGCAGAGCTGAGATTCAAAACAGCTCTCTTTATTTGTATAGCCCATTCTCCACTCAGAATGCCATAAAACTTCTGAGTTTTGTATTTGAAGTTGCCATGAATTATAATGGAAAAGAACGCTCTTCTTTTAAAATTCTGTTAAGTTTCTCAAGATCTACATTTGAGTGAAACATATGATACCTGTCCTTTTCTGACTGGCTTATTTCACTCAGTATAATACCTTCCAGTTCCATCCACATTGCTGCAAATGGTATGATTTCATTCTTTCTCATTGCCAAGTAGTATTCCATTGTATATATAAACCACATCTTCTTTATCCATTCATCAGTTGGTGGACATTTAGGCTCTTTCCATAATTTGGCTGCTGTTGAAAGTACTGCTATAAACATTGGGGTACATATGCCCCTATACATCAGCACTCCTGTATCCCTTGGGTAAATTCCTAGTAGTGCTATTTCTGGGTTGTAGGGTAGTTCTATTTTTTTTTAATTTTTTTTTTTTTGAGGAACCTCCACACTGTTTTCCAGAGTGGCTATACCAGTTTGTATTCCCACCAATAGTGCAAGAGGGTTCCCCTTTCTCCACATCCTCGCCAGTATCTGTAGTTTCCTCATTTGTTCATTTTAGCCACTCTTGAGGTGGTATTTCAGTGTGGTTTTGATTTGTATTTCCCTGATGATGAGTGATGTTGACTGCTGATACATAGGGGTACATGTACCCCAATGTTTATAGCAGCACTTTCAAAAGCAGCCAAATTATGGGAAGAGCCTAAATGTCCATCAACTGACGAATGGATAAAGAAATTGTGGTTTATATACACAATGGAATACTAGTTGGCAATGAGAAAGAATGAAATCATGCTATTTGCAGGAACATGGATGGAACTGGAAGGTATTATGTTAAGTGAAATAAGTCAGTCAGTAATAGGGAGACAGATACTATATGTTTTTACTCATATTTGGATCTTGATAAACTTAACAGAAGACCATGGGGGAAGGGGAAAAAATAGTTACAAACAGAGAGTGAGGGAAGCAACCATAAGAGACTCTTAAATACAGCAATCAAACTGAAGATGGATGGGGAGAGGGGAAAATGAGTGATGGGAATTGAGGAGGGCACATGTTAGGATGAGCACTGGGTGTTGTATGTAAGCGATGAACCATGGGAATCTACCCCCAAAACCAAGAGCATGCTTTATACACTGTATGTTAGCCAATTTGACAATAAATTACATTAAAACAAAACAAAGCAATAGCCCCCACCCACTGCCTCATTATAGATGGTCTCTCTTTTGCTGTCCTGCGGTGTGTTCAATAAACTTCTATCTGCTTTGAAAAACTAAATAAATAAAAAATAAAATAAAATTCTGAATGTTACCATTGGGCCCAAAGAAACATTGCCATTATATATCCTCATAAAAACCACAGCCAACTCTAAAATTAAGGCATTTTGCCCCCTATTTTATTCCCTTTTTTGAGGATTTTGCAATGGTTCACCCTAATAGGTGATTTCTTCCAAATAATTTTGTGTAAAAACTAGATAAAAAGGCCAGTGTCAAAAAAAAATTTACTGTAGTTAATCTCAACCAAAGGTGATTTGCCTCACCTCCTCTCTGAGGATATTTGATGGTGACAAGTGGAAAAATGCAATTGTATCTGGTGAACAAAGGCCAGGGATGCAGCTAAATATTCTCCGATGCCTGGAACAGCCCATACAACAAAGAATTGTTTCACCCACGATGTCAGTAGTGTTGATGTTGAAAACCCTGGTTTATAGTGTTACGCCCCATTAGTGAATCCTCCAGAAAGGAAGTTCTGGACTCAAACCAATGAAAATGCAATTTGTCTTGTGTTCCAGGTGGCCCTCCCTCCCCCCATAAATTTTTTTCCACTTGCTGTTGTCCAACCACTGATGACTTTTCCATTTCAGAGGTCCAAAGAGGTTCTCCTCGTGGCCTCCTCCCATCCAAGCTAAAAGTATCTGCTCTAAGTTGTTTTTCTTGATTAACACTACACTTTTGATGAAATTTAAGTACCCATACTTTAAACCTTTCTTCACTTATTCCAAGATCCATGCATTCAACAAACATTTATTGACTACTATGCACCATGCTCTGTTCTAGGTTTTAAGCAGTTACAGATAGGACCCCATTACTGCATATGCTCTTGTGAAAGGGAGATAAGCAGTAAAGAAATAGACAAGATAATTGTCATACAGTGGTGCTTGCTTTGAAGACAATCAAATAGGATGTTCTGATAGTAACTGGGGGAGGTAAAAGGAGTTGTCATTTAAGAGGTAACATTTAAACTAAGATGCAAGTGACAGGAAGAAAACCATTTAAAAGTCTGGAAGCAAAGAATTTCAGACAAGGGAAGTAGAAAAATCCAATCAGGTGTTGAAATGAATAGAAGAAAGCCATCATGCTTTGATTCTAGTGAATAAGTGAGCATAAGCGGAAAAAGGGCTGGAAAAATTATACCAGACCAGATCAGGTAGGGTTCATATGCTATGGTAGAAATTCAGATAACTTTTTATTGGAATAAAATGCCATTAGAGGATTTTAACAAGGACATGAGAAAATCTGGTGTGTGCTTTGGAAGATGACTTTGGCTATTTGAAGAATGTCCTATGGGAGGCACAAGTGGAATTGGGAGTCCCAAGGATGCTTTTGGAAATGGTGGGAAATGTTGTGGGTAGCAATGGAGATGGACAGAATTGGTTGTTATCAGGAGTTACTTTAAAGATAGGGCTGATAGACTTGATGATGAGCAGGGTGTAAGGGGAAGATAGATCAAAGGTGATACGTAAATTTTTTGACTTGGGCAACTGGATGGAGAATGATGCTATTCACTGTGATGTAGCACACTAACAACTGAACATATGAGAAAGAAAGGTTTCATGGTCTGTTTGAAACTGTTATGTTTGTGACATTTAAGTAAAGTTGTCAACAATTTGAGATAGGTGATTCTGGAGATAGCAAGGAGATCAGAGATGGAGGTGTAAATTTGGATGTTGGCGTCATGCAAATTGCATTTTAAACCTTCAAAGTGAAGGAGATAGTCTGAGAAGTATATATATTTTGACATCTATCCTTGATAAAAAGAATTGCAAGTATCAACATGTATACAAGAGGTACCACATGGAGCAGAGGCCATCTGAAACATTATGCCCACTTAGTGTGCTCTAAACCAAACTCTGTGTGTGTGTGTGTGTGTGTGTGTGTGTGTGTGTGTGTGAGAGAGAGAGAGAGAGAGAGAGAGAGAGAGAGAGAGAGAGAGAAGAGTGTAAAAGAAGGTGTGGAAAGAGAGAAAGAACAAGTTGTAAAATCATGATGTAGTATAATAAATGTGAGGTAACATGATTAGTTCTTTTAAAGTAACTGACAAGAGTATCAGAAGCCTATACTATCTATAACCTACACTATACTGAAATAAAAAGAAAAGGTTTAGAATGCCTCTGGAAAGGTTAACTTATGCTCATCAAGTACTTTCCAGAGTCTTTTTGATATAGGCAGTAGAGTCCTTGCTTTTTATCATCACCTTCTTATATTGAATACACTCTTCTAAAACCCTAGTGTTTTTAACCTGCCAAGTTGTCAAATTTTGTTTGGTAAGTCATGTTTACATCCAAATGTTAGACTCTCTTTCTAGGCTATTGAGACTGTTTCAAAACTTGATTCTGCTATAAAATGTAATAATTGTCTTTCTAGTTTTTTGTTACCTCTAAGTTTAATTAAAATGTTGGTGAGATGAAAACCAAGGACCTGAAAGGGTTCCCCATTTCACCAAAGGTCTCCATCTTGTTAGACAATACAGTTCACTTTGGGTAATAACAATTAGTCATGCACTAGATATTAAACACTTATTTTCATCTTTGCCTCCATTTTTTAAATACAAACTATCTAACTGAAATGTGTTCCCACTCTAAGAAGTCACTAGCAAAAGAGTCTAGAGATGTTACCCTCAAATCAGTTAAAGTCAGTATGATAGAAGTTGTTGATAGAGAAAATACGGGACCTCCCAGGATTGCCATTTCTTTTTTAATTGCTCACAAATGTATTTTTAATGTAGTCTATTTTAAAATAATATTTAAAAATGTCTTTAAGGTCACTAAGGTGTTTGGAAAAGAAACTGTTCTAAGCAGTCTTTTAGTGCCTGTTCTGCTCTAGATGTGCCTCAAATGTTGCTGACAGCACTTGTACAATCTTATCTTCAGTTGCATCTGGGAAGGAGACACATGCTTCCTGAGAGTTATGCCACCAGATTGGGCTTCAGTATCTTCTCACTAGTGTGTGTCCCTCTCGGACTAGCTTGATCATCCTTCTGGCAGAGACAATGGACTCAAAGTAGAAGTAAAGGAGTTTGTTTTTTCTGTCGATAAATACTTCACCAGCATATTTTTAGGCAAGAGCTGTATTTATTGTGCTTTGAGTTTCAAAAAAAACATGTATTTTCAGAGCCTGGGTGGCTCAGTTTGTTAAACATCTGACTCTTGGTTTCAGATCAGTTCATGATCTCACAGTTCATGGGATCAAGCCCCGCATCGGGCTCTGCACTGACAGTGCAGAGCCTGCTTGGGATTCTCTCTCTCTCTGTCTCTGTAAATAAATAAACTTTTTTTTTAATGTATTGTTTACCACTGCTTAACAATAACATACGTGGCAGATAAATTATAAGCCCATCCTTCTCTAGACCTCAAGCCTAATCATCAAATCAGGCCTGCCCTTTTCCTTCAAAGGAGCAGTAGGCTAGATTCCTTTGACAAAGGGAAGTAGCTGCAAGGTGAACATGACTTGAGGATGCTTTCTTCCATTTTTAAATTTTTTATTTTTTTTTCGGTGCTTTCTTCTTGGTTTTTGGCATCAAAGAAAAAGTAGCGATGGCTAAGGATCTCTAGGTAACATTGGAGTGACCATTGGTTATTAGTTTTTGCAACTGTTTGATTCAATTTAGTTGGCATTTCAATGAAAATATTCTTCCCCAGTGGTGATGAAATAGCACCCTCGTGATGTGATTCCTTCATAGCCTAAGAGTTTTTGCTTACTTTCTCTGTGAAAAAAATAAGCCTTTGGTTTTGACTCATTTAATTGATAAAAATATGGGTGAGTATAGAAGACCTTAAACAGTATTTTTCAGTAAATGAATTCATTCATGAATGAGTAAATATAGCTAATAAAATATGACAAATAAATGTCATACTTATATGTAAATTCATAAGTTGTCAAATTCCTATCACTTACTATAGGATAGTAAGTAAAATATGACCACATTTTAGTAAGGCTCACTTGAGTAGATGAAAATATATTTCATGTGATTTTTGGAAATGAATTAATCATAGTCAATGAACTCCATCCTTTTGTTCTTAACTCTTACTCCCTTTTGAACATTTTGATTTATTAAGTTGTGGGCTGAATACTCTCTCATTTATTCTACAAACAAGTAGTAAGTGTATAACATGTAGTAGGAATATATCTTGGTGTCCCATTGACTGTCAGTACTCTTGTGGTTTCAGAATTTTTTCTGGCCTTTTGTCAACATTGCCAAAGTGTTTCTCTCTTAGAATAGCTTACTGTGGTTCTGTATGAGATAGAAACCTCTGAGCTGTAAAGTCAAACTTTATTCAGACATGTAAAAAATGTTAGTGAAAAACATCCTTAAGTGCTACCGTTGCTTTATACTTCAGTGTCTTGTGTTGAAGACCAAAACAAAGGATGAAAGAACAGGCTTTAGAATTTCAATGAACTCCTTGGTTTAGCTCTTAAAAGCAGCCAGAGGAAAAAGATGGCTCACCTACAAAGAATCAGCAATGAGTTTTTACAGGTAACTTTTCAACAGCAATTGTGGAATCCAGAAGACAATTGTGGAATGAATCTGGAATGTGCCACAAAAGATAGCTGTCAATCTAAAATTTTAAACCCAATGGAATGCTGTTTTCAAGACCCAGGGTGAAATAAGTCCAATCATAAAAAATTTTAATAAGTGAAGTTTGCTAACAAAAGATCTTCACTTATGAAGAATAATTTCAGAGAGAAATAAGTGATACTGGAGAAAAATTGGAGATGAGAAAAGAAAAGTGAGCAAAGAAAATAAAATATGTTGGTAGATTTAAGCAATATCCTTTGAAAACAAATGTAATCGTGTGTAATTTACAGAAGTAAAAATGAGAGAGGGGGGGAAAAAGCTGTTGAAAAGCAATATAAAGTAAGCCAGGAGGCGGTCAGTATTAAAACATCTAAGATCCTTTTACTGTTTGAGAGGTGGTTAAAGATACTGATTAACTTTAGACTACATTGATTTGGCATGTTGACACTTTTAATGGTATCCCCTAACAGAATGGAATTATTGTGTATACATATCAAACCAGTAGGGGAAAATATTGAGAGAAAAATTCACTCAATCAAATGCATTTCCAATTAAAACCCTAATATAATTTTAAGATGTATACAGAAAAGCAAAGGATCAGGGAAAGCTAATTCATGAAGAAGAACAGATAGTTCTAGTACCAGAAATCAAAAACTGATTAAGAAACAATTGTAATTAAGTGATGCCTGTCTGGCTCAGTTGGTGGAGAATGTGACTCTTGATCTCAGTGTTGTGAGTTTGAGCCCCAAATTGGGTGTGGAGCCTACTTAATTAATTTTTTTTTTGATTTTTTTTTAAGACATGACACAGTAGAAAGAATAGACAAATAGACCAAAGAATAATATGACAGACAAAATACTGAAAATAAATGAGGGAAAGATGAGCCACTCAGGAGATACTCCTGAAACAATTGTTAATCCATATGAAGAAAAAAATAACTGAATATTTCCCTCTAACATATGACACAAAAAGCAGAAATAATAAAGGAAAAATTAACAAATTTGACTACTTAAAATGGCAAACTATTCATCAAAAGATATGAAAAAATGAGAAGAGCAGCCACAAAATAGAAGGTATTTCAAGCATATAAAACCAAAAAGGAATTTGTATCCATAATATATAAAGAACTTCTTCACTAAGCAAAAGACAAGCTTCTTAAAAAACATAAAGGCAGAAGAATAAACAGGCATTTCATAGAGGAGAAAACTCAACACAACAATAAATACATGACAACATAATTAGTCTCATTTTTAACCAAGGAAATGCAAATTAATATCACAATATGCTACTGTTACATCCACTAAGTTGGAAAAAAATTTTAAGCAGAACAAGCAGTTTTGGTGAGGCTATGAAGAAAGAACTTTCATATATTTCTAGTATCTGTGTAAATTATCCAGGAGAATTGCTGATGTGCACATTTAATGAACTAGCAATTCTTTTCATATATATATATATATATATATATATATATATATAGGCTAGAAACAGTCATATATGTACAAAAGAATAAATGTACAGCATTGATTATAATAATAAAAACTGGACATAACACAAATATCCAACAGGAGAATGAAGAGATAAATTTTGGTTCAGTGTTAACTAAACATCAGTGAAGTAAATGAAACAGCCACTTACATCAACATGAATCTCATAAATGTAATGTTGAACAGAAAAAAAGTCAGGAGAATAATACATTTGCTTGGATTCTCCTTATATAAAATTCAAAAATATGCAAAACTAAACAATATTTCAGGCTCCATACATATGTATTATAACTACAAAGAAATGCCAGGGAATAGGTTCTGAATGCTGATGACCTATAAGGGGAGGGGAGGGAATGGCTACATAAGAGGATGCAATGATACATGAAATACTCTGTTTCTTAATGTAGGTTTTCTTTTAGCCCTTTTCATGTATCTTCTATAGAATACATTAAATATGATTTCATAAGTATAAAATACTCTATAACTTAAAAATTAAATTCCATAATTTAAGAAAATAAAAAGTTAAATGACCATTCACCAGTGTTATTATTTATCCTCATATAAAATAAAACCATCAAAATAGAATGAGTGCATGACAAATCTTCTTTTAAAGTATATTAGAGTCACAGTGTTAATCTTTTTTCACCTGATAGATTCCTAAATTTTTCCAGAAAAAAAAAAATCAAAATACAGTACATACAACTGTCATTAATTAGCCCATGTATCTGGCATTCTTATCTCCAAGCCTTAGTTTCTTTATCTGTCAACTGAGGTGATTGGATCAACAGACTTGGTAGTTTTTCCTGCAGTAAGTTTCCATTGTACACAGTTTGAATTACAAAATGTGGTGTTCTGCAGGCAGCTATGTCTTTTATCACTTGTACCTGCAATGCCTAGGTATAAAGTACCTGGAATATGCTAGATGGTCAGATAAAGATCAGTGGAATAAAGGATTCTGGCATTATATGCTAGTGAATGTTGGGCATGCTAGCATCTCATCATATCCTGGAAATCATTATAAAACAAAATGGATGGCATTACACCACCATTGCAGGGATCATGAGTAATAAAGTTTCAAAAAGATGAACCTTTCTGGCACAAAAAGAGACACATAGACCAATGGAATAGAATAGAAACCCCAGAACTAGACCCACAAACGTATGGCCAACTCAGCTTTGACAAAGCAGGAAAGAACATCCAATGGAAAAAAGACCGTCTCTTTAACAAATGGTGCTGGGAGAACTGGACAGCAACATGCAGAAGGTTGAAACTAGACCACTTTCTCACACCATTCACAAAAATAAACTCAAAATGGATAAAGGACCTGAATGTGAGACAGGAAACCATCAAAACCTT
>NW_024412401.1:14553835-14671901 GCF_014898765.1 Herpailurus yagouaroundi | reverse complement strand
AAAAAAAAAAAAAAAGAGGTTAGAGTGGGAGAGAGCCAAAGCATAAGAGACTGTTGAGAACTGAGAGCAAACTGAGGGTTGATGGGGGGTGGGAGGGAGGAGAGGGTGGGTGATGGGTATTGAGGAGGGCACCTTTTGGGATGAGCACTGGGTGTTGTATGGAAACCAATTTGACAATAAATTTCATATATAAATAAAAAAAAATGAAATACAAAGAATGCCTGTGGGGAAAAAAAAAAAAAGATGAACCTTTCATCAATTTTAAGATAGACACTTTTCACATTTTGTCTTCTCTGAAATCAAGTTAGGTCTTAAAGTAGATGAGACCTTTTCAACTGTTGTCAGGCAGACAGCAGTTGGGATGCAGTTGTCATTGCCTGACTATAAACAAACTAAGCAATTATTCTGGATGGTATGATAAACAACAGAATTCCCTTGATGCTTCAGTCAACAAATCATATAAGGAAAGAATGAATCCTCCTTGTCCTCTCTGAAAAGTCTCCATTGATATATTCTCATAAAATCAAGAAAATCCAACTTTAAAAATAGTAAAATGGATATCCTGATATTTCAGAAGAAAATCTTGGAGATACTGTAGATAACTCTTCTAAGAAAATCTCCATCAGGGGCACCTGGCTGGCTCAGTTGGTATAGCATATGAGTCTTGATCTTGGGGTTGTAAGTGTAAGCCCTACATTGGGTGTAGAAACTACTTTAAAATAAAATCTTTTAAGAAAAAGAGAGAAAGAAAGGGGGGCGGGGAGGGAGGAAAGAAAGAAGGATGGAAGGAAGGAAGAAAATCTCCATCAAAAAATGTTCTTGATGGCACAGAAATAAAGATTGATTTGAAAAACACAGAGCTAAAGAAATCAGAGTTGAAAAATAAGTCCGAAGGGTTGGATGCTAAATGTAAATAGACTTGAGGAAAACCTTAACCAATATATATGGCTTATACTTTTTATATATAAGCCAGAATATATTTTTTAAAAGTTTTTCCTATCACTGGTTTAGTTACTGATGCTATCAAGACTTAAAGGGCCAATTCTCACCCAAATTTAAATTGATTTAAAAGGGCTAAATTAATTATAGAAACTTGGAGCCAGGGAGGGGCAGAAGAGAACTAACCTAAAAAGAGGTTTGTCTTCTATATGAATGATTCATATATATGAACTTACAGCATCCCCACAATAAAACTGGGGTAGGCCAGGCCATTTATTTCTATCCTTATTCAACATACCAGGAAAGAGAAAGACAGGAGAAAGTAAGTGTCAAGTTTGAGGTAGCCCAGCTAAGGGGTGGCCTTTGACTTGAGCTAAGAAGGCGGGTTGGGCTTGTATTCATTCTTTTCCTTCAAATGCTGGTAAAACCTGTGAGAAGTCTGGTGGGTGATCAGGAAGAGAATTCGAGATTCGATCTGTTGAGATCCAGATCAGCTAAGCCCAGGACTAGGATATGTGGTGAAGATGTCATGAATCAGGATGAATATATGAGCTAAGAAGTCAAACCAAAGGCCAAGGGAGCTTAAGTAAATACCCATCCAACATGTGATCAATGATGAACAGGAGACCAATCTGAACCGAATTTAGATATGTGCCAATGATGATATCCCAGAAGCCATGTTGTTCTATGAGTGGCCTAAAAAGCACCAAATGTACTGGTAGGGTCTCATTCCCTAGCCTTGAATATATGTTTTTAAAAAGGAAAAAAAAAAACAAAGAAAGAAAAGAAAAGCTCCTGATACCTCAGCAATATTTGAGTGAGACAATTTGATATTGGTGAAGATAGAGATGAAATGATCAAAAGGTATTTGCTGTGTTTCTACCTTACTTCCTAGCAATTAAAAAAAAAAAAAAAACCAAAGGGGTAGTTTCTCCTTCATTTACCAAGTGGTTATAGTTTAAAAGCTCAAGTCAGGAAATGGATTATTTCAAAGCCCTAGTGGGAAGGCATATATGATTCTTCACTCCAAAGAAATTGCACTAGACCTTTTGGCCTGATAGGTGTAGTCTAGGTGAAGTATTACTTTGTGTTGTCAAGATTCATTTCTTGACTGAGCAGTCACTTCACAAAGTGAGCTCTGTGGTTGGGATTTTGAAGGCTTTTGCTTCTGCTGAAACTCAGAGGTGGGGAATGTTCTGAGGCAAACGAGTACAAACTCTACTTAATTTTCTCCTGCATGTCCGCCTCTTGGGAACATCTCTGAAGAGGAAGGTCAAAAGGTGTGCCTATAGCTGTGTTTTCTTAGGGAAGGTTGCTCTTAAAATGTAGAATAGAGAAGTCAAGCTTCCAGATCTGTCCACAGTGCATGCAAGATATCAACAGCAAATGTCAATAAATAAAAATGTTAAAATAACCCTCTCCCAGAAATCACAAGAGAAGGAAAATAAAGGGATTTAGCCTTCTTTATTACTCATTAAGTAAATCCTGCTTCATACTAGGTGACACAAGAGAGGGTATTTGTGAGTAAGCACTTAGGTGTAGAAGGATGAAGATAAGATTGACCTTTCTTGTTCCAATGAGCCTATGTTTCACCTAGACAATTACACATATGCTTTCTGAGGACTTATGCAGCATATACTAAGATACAAATACATCGGCAGCTGAATGGTTGAAACTCATAAAGTCATTTCATGAACGGTCTGTCTTGGACTCTTTTTGTTTTCACTCTGGGGTAACAAATATAATTCCAGAGTACATTTTTATATCTATATCTATATTCATATCTGCATTTGTATTTATTCTCAGAATGAAGAGAATGCGTTGCAGACAGGACTTAAACTTTAGAATTAATTGGACATGGATATATAATATAAGTCCAGTTTTATCATTCATTTATTGATTGATTCTGTGGAAGGTACACAATATCTTTGAGGCTTGATCTCCTTATCTATCAGGGAGAGTATTATAATGTATTTAAGGGAACTGAGTAAGTAACTAATCTCTGTTTGGTCTTTAGGTTAAAGGCAGTAGGTTGCCTATCTGTTCTTCCCATGGTAGCTCCCACAGACACACCTTGAGCTTTATCTCCCCTCCTTCAGGATGGCATTTATAGTATTTCTATGTTTAGAATTATCCTTTGCTAGCTCAGTCAACATTGAGCACTTAATGTATGACAATAACTGTGTTCTAGGCACTTAATAAAAGAGACAAAACCCCTTTTCTCTGGGAACTGACAGTCTAGTGGGCCTGCTAGACTCTCTTTATTTTCCTTGCTTGCACCTCCATTCCACCTCTCCTCCAGACTTCACTTCAAGAGTTTCCCCTTAGGTGAAAGTTTTTTTGTGTTTTATTTATCACACACAATCTGTGTGTCCTCTGAAGTTCTGTACCATTTTCCTGCTTTTGCTGCTAGGTGGCTTTTTATTGTTAGCTTCCCTGTAGAGTTGTTGTTTTTTTTGTTTGTTTTGTTTTGTTTTGTTTTGTTTTGATGTGTCTTTCCTAACTGCTTGTTGCTGGATGGTGAAAGGTCTAGAATATATGCTTTCAGAAGGGAAGCACGATTCAGTGTGTTTTATTCACCATGTGTCCCCAATAACTGTAGTGGACAAATAGCACGTTCTCTATAACTATTTTGCACGAGTGGATACCTTTGTATCCCGCACATTACTTTGCTTTGATATAGAGAAAGAATTGGATTTGCACTCAAAATTCCTGGATTTAAAACTAAGCTCGAGGGCCACCTGGGTGGCTCAGTCGGTTAAGCGTCCAACTTTGGCTCAGGTCATGATGTCGTGGTTCATCAGTTCAAGCCCCGTGTCGCGCTCTGTGCTGACAGCTCAGAGCCTGGAGTCTGCTTCAGATTCTGTGTCTCCTTCTCTCTCTGCCCTCCCCTGCTGATGCTGTGTCTCTCCTTGCCTCTCAGACCTGAGCAAATGTTTAAAAAAAATTTTTTTTTAAAAAGCTCAAAACTGATTTTCCTTCTGAGACTCAGCTTCCTCTATAAGATGGTAATAATATTTTTGCTTTACTCACATAACAGAATTGTTTTTGAAGATCTATTAAGTGTGATATCTCTGGAAAAGAACTTGTTTGTTCACTAGTAAATGAGTACAGGTTATTACACCTAAGCCCATAATGATTACTGTTGAATGAATGAATATATTATAGACCGAATGTGTGTATTATAGACTAAATGTATGTATTGTATAATGTATGTGCTCCCACTAAAATTCGTATGTTGAAGCTCTAATTCCCAACATGATGGGATTTAGAGATGGGGTCTTTGGAAGAGAATTAGGGTTAGATGAGGTTATGAGGGTGGAGCTTTCCTGATGGGGTTTATCCTTTATAAAAAAAGACGTGAGAAATAGCTCCTCCCTCCCCCATGTCACCTCATGTGGGGCACAAACAAGACACATGAGCACATAGGGAGACAGCAGCCACCAGCAAGGTAAGAGAAAAGGGCTCAGGATAAAATCTACCTTACCAGCCCCTTGATCTTAGGCCTCTCAGTCTCCAAAACTGTGATAAATTTCTGGTGTTTAAGCCACCCAATCTGTAGTATTCTGTATGGCAGTCTGAGATAAAGCATGAATGCATAAGAAGGAAAAGATAGGTTTTTGTGAAGTCTGGGCAATTTAGGGATTCAATCAAAAGGTAAATAAAGGCACTCCGGAGGTGACACAGGCTTCAGCCATTTCAAAGAATTAGTTGATGCTTAAAAGTGTGGTGCTATAACTTTACTGAGTGTATTTCCTGAGATCAGCTTTCTCCTACATTCAGGACAAAATGGAAAGAATTAAACTGTGTATTAAGAGACTGAAATCTCAGCAGGTACCTTTGGGCAAGTCACTTTAACTCTCTCACTGTCTACTGTCTTATCTATAAAATGAAGATTAAAATGCCCAACATGTCTGCCTCCTGGCATGGTGGTGATGACCAAGAAAGTTTACGTGTTGATGAATGACTTATAAACTATTGTCAATCAAATGTGAGGTATTATTAGTAATAGCTTGCCATTAAAGACTCATGGTTTGTGCCACATCCTTTGTTTCTCAAAATTAACGTTCTTACCCAAGATTTACTTAGGATCTAGAGATTCCTAGCATCCTAGAATTTAATGAGGTGTTAATTTCTCAGACCACACAACAATCCTGTGGGCCATGTTTGGCAGGGAAAAACTGTTCCACAGAGGCAAAGGAAATCGTCCAGGGTCACACAGCTTGCTGACAGCACAACTAGGTTTCCAACACACATCTAATAACTGCAGATAGGGACCTCTTTGCATTAAAGCCCAAAGATCTGAGCCCTCTTGTTTTCAAATACCATAGGTTTTATTGTCAGTGAGACCTAGTTTCTCTTATTATCACATTCAATGCAGTAATGATAATATCTGAGATTTTATGAAATCTTCTACCCTTTAATATAAATTTTGGTAAACGTACAGTATTCTTATTGGCGACTTATTTTACAGGTGCAATTAACAATGGGTCCCTGGAGATCAGATTGGCAGGGTACCTGTGTTGCTGATGGATAATTTTTCACACGGATTTTTAAATGGCCCATTACTACAAAATGTTTTATGCTTATAAATCATAAAAAAAAAAAAGGTGTGTGATCCTGCATCTTTGGAACTTTCAGTGCTGGCACAGAATAAGAGGACTGAGGTGCATATTCCTTATCTGTACATACTAGTTATTAAGTGAGTAAGTTATTAAAAAAACAATATAGGTAGGGAGGTCTAGATTGCATTTAAGTTTCTAGAGGAAGGATGGTGATGAGGTATAGAATTTTAAAATAGGCTTTTGAATGTAGTCTATAGAAGGCACATGGTAGAAGTTAAGAAGAAATTATACTTCACTAAGCACCATTCTTTTGTAGAATAGTAACAATAGCAAAAAAGACATTGATGACCTCAGAGAAACATGAATAACACACGATGGCTCAGATTATATTGACAGCCTAACCTGACTCCCAGGAATTTAGAGCAAATTTGGTATGCAGAAGCCAGATGGGTTTCTTTAAGACCCCTTCTATTTTTTAAAGATCTTGTTAAGTCAGACTTGGAGGAAGAACAGAAGATACTTTTTTTCCTGGAGTGGAATACATTTCCCTCCCTGTAAATCTTGTCATTCAATGGCAGTTCAATAAGAGGAGACTAAGCTCGGGACTTTAAGTGTAGTGTGGAAAGGGACCTGGCTCAGTCCTCAGGAGCATTCCTATTCTCCTAGCTAAGGTTTCCATCTAGGAAGCCCCAAAGGGGCTGACTGAGGTCATGATACAATTTTAGGACCAAAAGGAGCAAAGAGCCCAACTGAGAAGCTTTTCCTTTAAGCATAAGATCATGATTTCTTACTGTGAGAGCTAGCCATGGTGCCACAGCATAGATCTAAATAATTGTGATTAACAAACAAATAAAAGCCAGGATTGTTGGTATTCCTTTACCCAAGTGAAATATAAGCCAACTAGTTATATTTCTCAGACTTTGTTCTCTCCTCCTGATGACAAACATATTGAGAATCTGATATGTGCTTAGCTGATCTGATAATCAAAATTATGAAGAAAATTGAGGCTGTCCTTTGGTATCCAGTCAGTAAGTTTCATTTGCTTAAAGATTAGGTAAAATAATGTCACAGGGTGCCAGTTCTGCCACAGTGAATGTCAACAGAGGCTTTGAACAAATCTGGCTGCTGCATCCTGGTACAGGACACACCTCTCCAATACACTGTTCTGGGTATAGAAGAAGCCACAAAAGAACCTCTTTGGCTACTTTTATTCTGGGTAAACATACCCAAGATCTCTATCCAGAACATTACTGCATGGAAGTGTGTGTGCACATGTGTATAACTGAATCAAAGTTCTTTCCTGTACCTGTGAACAATTGAGTATGGCTCTGCTTAATTTTTGAGCTGCTGTCATAATTTTCTTATTCATCAGAATTAAAAGTTTATCATTATAATCGCTATTGTAATCATCATCATCACCACTAACAATTATGAGTCCTTTACATGAAGATAAAGGTGAGTAGTATTACTCTCATAGGTAAGGTAACTTTGGTTTAGAGACATAAAAGATGTTTACATAGGAGAATTTTGGCAAAGTCCCTGTTCAAAGTTAGGGTCTATGGATCCAAATGGGCTTCATTTTACCATCACATCATACTGCATCCAACACATGCCGGCCCCTGGAAGACTTAAAACCTGAGGATTAATGGAGGAGTTTTGCTTCAGTTAGGAACCACCATCTTTTTTTTTTTTTTAATTTTTTTAATGTTTATTCATTTTGAGAGACAGAACAGAGCATGAACAGGGGAGGGGCACAGAGAGAGGGAGACAGAATCCAGAACAGGCTCCAGGCTCTGAGCTGTCAGCACAGAGCCCAATGTGGGGCTCGAACTCACTGACTGTGAGATCATGACCTGAGCTGAAGTGGGACACTCAACTGACTGAGCCACCCAGGTGCCCCCCCCCCCTTTTTAAAAATAGTAACCACCATCTTTAATCTGACCACCTTGGACTCTTAGAAGATGTATAATTTGAAAATAAGGAGATACTTTAGATCATACATGTATGTAAAGGTAATAAAAACCCTACCACATCAAATATAAATCATTGCCCTTTCTATCACTCAGCTTTTAAACAACTTGTGTTTTTGGGTGATTGCTGCCCACCCACCATCTCATTCATAGTAACCCCTTCTTAAGCCATTCATACCCTTATTCAACAAATATTTTAGAAAGCACCTGCTTTATATCAGGCACTGCTCTAGGGGCTAAAGAAATGGCAGTGAAAGAACAAATACAAAGTCTCATCAGAATTCAGAATAAAAATGTGATGATTAAAATTGATTTTCAAACAGTGATTGGTTTATTTTACTTAGAGTCCAGAAAAAAACACTAGTTTTTCTCTTTCCCAATATCACTCTGAATCAAACCACACCCACAACTGAGTCTGTGCATGTCATGCATGCAGGGCATTATGCTAGGTTCTATGGAACTATCAGAAAAAAAGAAGTTTTGCTCTCATGTAGCAAGAGTATGAATGCAATGTTTCCAAGAATTGGGATTTTTCTAAAACTCTTTCTAGGATTCATTCTTTATAATATATCCATTAATGCCTTAGCAAATCACTGTTTGATAAATTCATGAAGCCCTGTGTGTCTTACACGTGTTCCATGGTGTAAGTCTTTAGGGATTAGGCATTTCCACCTGCCAGTGCCATGCCTAGCAAGATCTGATGCAAAAACTATTTCCCTAGCATGCCAATTGGCAAAGGCATGACATTAGGTTTTGTTCTGGCAAACAGATTAGCCCTCTAAGGGTTAATTAGGAAGACAGCCCCTTTCAGGGCCTAGTATTGTTTACTTCAGTCGTTTTCATGCAAACTGCCATGTTTCACTTGGGTACTAATTGTGCCTGATGGACCCATTATTTTGTAATCAGAGCAGTTCCTTAGCTAGCTCTCTGGGGGTTAATTAAATGGATGAGGTAGTGCCCCGGATATTACTAGCAGACAGGACCACTTGAATTTCTCACCAACCGCCTTGGAAAAAGTCCTGTTACTATGAACAGTCGGGTTTCGCAGAACCAGTGGTGCCTTCCACAGTTGGAGTTTATTAGGTTACTGTACCAAGACAAGGCCAGCTGATCCATCACTACAGGCCTACCTGGCTTAGCCCTTTTTTTGCCTCAGAGGACTTGTGCCAATGGATTCTGGAAACCCAGCCTGCATATAGGCAGCCTGTTGACTGCAGAAGATGATTCCAGCCCCAGGTTAAATATGTACACCTCATGGAAATGTCGGTGTCTTCAAGCTGAAGGCACTTAAAAGCTAGAAGAGCGGCAGTCTACCCTGAGACACTGTATTAGACACAGCAAGAGACCACAATGATTGGTAAGGTGATTAGACATTGCTCTGATGTTGTTATGTCACTGCTGTGGCCAATGGGGGCTGACCTTGTAATCTGCCAGTTCTCTTCCCCTTGTGGTTTTTTTTTCCCCCTACTGAATTCCTAGCTTAAGAATCTTTGTGTAAAGTGATCGCACATTAGTTTTTGTCTCATGTTATTCTTTTTTTTTTTTTTTTTGCAACAAACCCACTGGGATTTAATAACTAGTAGAGAACAT
Organism: Herpailurus yagouaroundi; assembly: GCF_014898765.1. Taxonomy (NCBI): domain Eukaryota; kingdom Metazoa; phylum Chordata; class Mammalia; order Carnivora; family Felidae; genus Herpailurus; species Herpailurus yagouaroundi. The sequence continues at coordinate 14,662,837 of NW_024412401.1, read as the reverse complement.
TGTGTACTGAGGTGTGGATGAGGAAATGGTGAATTCTAGAGCTCAAATATCTAAGCCTTTCTGTGTTTGGGACCATTGGAGAAGACAGCAGACCAGAAAAGGGATTTTCTTTTTCTTTTTCTTTTTCTTTTTTTTTTTTTTTACATAAGGCTTTATGCCCAGACCCACAATAGCACTTAAAATGAAATCTTTCTGTTGCATGTAGCAATGTCCGAACTATAATCATAGGTAACTTAGGAAAATGGTCTTTTCCTAAAGTTGTCTATGGAGTTAGCTCTTACACAGTCTTTATGTCAGGACTATGGTGGTTTGCTTGTAGAGAATGTAATGTGGTGGGAAGTGCACATGATAGAGTGTGAAGACCTAAATTCAGTTCTTATTTCTTCTTTGTATTAGTTGCATGATTGGAGCATTTACTTTACTTCTAGTCTCAATTTCCTTACTTTAAAATGTGGATAATTATACTGACCTACTTTCTGCCACAGGATTATTGTAAAAATCACACAAAGCAACTGCCATATATTACATGGCCCAATTAATACTATGTAAATGAAAGACTGGCAGGATTAAAAAATATGCATAGTCCAGAAAAAAATGTTCCAAATGCATTAAGCATTAACAATCAAGTGTAATGTGTAAGCCTTAAAAACAAAAGAATCTGTAATGATGGATGACATTTTATTATATTCCTCCATTTCTATACATACAAACAAAAAGTATGAATTGTTCCTAGCTGTATTTAGCAATTTCAGTATTTTTCCAGAAACTAACCTGATACTGAGGCTTTTTGCCTTGCCTCTATGATACCTTTCTATCAGAGCAAGAAAAATGTCAGAGAAAGTTATGTCCATCTGATGTGGGTAGAAATCAACTGTAGCATTAGGAGTAAAGGTAATACTGGAAATATATTAGGCATGTGAAATGTCCAGAACAGGCAAATCTATAGAGACAGAAAGTAGATGACTGGTTGCCAGAGTCACTGCTAATGAGTACAGGACTTTTTGGGGAATTGATGAAAGTGTGGTGATGATTGCACAACCCTATGAACACCCTAAAAACCATTGAATTGTACATTCAAAATAGGTGCATTGTATTATACGTAAATTATGTCGGTAAAGCTGTTATTCAAAAAAGTACATTTAGAAATTTTATATATATGTATATATAATTATATATGTATAATGCATGTATGTGTGTAAGTACATATACGTATTATGATATATATTAGGACACATGGTGCTAGAACTGGATATTGATGAACGTATGGCCCTGAAATGGAATATACTGATTCCTCAATGAAATCTTTGAATAGAAAAAGAGGAAGAGCAGAAGGTAGTTATCAATCCTGTAGCAATACAGAGTAATACTAAGGACTGCATTCCATGGGAATCTGGCAAGCTGTATCAGCTTCACATCTGAATCTGATATCTGACCTCTCTCTTCCAGTATAGGGTTTTTTTTTTATCTGTGTCTGTAATGTTTAAACATCTGAACACTATCAAGCCTGTCCCTCTGGGAAGTTCCAACAAAGCATTGGTCTTAAGACTTTCTGGCAGTGATACAGAATACCTTTATGCCCTTTCATGCCCCCAACTCATCCCACTTATTCCCAGTGCTTAAGAAATAAACTATATATAAAACTCATAATTACACATATCATATACTAACAATATATATTAAAATATAGTAAATATATATAACTATTATATATGTATATATAACTATTATACATGTATATATATACATATATATGTATATATATATATATATATAAAACATACCTAGGAAAATGTAAATGTTTAATAGTAGATTACATTACATTGAATAAGGTGTATTTTTTAATGTCTTAGGAATTGCAGTGTCTTCATCTCATCAGCTAATCTCAGCCAATCTATTACATTTTAAAAAGTAGGTTTAAGTCCATATTTTAAAATTCCTTGATAAATTTGGATTTTTTTTTTCCTAATTAGACTTACTGTGTTGACCTTGTAAATTGGCTGGAAGGCTATATTAGAAATTACAGGAAAGTCTATTTTGCAGTTTGCCTATAGTTCATCTGTGTTTGTATAATTTTTATTTCTGCTGTATCTTCAAACTGTGGTTTGCTGGCAGAGTGTTTTTAAAAGCCATTTATCTATTTTGTGACATGTAGTTTAAGCCCAGGAATAGAAACATTGGACTTAAATTAAGCAACTGAAGTATGTTGAAAAACCAGGATTGAATTAGGTCATCACTTTTATACCTATGTATGGTAGCACTTCCTCTCTTGCCTTAAACTACCTTGAGTACCTTTTGCAATATAGACTGTGTATGGAAGACAATGAGTATTTTAGATAGCTGTAAAGTTTTTCTTAATTAGAAAAAAAAATATATGAATATAAATTCTATTTTCTTTTGGCATGGTAGTGATTGTATTGCACACCTTCACTCCCACCGTTAGTGAGAGCAACCAATGTTGGAGTCTACTGGAATGGAATAGATTTTAGTGATGAAAGCATCAAATATTTTGACCTATTAAGGCTTTTAATATCAACTAGCAGCTGGAGCTCTTCATTAGCAAACATAAACAGCTAAGAGGGATGATTTTTGAATTGGTAGAGCTGTTTATTGAGAACTGCCTAAATGTCAGGAATTATGCTTATCTCCAGAGATATAAAAATGACCAAATCATTTTTTTTTTTTTGCTTTAAGATAGCTCAAAGCATAATGGGGGTCAAGATGCAGTGTGGTATGTCTTATGATATAACAGTACATAGGAACAGAGAGGGCATTAGGGAAGGTTGGCAATGATTGAGATTTCTCTTGAAGAATAAGGAATTAACTTCAGGTAAAAGTAGGAGAAGAAGAGCCTGGGAAGAGAGAAGATTCTATTTGTTGTTCACAGAAAATATCTATTGACCACAGTCTCAATGAGCAGTTAGTAAGTGGGAGATCTGGTGTTCACATCCTTTTATTCTGGATTCTCAACCCTACTGCTTTATAAATTACATAAAGAAGAGAGATCTCTTTTTCACTTGGACAGTTCTCTTAATATGCCTTGTTAACTGGCAAGCACTGTGTACAAGGCCCATTTTAACAATATGGACTGGAATTTCCCAAAGTGTATCTTGTAGAACACTAGTCCCTGAAAATGCTTAGTGACAAATGATTCCATGGTTAAATAATATTAAGAAAGGTTGAATACTGTCTCCTTTTTGTAGATTGACAGTATCCATTAACATAGAGTTTTGAGGAGTCCTGCAAATAACAAGTAAGAAAAGTTTAACCTTGCTTAGCTTGATGATTCTGAAATGAGTTAGGCATGGAATGTATTTCCTTGGGAATATATTTGCTCTGAACAAAGACTTTGGAAAAAATTAGTGTATCCAATACCTTATCAGGATAGACAAGAACAAGTTGGTTTAATGTAGACTTTTTTGGTAATGACTTATCAATTACCCCATTTGTAAGTATAACACTTGTAACTTCAAAAGTAGAATAGCAAACGTTATATCAACCTGTAGATTTTAATTGTATTTCATAGTGCTCTGCAGTCATTTTATATAGGGTTCTCTATGGAAAGTGCTTCTAAGATTAACCTAAATTAAGACAGTCTCTTAACATCTAATATAACATAGTATTTTTGTAAAAACAATGTAGCATTTTAATCTAAGGTCATATCCATTCCTGTCATTCTATAAAAAAATAATGGGCTGAGTGTGAAGATGCTAAAGATAGTATGACACTTCACTGTAAAAGAAATGCCAGCATATCAACTTTCTGTATAAATCTTTGGAGTTGCAAGTGACAAAAATACAACTCAAATAAGCTTAACCATGGGCCCTGGTTTTTCTCCATACACCAACAGAATGGCTGGTGTCAGCTTCAAGATCATTCTTAGAGCAGCAGATCCCAAAATATGTTTTCCTTGATAGATCCTGCCATTGACTGATTGGCTTAGGCTGATCACTTTGCCAGGAACAGAGTTGTCCAGTCAGGTCTGGGTTATATGCAAATCACTGGAGCATCACTGGATGGGAAGGAGATTAGATGAACCACATGAACTCTGCATATTTATCAAAGGATGTGGGAAGGGTAATTTTCCCATGGAAAGAGTGCTTAGGATGAAAACATAAACTCTTCACAGTTGCCATATCCTACTCTGAAACCAATATAGGTTGTGACCACATAGATGAAGCAAGACTTACTCAAATTATGACCAAAGGCTTCAAATAGGACTAAAGAAAGCTATTTAAAATTTTAAAAGATACTGAATTTTCAGAATATATCTCTTAAAAAAAGATAAATTTTTAAAGTAACATAGCAGATGGTTAACAAAGAAGAATTCAGTTTTTTCTTCCATGAAAACCTAACTTAAAAGCAAGCCTAGTTTTTTTTTTATGCAAGTCCATGATAGTAATGAAAAATGATGAGAAAATGTATTGAAGCCCTTAATGTTCCAGTGAAGAGTCCAATTCAGTGTGGAAGCCACAAAAGTACTTCACCCTTGATTACAGTTGGGCCTTCTTCCTTTTCTAAGTTCTTATGCTTTATGCATATAGACTTGACATAAATGTCTTGAGACCCAACAGAGATGCAATATTGAGCATGAAAGAAATGGGAAAGGCGTACGATCCATTCAGAGTCCACGTCTGGGACTTATTCCTCTGAGCAGCCCTTCTCCACCACCTATGCCTTCCTTCTCTATCAGGATGCTATCAAGCCACTTAAAAACAGAGGAGAAGACCATGTGACTATAGGGAAGAGGAAGAGAATTTGAGATCTTCTCTGTCATAAGGAATTAAACCTGCAAGAATGTAAGAAATAAAGCCAATTCGTACAGGAGGATAAATCATAAGGAAAAGAAGAAAAGAGTTTTCAGCATTTTGCTTTGAAATGCATTCTGTAAGTAAAGCATACTATGATTTCTAGAAATTCTTGATTAAAATCTACCTTCCCTCTGGGAGGCTACGCATTTTATTGTTAAGGTTTATTTCAGGGAGGTGGAGGGAAGGTTTGTTTTCATCAGAAAGCAAATTAAGTTTTAGTAAAGCCTATGTGAAAGGTGTTGACATTTTAGAAAAATAGAAAGGAGTCTCTCATTTATATAATATTGTAACCTTAGGCAAGTGGGAAAGACTGAAGAATGTGTGAAAGTAGTGTTCAGATAGTTGAAAGGCTATATTTATAAAATAACAGTATTAAAAAACAAAGACTTAGATGTAAGTGTAAAAACTTAACACTTAAAAAACCTTGAAAATCATAATTTATAATATAATCATCTCTATTTATGATTTGATACCCATGGATAATATCAATATGATTTTTTGGTTTTTACTTATAAATCTATTTACTATAATTTTCTATTTATTAGGAGAGTCACTGTTCACCAAAAGAAAGACAAACTCAAATCATTGCTACTCCTTCTTTACTTTAGAGGCAGGAATAAAAATAAGCACTGATAAGAATTTTAAGTTTCCTGTTTCTAAAACTTGATAAATATTGGCTATAGAACTTCAAACTTCATCCAATAAATATAACATATATTCATTCTCTAAAATTCATAACATATTGCGCGTCAGTTAAGGTATAGACAGGAAGAAGTTGGTGTATATGCATGTGGGTGTGGCAGTAACACAGGGAGACCAAGGCAGATCTTACCAAATGTCTGTCTTCTGATCAATTACTAATGACCTTTTGACACCTTCTGGTGCCTTTAAGTAAAAATGCTAAAAACAGCCAAACCAGCAAAAATGCAAAGTCACAAGGAAAGACTAAGATGCAACCACAGTTCCTCTAGCTCAACTGAGAGGAAAAGAAGGTGAGAGAAGATCTAGATTCTCCATGAATTTGTCTCTCATTCTTCTCTTGTGGTCAGCATTTCTCTTACCAACCTGATAAGTACATGAAAGGAAAAGGTCACAAGTGCACCTCGGAACATGGGCACCTTGAGTTCAAATTACAGTCTCCTCCCTTCTCCCATCAGAGCCCCGCCCCCACATCACACTTAGGTACAGTTCTATAACATTATCAATTCTATTCTCTGGATTGTGTTTTCTACCTGCTGGTCCACCACTTGTTTCTGCTCTTCAGGGAATGCTGGGTCAGTGGCACAAGGTGGGCTAAGGTTGCCCTGTGTAAAAGGTGTCTGTAATAAGTTTACATTTTTAAGTAATAGCATTGGCTGGTGAAGGGGGATAAAATTTTCACCCAAGTTACAAATAGATCAGACATCTCCCCTAGTTCTGAAAGGCAAGATATCTACGAAGGTTGTTGTCCATAGAGTACCTTTGGACAAATCTCGTGAGCATGGTACATTGGAACATTGGAAAAGAGTATGCTTTTTTTGGTGTGATGAGCTTTATCTTGAATCACATAATTATGTGACCCCAGATAAGGAATTTCGAGCTTCATTTTCTAATTTTTCTTATCTACAGTAGATATTAGCTTGCTCATTCAGTATGTATTTATTATAGCAAACACTTTGTGACATATTCTATACAAATTACTAGAGATACAGAAGTGCATATAGTGGACCCTCAACAACCTGTAACTGATAGTAAGCACTGACTATATAGTACTTGGCCTTCCTTCCCTCCCCTGACCATGACTATTGTTAATTAATAGTTGTTTGTATTTTATTGAATATCTTTCCTGGGGCTAGCTATTGAAAATAATACTGCTATTATTATTACTGATAATAATAAATCAGGAGCCATAATTCCATTTGCAAGCAACTTATGGTCCATCTGGGAAGACATAATCAGCTTTGAGAATCAAAAGTAGCTGAGATTATTCCCTGCCTTTAGCATTTATATCCCTGCTTTTTAAAAAATACCAGTATCCAATATAGACCTATTATATCAGAATCTTGTCTGAAGTCTGGACATGACTTTATTTTAAAATTGTCCAGGTGATCCTAACTCACAGCGAGAGTTGAGAACCTCTAGACTAGAGGTTTAGTTTGCAACCCCTGACACTGGCCATAATGCCTTGATTGTAAACACTACCTGAACCTGCAACAAACTATGGTATTCCAGAAAAGGACTCAGAACCAAATTTGAGTGCAGATTTTTATTTATGCATATATACAATAAGTGAACTACAGTATGAATTATCTAGTGTCTGCAAGCTCAAATAACTTTCACATAAAATTTCCAAATAATTGGTATTTTCCTGTGAGGACACACTTTCATGCCAAATTTATTGCATTTGAGAACTAATAGACATCCCGTCTCTCCCACTTACCTTTGATCTCCTTGGGGCTTTAATTCATCATCTGTCATTGTGAGACCCTTTCTGTCTGAAAGCTTAGGAGTGAATAGCAGAGGTTCTTGCTGTGAGAGCTAGGATTGCTCAGTCCTATCCTTGAGGACCTGTGCCACAAGTTCACATGAAAAATCCATGCTATAAAATTAGGTATCGATGGGGCGCCTGGGTGGCGCAGTCGGTTAAGCGTCCAACTTCAGCCAGGTCACGATCTCGCCGTCCGTGAGCTCGAGCCCCGCGTCAGGCTCTGGGCTGATGGCTCGGAGCCTGGAGCCTGTTTCCGATTCTGTGACTCCCTCTCTCTCTGCCCCTCCCCCGTTCATGCTCTGTCTCTCTCTGTCCCAAAAATAAATAAACGTTGAAAGAAAAAAAAAATTAAAAAAAAAAAATTAGGTGTCGAGTGCTGGTGATGAAGGACCTCCTGGCTGCATTGTGTCCTCCCTGGCAGATGGTGCTAGAGCCAGTCCTGGCCTGTCTGTGTGAAATGATGCGCTCAATAGTAACAACCAACAGTCCCAGAACTATGCTCTTTGACTTGGTGGAAGCCCCCAAATTCCCTACAGTGGATACTGCTTCCTATGCATGAGGTGTGAGCAGTGTGCTTTGTGTTGAAGCGGAAATAATGTTCAAATGATAGCCTAATAAACTAGTCATTACTTCTAATTGCTGGTATTAGTACTTTAAATTTCTATTCTTGAGGATTATTGTTGTATTCATTATTAAGCAGTTCTCAAACTTGAAGCACTTTCCTACTTGGTCAAAGATCAAGTTGCCATAGGAATATATTTGGGCTTTTTCAGAATTCATAATTTTGTTGTTCAATTCACTGCAGAGAACTCCGTGCTTCTTTAATGAATTAAAATTTAAATTTGGAACACTGGCTGGGCCCAATTCACCCACTGCTGATTCAGAGCTCCTTAGCATATCAAAGTGATGAGATCACAGTGCAAGAGACAACCCAAACTGTATAATGAGAGACAGGACACATGGAATTGGAGGCAATGCCTACAGTGCCCAGGGCAATTGTGACTTTGAATATTCTATACTCAGTTTTATTGTTAAATGCAAGAATTTCAACATTTCACTGTGCAAACTCTGCATCCCAGACTCTTAAATATTCTTAACCTATGTATCCTTTTTTGGGGGGGTGGGGGGAGGTGGGCAGAGGATGGTATGGTTCTATGACAGGCACACCTTTATTCTTGATCATAACTCTGTTTAAAACACTACACCACCTTGCAAATTTCCTCAAGTTCCAGTGATGCTGTTTTACTGGAAAGAAGGAGGCTGCTACAGAAGAAAAATGGTACTTTGGAATTTGAAAGGGTATGATTGGAATGCAACTGTTATACTAGGCAAGGTTTGAAATCTTACCTCGAGACTCCCTTTGGGGTTTACTGTGAAAACTAAAGGTCAAAAATGAGGTTTGAGTGAGATCATCAGGATATAATCAGATCTAAGAGGTAGAGATTTATATCTGTTGTTCCCTGCTTTATCACCAATGCCTAGAACAGTGCCTGGTATGTAATATTCATTTAATAAATACATTTTTGGATAAGTGAATATCACATATACAAATAGCCAAAAGACCTGTTGCATATGGGTATTCAACAAATGGAAGTTGCTAGGATTGTTTCCAGAATTAATGAGAGATATGAAAAATAATGTGTACTCAGTAGACCAGATGTAAGAACATAGAATGCTGTAGAGAGATACTTTGAAAATAGATTAACTTTTCTGCAGGAGACTGGGGATTTGTCATATTTGTTACGAACTTGTTCCAATAATGTCTGAGGGTATCCTTTCTTATGGGCTTGGTCTTTCCATTGGAGTAAACAAAATTTATACTGGCTGAGAATGCTAGAGTTAGGATGATGTCTGTTTTTCTGATACCATGAAATGTGCCTCACCTAGCTGTCACAGCCAGAAGTCCTCCTGAAATGATGGTTGTCACACAGCATTATATATAGGTAAATAAAAGCATGGAGAATATCTTGGAGAAAGGGGTTAGCTAAAAACAGAACTGTGTTTCATCCTTTTTTCAATTTCTTCTGATAGGATAGCATACAAATGTTCAAATTTGGTGATTTTACCTGAAGGAAGAAGGTAACAAAGTGAACATACAATACGCTTCATCTAAAATCACCAAATTTGAACATTTTCCCACATGCACACAAGTGCTCTCTGAATATATATTCACAGACCTATATAATAAATACATAAACATTTTAATGGCATAAATATTTGTAAATAAATTACAAACGATGGCATATTGTTCCGAATATTTAACTATTTCAGCATGTATGTGTGAGTACCTACAATTCTCTTCTACATAACCATGAAAACATTAGTACATATAAGGCATTTGACAGTGGTAGGACAACATTATTTATGATCCATACTCAAATGTCCCCAATTATCATAGTGATATCCTCTTAACTGTTATCCCAGAGTGGGGAGTATTAGTATTAAGGGGTGCCTGGGTAGCTTAGTTGCTTGAGCGTCCAACTCTTGGTTTGGGCCCAGGTCATGATCTCCCAGTTTGTGGGACTGAGTCCTGTGTCAGGTTCTACACTGACAGCACAAAGCCTGCTTGGGATTCTCTCTCTCTCTCTCTCTCTCTCTCTCTCTCTCTCTCCCCCCTCCCCTGCTTGCTCTCTCTCTCTCTCAAAAAAAAAATAATTACAAAAAAAAAATTTGCTAGGTGAATGCGTGGATGATGATAATGCCACAAAGCGCTTGATGCTGCCTTGTTGCACATTGCTAATGTGCATAAGGATTTTATATACATTTATCACATTTTCAGACACAAATTTTCAGTTAAGAGATAACTAAGTCCATGACAGAATGAGAATTCAAAATTATTTTTAATTTATAATGGGAACAGTTTAAAATTTTTAAATAATGTTTACTAATAATTTAAGGAATACTAAATTAAATAGTTGAATAAAAACATAATCCTCCTCTATTAGCACCTCCGCATTTTCCATTTTACATACACATGCATTTACCTTTTTACAGTCAGAATAGCATATACCCTAAAGATATAAAATGCAAAAGTACATGTATGTTGCTTTTTTCATTGATTATGTTGTTTTAAACATTTCTATGTATTCATAACTATTTTAATTACTGCATAATATTTCAGGGAGTTGATTTTATTGAATCTCTTCCTCTAAGACATTTATGCTTTTTTTTAGTCTTTTGGAATCATACATAGCTGTTCTGTGCATACACTTTTGTTTCTGTTGAATTATGTCGTTAGAAGAAATTCTAGAGACTAAAATGACTGGATAGGAATATATTCATCTATTTTATTCTTCAATTTTGCTTTCCAAAAGTAGTATATCAAATTAAATGGTCACTCTAAATAAATGAAAATAACAGATTGCCTACACTTTGACCAGCAATAAGAACAATGTTTCTAATTTATTAGCTACTTTAATAGGCAATGAACGGTAAATTATCTCATCAAGGATGGTCTTCATCAAGGATGGTCTTCTCCCCTGTGTTTCTTTATTATTGATATTTCACTATGTATTTTTGTATTCATATCATGGCTTGTTTTGTTTATAGGTGTTTTTTTGTATTTTAGTGAGTGTCTCCTCCTTTGAGGTATTTGAGCAGAGACCAAGTTTACAGGAAAAGATTGCTAAATTACAAAGGAAGTTGATCTAGATTAACGATTTCTATTTTTATTTATTTATTTATTTATTTATTTATTTATTTATTTATTTATTTATTTTACTTGTTTGTTTATTTGAGAGAGTGAGTGGGGGAGGGGTAGAGAGAGGGGAAGAGAGAGAGAATCTTAAATGGGGCTCAATCTCATGACTGTCTGTGAGATCATGACCTGAGCCAAAATCAAGAATTGGACACTTAACTGAGCCACCCAGGTGCTCCTTTTTAAAATTTATTTATGGGGCGCCTGGGTGGCGCAGTCGGTTAAGCTCCGACTTCAGCCAGGTCACGATCTCGCGGCCCGCGAGTTCGAGCCCCGCGTCGGGCTCTGGGCTGATGGCTCGGAGCCTGGAGCCTGTTTCCGATTCTGTGTCTCCCTCTCTCTCTGCCCGTCCCCCGTTCATGCTCTGTCTCTCTCTGTCCCAAAAATAAATAAACGTTGAAAAAAAAAATTAAAATTTATTTATTTATTTATTTATTTATTTATTTATTTATTTATTTATTTCTGAATGAGAGAGAGAAACAGAGACACAGAGAGAGAGAGGGAGAGAGAGTGTAGATGAGTGATTTCAAAGTGTAGGTTGAGGACCACTAACATCAGCCGGAAACCACAGTTGTTAGGCATGCAAATGAGTGGAGCCCACCCCAGAAGTCAATCAGGTAGCAATCTATGTTTGTTTGTTTTTTTAAGTTGACTATTTATTTTTGAGAGAGAGAGAGAGAGAGAGAGAGAGAGAGAGAGAAAGAATCCCAAGCAGACTGCGCACTGTCAGCATGAAGCCCAATATGGGGCTCAAACTCACAAACTGCAAGATAATGACCTGAGATGATATCAAAAGTCGGATGTCCAACCAACTGAGCCATACGGGCACCCGATAGTCTGTTTTAACAAGACCCCCAGGTGATACTGATGGATGCTCAAGTTTGAAAACTACTAACCTAGATGAACTCTAATGTCCTTTACAACTCTAAAGTTTGACTCTTAATTGTTTATCACACAAAAGTAAACTATATTTGTGAATAGATGAGTTGTGTACTGCATCTCAAGCAAGTTAATTTTTGAAATAACAGACCTCATTTTTAAGTGGTGCATCCAATAGATGGCTTCATGATGTCATCCCTAAGAAAGTGTTTCAGTTGAACCTCAAGTATCCCAATAAATGCATGAAAGTCTCCAATACATAAATACCAAGCTTTGTCCATTAGTGAAGGCATAGAGCACCCTCATTGTATACCTATTTTTTTTTTAATTTTTTTTTCAACATTTTTTATTTATTTTTGGGACAGAGAGAGACAGAGCATGAACGGGGGAGGGGCAGAGAGAGAGGGAGACACAGAATCGGAAACAGGCTCCAGGCTCTGAGCCATCAGCCCAGAGCCTGACGCGGGGCTTGAACTCACGGACCGCGAGATCGTGACCTGGCTGAAGTCGGACGCTTAACCGACTGCGCCACCCAGGCGCCCCTACCTATTTTTTTTTAAAGCACAGATGTGTAAATGAAGGAAACATTTAGGAATGATCCTCATTTTCCTCTTTCTTTTTCCTCATCAAACTGAATTGAAGTCCTCTGAGGGTGGGTAGAATTAGATGGCAAAATTCAATTTCTTGTAGCTAGGGCACAGTAGATGTTGAATTCCCCTTGCCACTTACCCATGTGTTTCTCCCACCATGCTGTGAATTCCTTTGGCATTGGGACAATGTCTCATCTATCTTTGTATCTACCATGGTGCTTAGTGCAGTGCTTGTGAAACATCAGTGCTCAATCATTGTTTATTAAATGTAATGTGTTCCATGTGGTAAATTCCCCAGGTTTAAAAATATGTTTTCCATATCAAATGAAAGTATTATGATTAAATAAAATAGGGAAGCATAGAACCCTCGGGTCCCAAAACTAAAGACAACCGTTATTTACATTTTATAGTGATTATTCTTGATCTTTTTTCCATTTTCTAAAGCTTTGTTCTACATGGCTATATAATCTAACTTGGCATTAAATTTTAAATTCTTTTTTCCCTTTATCATTGTGTATTAAGGAATCAAATTACATGATACAACTACATGTGCCAAGAGAATACAGATTTTCAAATTGCTAGAGCTGATTTAATTTTCTCATCAACCTGGTAAGTAGTTGGAACACTTAAACTTGACGATTGATGTCTTAGTCTTTTCTGGCTTAAACAGCCTGTGTCTGTGAAAGAGTCAGTAAAGTTCAACCCTCTTCCTTCCTCAGGATTGGGTTAAATCTAAGCATATTTCAGATTTCCTTCCCTCCCTCTGCCTCTTTACAAGATAGCATCTGGGAGGATTTTGTTTGTTTGTTTGTTTGTTTGTTTGTTTGTTTGTTTGTTGGGAGCAGGGAGGTGAGGTGGACAGGTAAATGGCTTATGTGAGATCATGGTATTGGGGAAGAGTTTTCAGGTTTTTCTTTTCTTCCAAAGCCTACTTCTGCCAGCTCACTGGCCACCTCAGAACCCTCATATCCACCTTCCTGAGCTTACTGAGACAGTGAGAATCCAGAATGGAATATGCATGAAGGATTTGGAGGGAGTCAGGGAAACTGTTTTTATGCTCATCTATTGAGCCATTTTTATTAACCAGTTTTACACCATCTCTCCTACATTACTTTGGATGTCATCTTGAGTTGAAGGTGAGGTTCTTCCAAATGGACAAAAGGTAACAGCCCTGTGCCTTCAGCTTTCTCTTCAACATTGGGAAGAGTCTTCCCACACTTGAAAACATCTGCTTCATAGGAAAAGTCAAGACGCATGAGCTTCTCACCTACCTCTCCTAATTCTCCCTTCTTTCTGGACTCTCCCTTGTGTCAGCATGGGTTAAATTGTTCCCTCATCCTGCCTGGTTAGAACTACCGTATTGTTGATTCCACGTTTTCCGTGTACTTAAAAAAATGAAACCAAACAAATCTCAAAACATTTTCTTGAGGCTAAACTCTTTTTTCTCCCAGTGCTTATCAAAATAAGTGTACTGTTAATACCCTTTACCTTCTTACCCATCCCCCCACCCTTCTCCCCTCTGGTAATGATCTGTTTTCTATAGGTAAGAGTCTGGTTTGGTGCTTGTCATTCTTTTAAATGGCTGAATAATATTCCGTTGTGTATGCCGCATCTTCTTTATCCACTAATCTATCATTGGACACTTGGGCTGCTTCCATAATTTGGCTATTGTAAATAGTGCTGCAATAAACATACGAGTGCATATATCCTTTTGAATTAGTGCTTCCATATTTGAGTAAATACTTAATATCGAGGTTACTGGATGGTAGGGAAGTCCTATTTTTAATTTTTTGAGGAAACTCAATACTGTCTTCTGCAGTGACTGCACCAATTTGCATGCCCACCAACAGTGCACAAGGGTTTATTTTTCTCCACGTCCTCACCAATACTTGTTATTTCTTGAGTTTTGATTTTTAGCCATTCTGACAGGTGTGAGGTGATATCTCATTGGTTTTGATTTGTATTTTCCTGATAATGAGTGAAGTTGAGCATCTTTCCATGTGTCTTGTGGCCATCTGTTTCTTCTTTGGAAAAGTATCTGTTCTGTCTTCTGCCCATTTTTAAATTGGTTTATTTCTTTTTTTGGTTCTGAGTTACAGAAGTTCTTTATTTTGGGTACTAACTCTTTATCAGATATGTCATTTGCAAATATATTTTCCCATTCTGTAGATGATCTTTTAGTTTTGTTGGTTATTTCCTTTGCTGTGAAGAAGGTTTTTTTTTTTCTTTTTTGATATAGTCCCAATAGTTTTTTACTTTTGTTTCTCTTGCCTCAAGAGACATATCTAGAAAAAAAATCTTGCTATGGCTGATGTCAGAGAAATTACTGATTGTGCTGTCTTCTATGATGTTTATGGTTCCTGGTCTCAAATTTAGTTTCTAACCCATTTTGAGTTTGCTTTTGTGTATGATGTAAGAAAGCGGCCCAGTTTCATTCTTTGGCATGCACCTGTCCAGTTTTCCCAACACCAATTGTTGAAGAGACTGTCTTTTCCCCATTACATATTCTTGTCTCTTTTGTTGAATAGTAATTGACCATTTAACTGTGGGTTTGTTTCTGGGCTTTCTATTCTGTTCCATTGATCTATGTATCTGTTTTTATGCCAGTACCATACTGTTTTGATTACTATAGTTTTGTACTATAACTTGAAGTCTGGAATTGTGATACCTCCAAATTTATTTTTCTTTTTCAAGATTGCTTTAGCTCTTCAAGGTCTTTTGTGGTTCAATACAATTTTAGGATTGATTGTTCTCATCCTCTGCAAAATACTGTTTGTATTTTGATGGGGATTGCATTGAATATGTAAGTTGCTTTGGGTAGTATAGACGTTTTGACAATATTTGTTTTTACAATCCATGACCATGTGATGTCTTTCCACATGTTTGTGTACCTTCAATTTCTTTCATCAGTGTTTTATTGTTTTCAGAGAAGAGGTCTTTTATCCCCTTGCTTAAGCTTATTCTGAGGTATTTTATTATTTTTGATGCAATTGTAAGTGGGATTGTTTTCTTAATTCCTCTTTCTGCTGCTTCATTATTAGTGTATAGAAATGCAACAGATTTCTGTAGATTAATTTTGTATCCTGTGACTTTGCTGAACTCATTTTTCAGCTATAGTGGTTTTTGGTGGAGTCTTTCAGGTTTTCTGTATATAGTATCAGGTCATCTGCAAATAGTGAAAGTTTTATCTCTTCTTTACCAAATAGGATGCTTTTTATTTCTTGTCAGGTTAGTGTGGCTAGGACTTCCAGTACTATGTTGAATAAAAATGGTAAGAGTGGACATCCTTGCCATGTTGCTGACCTTAAGGAAGAACTCTGGTTTTCACCATCGAGTATGATGTTAGATGTGGTTTTTTCATATATGGCCTTTATTATGTAGAGGTATGTTTCTGCTAAACCTGTTTTGTTCAGGGTTTTTCATCATGAATGTATGTTGTACTTGGTCAAATGTTTTTTCTTGCATCTATTGAAATGATCATATAGTTTTTATACTTTCTCTTATTGATGTGATGTAGCATATTGACTGATTTGTGAATATTAAATCAACCTTGCATCCCAGGAATAAATCCCACTTGATCATGGTGAATGATTTTTTAATGTATTGTTGGATTCTGTTTATGAGTATTTTGTTGAGGATTTTTGCATCTATGCTGATCAGAGATACTGGCCTGTAGTTCCCTTTGTTAGTGCCGTCTTTATTTGGTTTTGGTATCAGGGTAATCTTGGCCTCATAGAATGAATCTGGAAGTTTTCCTTCCTCTTCTATTTCTTTGGAATAGTTTGAGAAGATTAGGTATTAACTCTTCTTTAAATGTTTGAAGAATTCACTTGGGACTTTTGTTTCTTGGAAGTTTTTTGATTACTGATTCAATTTTATTGCTGATAATCAGTTTGTTAAACCTTTCTCTTTCTCTCTGATTTAGTTTTTGTAGGTTATATGTTTTTAGGAATTTATCCATTTCTTCTAGGTTGTTCAACATGTTAGCATGTAATTTTTCATAATATTCTCTTAAAATCCTTTGTATTTTTGTAGTGTTGGCTGTTCTCCTATATTTCTGATTTTGCTTAAATCCTCTTTTTTTTTTGAGTCAGCCTAAAGTTGTGTCAGTTTTGTTGATTTTTTTTCAAAGAACGAGTTTCTGATTTCATTGATCTGTTCTTTTTTGTTTGTTTGTTTGTTTCTGTATCATTTATTTCTGCTCCAATCTTTATTATTTCCTTCCTTTTGGCACTTTTAGGTTTTTTTTATTCTTTTTCTAGCTCTTTTATGTATAAGGTTATATTGTTTATTTGAGATTGGTCTTGCTTCTGGAGATACACCTGCATTGCTATATGCTTCCCTCTTAGAACTGCTTTTACTGCATCCCAAAAGTTTTGAACTGTTGTTTTCATTTTCATTTGTTTCCATGTATTTATTGATTTCTCCTTTGATTTCCTGCTTGACCTATTTATTGTTTAGTAGCATATTATTTAATCTCCATGTATTTGTGGTCTTTCCAGATTTTTTTCTTGTGGTTGACTTCTAGTTTCATAGTGCTGTGGTAAGAAAAGATGCATGGTATGACTTCAGTCTTTTTGAATTTGTTGAGAATTGTTTTGTAGCCTAGCAAGTGATCCATGCGGAAAGTATTCTATGTGTACTTGAAAAGAATGTATATTCTGTTGTAGGGTTGAGTATTCTGAATATATCTGTTAAATCCATCTGTTCTAATGTGTCGTTCATAGTCACTGTTTGCTTGTTGATTCTATGTTTGGATGATCTGTCCATTGATGTAAGTGGGGTATTAAAAGCACCCTACTATTTTCTTATTACAATTGATTATTTTTTGTTAATTATTTATTGCATTATGTATTTGGGTGCATAAAAATTAATAATTCTTGGGGCGCCTGGGTGGCTCAGTCGGTTAAGCGTCCGACTTCGGCTCAGGTCACGATCTCGCGGTCCGTGAGTTCAAGCCCCGCGTCGGGCTCTGGGCTGATGGCTCAGAGCCTGGAGCCTGCTTCTGATTCTGTGTCTCCCTCTCTCTGCCCCTCCCCCGTTCATACTCTGTCTCTCTCTGTCTCAAAAATAAATAAACGTTAAAAAAAATTTAAAAAAAATTAATAATTCTTACATCCTCTCGTTAGTCTTCCCTTAATGATTATATAGTGCCCTTGTTTATCTCTTGTTACAGTGTTAAAGTTTTTTTCAAATATAAGTATTGCTATCCTAGCTTTCTTTCAACAGCCATTTGACTGATAAATATTTTTCCATCCCTTCACTTTCAATCTGCAGGTGTCTTTAATCTGAAATGGGTCTCTTCTAGGCAGAGATGGGTCTTATTATTCTTTTTATTTATTCAGTTACCCTATGTCTTTTGATAACAATATTTAGTATATTTACATTGAAAGTGATTATTCATAAGTATGTATTTATTTATTTCCATTTTTTTCTTGTTTTATTGTTGTTTTTGTAGTTTATCTCCATTGCTTTCTTCTCTTACTTTTTTCTCTCACCATAAGTTGACTTTCTCTAGTGATATGCTTGGATTCATTTCTCTTTATTTTTATATATTTGTTGCTGGGTTTTGATCTGTGATTACCATTAGGTTTGTATATAGCATCCTCTGCATATAGCAATCTGTATTAAGTTGATGGTGGCTTATGGTTAAACCCACTCTTTACTCCTCCTCTTCCTATGTTTTAGGTATATGGTACTATACTTTACATCCTTTTATTTTGTGAGTCCCTTGACTGATTTTTACTTATTTTTACTGCCTTTATGCTTCCTACTTTTCTTATTCTTACTTATGGTCTTTCCTTTCCACTCAGAGAGTCTCCTTTAACATTTCTTGTAGGGTTGGTTTAGTAGTCATGAATTCCTTTAACTTTTGTTTGTCTGAGAAACTCTTTATCTCTTCCTCTATTCTGAACGATCTAGCCTTGCTGGATAGATCTGAAGATTTTGGGCTGAAAAATCTGAAGATTTTATTTTCAGCTCTTTGAATGCATCATGGCACTCCCTTCAGGCCTGCAAACTTTCTGCTGTAAAATCTGCTTATAGCTTTATGGAGTTTCCCTAGTATGTAGCTGTCTTCTTTTTTCTTGATGCTTTTAAAATTCTCTTTAACTACTATATGCTTTGGTGTGAACCTTATAATGCCAAACTATTCATGTGAAAAAAAGGGCAACTTTGAAATTTGGAAATTCCTGCTGTTACTTCACAAATGTGACTTTCAGATAGTCTCCTAGGAAACCAATGATATCTGAGGCAGTGTCCATTTCTTGTTCCCTGGGATAGTACCCTCATTGCTCAGCTACAACTTAGCATTTTTAATTGAGAGGGAAATATAGAGTGTCCATTTAAAATGTCTGAGTATTAAATATGTTAAAATTATATCAAAAACATCCCAGCATGTCATGATGTTATGCACTGATCACTGTGATAGATGCATGTATATCAATTTATTTAGTCTTTGAGTTTAATTTATTCCTTTATTCTCATTTTACAAATGATACAATGAAGTTCAAAAATAACTTCCCCTAGGTTCCCCAGAGAGGGCATTCTTTCAACTATATTTAACCAAAAGCACACACCACTGTTTATTTAACTACTTCTCCATATTTGGACATTTATGTTGGCTCAAGTTGTTTTAAAGGCAGATTTACAATCTCTAGTACAAGGAACAGGAGTTTAGAATTCAAAGGTTACTTGAAACCCTGTGATTAAAAACTTAGATTGAAAGATAAGTAAAAGATATATCACCTATCAATTGCAATTTGATGACCTTAGTTGAGACTTGATCCAAACACAATGTAAAAAATAGAATTTTTTTAAAAATGGAATTAATTGGGGAAAGTGAACATTGATTAAATGGATATTTGATGATAATAAAGAAGTTTTGAGTTTCTAGCTTTCACTGACTTTTAAAGAGTTTTTAGAGATATATACTGAATTATTAAAAATGTAATCAGGTCAGGATTGTTTCAGTCTAATACAAGGGTGGAGGATTGGGTGGAGATGAGGAGGGCAGATGAAAAAAAATTGGCCGTAATTTAATCATTGCTGAAGTTTGGTGATGGGTACATGGGAATTCATTATCTCATTCTTTTGTATATGCTTGAAACTTTTCATAAATATTTTTAAAAATAGAGCAACAGCTACAATAGCATTTCCTATGCTTTTTAAGCTTTGAACAAGGAAGTGTTCTTTTTTTAATATTATTAAGCAGATAGGCATTTGCATGATTTTGGTTCCCATCTCCAATTCTCTGACTCCTCACCCTCAACCACATTTCTTTTACATACTGTGTATCACTCAACAGATTACTTTTGAGTAAGCTTTCTCAAATGAATATTCTTCCTCCATATGAGGTATAAAGAGTAGTCAATGCTCTTAAGTGATGTGTGTATGTATGTGTTGAGGACACACGATCAACACACTTGGTAAGCAAGCTGGTTCTCTGAAATAGGACTTGCCAGAGCCTTATTATTCCACTCTTACTACAATTTTAACATGTGTCTGAGGAAGTGTTTCCCCTGCCAGGCAGCAAGGAAATTTGAAAAGTGCCAGCTTCAAATGCCCAAGAGGTACACACTGACATCTTCTACTTGTCTGGTCAGTGCAGCCAGACGGTCCCACAGAGTGTCTCATTAGCACCAGGGGTTAGATCAGGCAGGGTGCCCCTATTTTTGCATGGGTGCTTCTGGGAACTGTTTTTATTTGATTCATGAAATGTACTAAAATTATATTACATTACATTAGACCAGAATGTACTTGTTTTCTGTGGAAATGTTTACACTATTTCTGCTCCTCACCCCTCCCCCATGCTACTGCACCAGGCATCTGGCAATTCTAGATCCATAAGAGAAGGCAACATTAATTACTTTTCTCCGATATTATTAAGAATTGTCACTTATATAATTATTAATAGTTGTTAAAGGGAAGAAGGAGGAAAGCAGTCAAATGTAACATACAAGGAGGAGAAGGGGAGGGAGAGTAAAGAATTTAAGGTATTGTTCCTTGCAGAACAGGAAGGAAGCAAGCACATTATCATCTTGAGATTCTAGTGGGATTTTGAAATGGATACACAACACTGAAAAATAGATTAAAGGTGTGAATTTTTCCATAAGGCACACAATGAAATTTAATGTGTAGAAAAAAATTCCTTTAAGCTTTATAGTTCCCTTTCATATCCTGTACAAGCTAATACCAGCATTCAGGATGAAAAAGGATGGCCTTTGGTTAAGTAACCTTCTTTGCTATAACATCTATACAAAATTCAAGGAAACCAGAGTATGTCATTAAAAATATTCACATGACAGTCAAAGACCTATCTCATCATCAAACTGCCAATGTATACCAGTGACTCCCCGAGCCCTCTTGTTGGCCTTGACAGTTTTATATAAGTTGACAGTTTGACTTGGAACACACTGATTTCTGCAGAGTAGAGCAAGAAGGGCCAAATGGTAGGTGATGATTATGGTGGATTAATAGGTATTAATGGGGTGAATTTTCTATTCTCAGTCTTTCAAAAACAGCTATTCCCACAACAAGAAGATGTTTCCTGATGCAGCAGGACAGAACATCAACAATGCAAGGCAATGGTGACAAGACAGATGTTTTACAGGCAATAAACGTAGCAAAGATTTAGCAACAAAATGGTAGCTGTTGGGTTCTTGTGGGCCAATGACATTCTGGCTTTTGACCATTTCTCATTCTTGAGGGATAGGGGTAACGTCAGCTGCAGATACTTCCTGATGAAAGAGGGCATAGATAAGGATTTAAAGAATGACACTGCCGTGGACCCAGTTGCAGACATTCCATAGCACTAAGTTGAGCCTCCATCCTTCACAGAGCCATTATTTTAGAACCCTCATGTATAGTCTTAGCATCTTACTCCACGTATCATAACAAAGTAAATCAGGTCCGTTCATAATGAAGTAAATTAGGTCACTTATCTTATTTCAAGAGGTGGTCCTACAGTCAGCCTTTCAAAGTCAGGAAGTTAGAGTTTTAAATGGAAAGCAAATGTGGAAGAAAAGGAAGTATGACCTATGTAGACCCTAACTCATTTGTATCCACCATTTTCACCAGACTTGGACACTGACTAATATTTGTACCAGTAGTAAACTGGGTGCTTAATATACTTTATTTAATTAAATCTTCAGAAGCATGTAGCAAGGTAAATTTTATTCTCCCCACTTCAGATAATTTCTGTAACTTAGCCAAAATCATATAGCTAGGAAAGTCAAAGTCATAGGGCTAAACTTATAAACCAGCTCTGTCTGAATCTAACACTGTTTTATTTCTACCATACCTCATTGGCTTAGTTACTGCAAAGGAGGTGGTGCTAGAATAGTTGGTGGGTTTTAAAAGAAGAAATCTTTTTACTTGGGGTTGACGCCTATGTCTGCACTCCTCACTCCAAGTTGAACAAGTTGTAAAAATTTCCAAATTGCAATAATCACAACTACAAACTTGTATGTTGTAAGGTAAAGTGCCATGAATAAGGAAAAAAAATACATAAATTATAATCTGTCACTACATACGCAGCCCTGAGAGAATATCTAAGTTCTCTGGGTCCAAATCATCTCTGCCAAATATGAAGTGATTTGATTAGATCAAGTTCCAATTATTCTTTTTTTCTGTAACTCTCTTTTTTTGTTGTTGATAGACTGTAAGCTTTGGTAAATCAGAACTGAGATTTTAAAAAATCAGAAAGTTCATTTGGATTGGATTTTAAAAATCCCCTTCTTAAAATGACCTTCTGTTTTAGCCAATATTTGCCATGCTGTCTTGCATACTCTCTCTCACGCATACACCCACATATGTGCACAAAAACACGCAGCACACCTTATACCCTACCTACAATTGGTATTACTATTTTTACTCAAGGGAAATTCAGAGTAGATTTTATACGCAAAGCACACACATAAGAAGTGGTTTCCAGAAGTTCAGTTATTCAGCACAGTTTGAATATTAAGACAACAGCCTAAGTGTCCATTCCACTGTTCTCTACCATTCCTTATGAACTCATGGAGGGTTGTTGATCTGGACCTAAGGCCAGACTTTGGCTTCTTTGCTATGAGTCTCTTCTACCTCCAAATTCTGGGAAAACAGTTAACAAAGTGTTATATGAAGAGATAGGTGTTAGATTTAGACAAAGCAAGTCTTGGCTATCTTTTGAAAGGACATTTTTTCAGCTTCCACAGTGGTAACTTTCTGGTATTTCACTGTATTTAGACTCTGGGTTCTATGGAGGAAATGTTAGCAGCAGTCCTCTGATATGATTATACCTAGCCAGAGAATGAGACTCCACTTGATAAAGCCTTCCTACCATAGATACTGTCAGCAAGTGACTGTCTTTCCTTCCACATTGAAAACTTCTCAAGGGCAGAACATATACTGTAAACATCCCTTTATTGTTGTAGCACCCAGCTCAGTGCCCGATACGTAGTGGGCAGTACATCAAGAAAATAGCGTGTATTTTTGTAGTAGGGAAAAAAAAAAAAAAAACATTAGTTTTGGAACCAGTCATCCCCAGGTTGAAAGTTGTGGTTCTACTAATTAGTCTGTGTGTTATGGGAGATGGTGGTTAAATTCTCTGAGCCTCAGGTGTTTTGTCAGTAAATTAGGATTAATAAAAAACTTCCTTGGAATGTTGTTTAAGGTTTGGAGGCAGCTTGGGCAAAGTAGCTCTTGAGTAGTAGGAGCTCAAGGGGTGATAGCCAACAGCAGCAGTCCTTAAGGTAGGCAGCACTAAGTCAATGTTGGAACAATAGAATCATTATAAAAAGTTGGATTATAAACCAATGTGTCATAATAGAGAAACTGTCATGAATCTATCAAGAAGAAATTTCTCATTTAAAATGCAAAGAAAAGAAAAGTATTTTAACAATTGGGTGATCTGTCTTATGCTCGGGGAAAAAAAAAAAAAAGACTTCAAGCACTCTTTGTTTGAATAACCACTTAAAGTTGAGAATAAAGTCACACTAGACCATTGCTAGAAAATTGCCAACTCAACAGGTTTTGAAATCTGGGTTCATTTTTGGTAGTGAAGCCTTCCCAAACACCAAGCCACATTGTTCTGTTTTGCTTCCATCAACAAAAAAATAATAAGGCAAAGTGTAGTGTGTAAGGAGGCAATGATAATCATTCAACATTTGATTTATACTCTGAATGGAGCAAATGTAGCAAAATGGTTTTGAAAATTTTGCTAGGACCAAAATAAAATAGCTTACCTTATCTAATGCTGATTAGCATATGGGCTCAAGCTTGGCATGTGTTTTAATAAAGTTTCCATTTGGGGGGAATGTGGCAAATGTGTGAGAAGGAGTAAATTCAGCCCTGTGTGACCCCATGGAGCACTGGGTCAGAGAGGGAAACTTTCCTAGACAAAATCTAACAGAAATTGACATTCTTGTGAGCCCCAACACCAAATAAGTGGGGCACTGGTATTTGTATCTATTAAGGAACAAAATTTTAACTCAGAGACTATTAAACTAAATAGTTCGTCTGGTCAAATGACATCAGGAATTTGAGATTTTTCATGAGTAAGTTAGCCCTCACTCAGAGAGTATATGTGATAAAGTCACAAATATTCTCATCCCTTTCTCTTCGGCAGTGAATAGCAGGTCAGCCCAGATATGAGGCTGTTTACACTCAGGGTCCTAAAGTCTTATACGTACTCAGTGGAATCATAAGAGATCCCACTTGAATTGCACGTACACACACACACACACACAAAAATACACACAAATGCTCACATGCACACCTCCTATGCTTCAAGGTGGCCTAGCTGGCATTTCTTCTTAAGCTTTCTTATATTTCTTCTCCTCTTCCCAACCATGAATTGTGCTTCCTCTATAAGAATGTATAGACAGTAGTGTGTTCTCTTGCATTTTGCCTATGTGAAAGTCTGATTCTCTTTGCAGTTAAATTCTTTATGTGTGCAACTTTAAAAACTTTTTAAATTATATAGTCAAATCTATTGATATGTACCTTTGTTAGTGTAACTTTTTTAAATTAAGGCCACAACCTTACTTTATTGAGAAGCATTTATAGAAAAGTATATTTCTTGAACGTTCAGTTAATGGAGCCCCACAGGCAGCTTGTATTTGTGTTTCAATTCTGGAGTTGGAGGAACAACAATGATATACAGAGGCCCTCTTCTTTTCTACTAAAAGAGATCTGCCTTTGCCCTAAACTTCTTTTCCTGCCCTATTTTCTCAGGATGGTCTCTCCATGCCAAGCTCCTACTTTGGCATTTTGTAGTAGAGAATCAAAAAGAATCATGGCCCAGGAGAAGGAAATTCAGACAGTTCATTTAGAAAATATTTAGAAAAATATGCTAGGAAGCAAGCAACCTTGGTGTTATGAATACAGAAAACAAATAGGAATTTTAATATATTTAATACATATTGATACATTGCTGTGGTTTGTGGATATATTTCATGAATGTTTGAAAAATACAGGTAAAAACTCCTGTGTTTTTTGGAACTACATTGTTGGAGTGTTTTTCTGTGACCTCTACATGGCTATGGACAACTACATGTATAATAGTTATATAAGCAATGCTTTTACAATTTATGAAGATGAGCATGTGCACATCTACATAAATTTCTATAATACATGTTCCCAATACCTCAGATTCTTGGTTTCCCACATCCTTTTCTTTTTCTCATTAGAGGCCTCTTCTGGTCTCATAGTGGTTTCCTTTTCCCCAGCCACTTAATGAACAGTTACTTAAGTGAACCATGATAAATGTCTATCCTAGCATGATCTCAAATTAAATTCATTATAAATGTTGGGTTGCTTAGGCTAAAATACTCTTATCATCCCAGAAAATGAAATTGCAAGCGCATTTTTCAGAAGTAGCTAAGAGCCCTACACTCATAAATTCACTCATTATTAAGGTTGTGTAGCCTGGTGGTTAAGAGCTCAGCTCTGCAACTCATTCTCATGTTTCAGTGCTAGTTCAGTTACTGATGTCTGTGTCATCTTGGAAAAATTACTTGACCTTGCTATGCCTCAGAATATCCCTAATGCTAACCTCACAGCGCTGTGGTGACATTCTAAATGAGTTATTTAATGTAAAGAACTCAAGAGTAGCTGGCACCTAACATAACTGCCTTGCAAGAGGAGGTAGTTTAAGAAGTCAACTTGGAGATACTGCATCAAAAGTTGGTAGAGTTGAAGGCAACGATATATAGTGATCCCTATTTGAGTTCCTGAGTTCTTAGTTTATTCATTCACTCATTCAGTGATGATTCACTGAACCCCTGTCTGGGAAGTTCTGGCATTAGGCCAGCAATCATGGCACAAAAATGAATAAGACACAGTCGCTGCCCCCAAAAGTGTTCATAGACAACAGAGAGAATAAGCATCTAACAAAAAAATTTTAATGCAATGGGGAAGTGCAATGAATAAAAAGCCTATAAGGTACAAAGCCAGTGCAAAGAAAGAAGTAAATAAAACTATCCAAGGGATTGGGAAGACTTCCTGAATGAGATAAAAGATTATCTGAGCTGTTGAAGGGTGAATAGGCACCTACCAAGCAAACAAGCAGAAGAAATCAATTCCAGGCAAAGTAAATAGTGTCCAAATTTATGCAACAGTGAGCAATTTAGTCTGACTGGAGTCTATAGTTTGAGTCAAAGAATGGCAATAGATGGTGCTAGAGCAGTGGACAGGAGACATGAAAAGACCTTGTGGGTCTTGCTAAGAACCTAGACTGAAGTCAGAGAGGGCTGCTGTTGGTTGCAAAACTAGTGTTCGTGTAACCATAGGTCCAACTCAGAGTTGTCTCCATACCTGGAGCAGACATTGGTTATGACCAGTCCCTTGCTTGGTTCCACCCAGACTCCTGTTTTCCTATATTAGCACCACTTGAATGGAGTGCCAAAGTTTGGAACTTTGGAACCAAGAACTCATCCAGAATAAGCAAATTCATCCACAGATGAATGAATTACACACAGATGCATCAAGATGTGTGCAGAGGCCCTGATATATAATGAGCATGACACCTTTCTTATTTAAACACCAGTTCCTCATTTGCAGAGATAGATAGTTTGCTATTTTCCAGGCCCAAGTTTTGTTTAGAACCTTTTGTCCAGACTAAGCTAACCATCATTTCCTGTTTCTTTTTTTTTTTTTTTATTTTTTAATGTTTATTTATTTTTTAGAGAGAGAGACAGAGTGTGAGCTGGGGAGGGGCAGAGAAAGAGAGGGAGACACAGAATCTGAAGCAGGCTCCAGACTCTGAGCTGTCAGCACAGAGCCCGACGCGGGGCTCAAACCCACAAACTGTGAGATCATGTCCTGAACCAAAGTCAGATGCTTAACCAACTGAGCCACCCAGGCACCCCCATCATTTCCTGTTTCTAGAAATATTCTTGATTATCAACACTTCCTCTGAATTTTTTTAACTTCCTAAAGAGCCCTTTCCCCTAATTCATCTTCAGTCTGACACGTCTATTTGCATTTTTCCATTCATGATACTCAAGTGTCCTGCTGAGAAGAAAACTCTTTCCTCCATCTAAAGAGATACTCAGGAGGCATCTTGTTTTATTTAGGCTGTGTCAATCTTTGAGCTAACGTATTTTCCCTTTGATTGCCATCCTTTTCAACTTTCCCAAAGCAGCACTTTTTCTTTGGACATTTCTCAAATGAAAGCCATTTTTCGCCAAAAGATTATTGCCTTCATCGATTACAAACTCTGCCCTCTAGACAAAGAAATAGCCATAGTCTACTAGAGCTAGATTGCCAACTTCAATCTTTGTGGTTTTCCTGACAACCATGGTTTAGCTAACCAGGAGCCCCAGGACAGAATCTGGCTCTCCAGATAAAGCTTGCCCTACCCTGGATATCACACACCTCCACCCTGTCGTGATGGCCTCTCTTCTTTCTCATCATCTGGAGCACCCATGTGTCCTTTTGCTTTTGGTGAAAATAAATAACTAATGCGGAAACTGCTGATAAGAAGATCACCTCAGAACAGTACACAAGTTCCACATGGTCTAGAGTTCCCCTTTCAAAAATTTGCCTTTTCACCTACAAAACAAAATAAACCTGCTTAATGTGTGATGCTCTGGCTTCTACTATAGTTGCTGCCTCACCAATACAAAATCCCCTTTGTATTGGTGGGGGCTCATTTAAATTTAACCCTTTTCTGACATTCTCCCGGAGGATTTCCTACGTCTCAAAGCACTTTACTAAATAAAGGAACTACATTCTTCTTTGGCACCGTTCCCACCAGAATTAATTTTCAAAACTGAAGGATGGGAATTGAATGACCACATCAGATCAATACCCTGATGAATATTAGTATTATAATACATGTGTTATTCTGCTCTCTCAATTTCTGCCTTGTTTAAATAATAAAAGATTAAAAGCAAGAGGCTCTAAAAAAGCTAATAAGCTTTTACATTCATACAGACCTTTCTCACTAATAAGTAACAATACATTTTCAATATACATATCCCTACTGTGATGTCAGTCCTGTATGTTTGAAAGATTGACTTAACTTCAATTTTAATGCCCTAAGACAGTCTTCAAATTTCAATAAGAATGTTGCCCCTGAAATGCATGTAATTATTAAGGGAAAAATCAAGATACTTAAATGTTTCAAACTGAAGACAAATGTGTATAAGATTTATTAATTATGAGGCTCTGTGCTGGCTAATAGCATATGTGGCTGATGGCCACATTATGTTGAATTTAACAAATTCTACTATTCTAGTTCCTGGTTACTAATGCTGGATTCTATTTTACATGGTAGCATACAGAATCACTACTATAGTTGTCTGAAGTTAGTCCTATTAACTGTCAAGGGCCTTCACAAATGAGACTTTGCCCTTGAAATTATTTATTGAATTGTATTGAGAAAGCCATTGATATCCACAGTGAGAACACAGGTTCCAAATTCAAAGTAATGTCCCTTAAAATATGTCCTATAAGGAAATTTATGGTTTTATCCATTTTGCCTATACAAATCCCTCTGAAGCATAAATCATAAAACAGAAAAGAACACGTATCAACTGAGCAGCACTGTGCTGACAAGAACTAGGAAAATAAAAGCAACTTCAGACCATTGTAACCAAAAGACCCTGAGGGCTGAATTTTCTCGAGTGCAGGTGCTACAAGCTAATAAATAATTTTTGCTTCTTTAGGAAATATTTGAATATCAAAACAGGCACATTAGTTAATGAGATGCATCGATGTTCTGTGATTTGCAGTAGCTGTGGAATGGAAAGGAACTCCAGTGGTAGATATAGTCTGCCCAGTGCTCATAGCTAGCCCCAGACTCCTGTACATTCAAAAATCCACAACTAATACTTCTGAGCGTTTCCTAACTGACCCACCTGAAGAGGTGGTTTGCTTTGGCTTCTAAAGACTGGAGCCACACAAGCATGAGGAAACAAAGGGTCTCTCAAGACAGGACAGCAATTATTAGCTTACCTAGTGTTTTTGAACACTTAAGAGAAAAATGACAGGTCACTGGCTGTCATCCCTGAGAACTTTTTTTGGGAATAAAACCTTGTTCTCCAAGCCAGAACAGGATGAATTTTCAGTGTGCTCTGCAGCCTAGAGATACTATCATTGTTTTATAGACTGAATTGAGAATCCCTATCATTCAAGTATCACACATAAGGATACTTGAGTTCTTTGTGCATTGCTAAAATTCTAGGCTTCTGGGACACAAAGAAAAGCCAGGCGCCAGGCTGAGCTTTCCTAACTAGGAATGTGTGTGTGTGTGTGTGTGTGTGTGTGTGTGTGTGTGTGTGTTCTCCCAACTAACCAACTGCTTGGAATAGATATATTTTGGAAAATGAACAGAAAATGCTCCCCAGCAAAAGTGCTAAATGGAATGGGCTTCTGGGGAAACATTCTGAGTAGGACCAGGATCCCAAAGCAGGATTTCCAAAGGAAAGAAAATGAATAATCAGCTTTCTTCTGCCCTTCACAGCTGCCCCTCTCCCTATTCAACAACTGGCAAAGGAGCTGTGTTGTTACAAGATGTCCACTGGGGAACAGAGCAGCAGCTGGTGTGCAGGCGGCTGAACGCCCTAGCAAGCCCTGGCCCCAGGAAGCAAACACCTCCCAGGTTTAAGGTAGAGCAAAAGGGGAGATACAGCTGGCTCACTTAGGAAGAGGCTGCTAGGCTATGGGGAGGACTGAAGACCTCCAGAGCAAATGAAGCTTTGCGAAGGCATCTCTTAGAAGGAATACCTGCCGAAGTTCATAAAAATAAACCGCCCCTTCTTCGAGAAAGTGATATTTGAAGTTGTGTTTACAAGAATAGAACTCACAAGGGCCCAGAGGAAAGGGACAGACTGGGGCGGGGATGAAATCATTATCTGCCAAATAAATGCCCTTCGAGGAGACTAAGCACATGACCGGGCCGAATTCATGCCAAGCTCTGACTAACTGAACTCAGCAAAATCTTCACTCTTCCTGATAAATTTGGTAGATGATCCTGGTTATTTCTTCATGCTTATTAATATTTCACAGATGACATGAGCTCATTATGAATAGTATTAATCATAGGCAGAATGGAAACAGTTCAAAAAAATTAAGGTAATTATTGGGATTTTGCCAACATGAAAGTAAATCCCATCCTCAAAATATACAAAAAAGAGGAGAAAAAATCAGCCCATGATGAAATTATCTAATTGATAATTTTGATGTATTTACTTCCCAGGAGGCTTTTCAAACCATAACATGGCAAAGCGCCTGGGTGGCCCAGTTGGTTGAGCATCCGACTCTTGATTTCAGCATAGGTCAGTGATCTCACAGTTCCTGAGACGAAGCCCGCGTGGGGTTCTGTGCTGAGAGCATGGAGCCTACTTGGGATTCTCTCTCTCCTTCTCCCTCCGCCCCTCCCCTGCTCACACATGTGCATGCAGGCACAATGTCTCTCTCTCTCTCTCAAAATAAATAACTAACATTAAAAAACCCTGTAACATAGCCACTTATACCTCTTCTGCTGTACCTCTCGCTACCACCTATAAAGCTGCCTGCCTGACGTTTAGTATGGCAGAGCAGTAAGCCTGTGCAGAGGGACAAGAACCTTTGATAACTGCTACTAGGCAGTTATCCCCTCCCCCCATCCCACCAGAATTGCCACAGTGTCTCCAACACTCTCCCATTTCAGAGGGCACTGAATCTTTCCCCATTCCCAGTTTTTCACCTTCCCTGGCATTCTTGCAACTATTTCTTAATTGAGTGAATATTGTTCTGAAGACACACTACTAATTCAGTGAGCATTTGGTAAAAGAATTCAAGCGTTCCTATGTAGTGTAGCGCACGCTGCTGTGCCCATTGGACGTGCGCAAAGGGAACCAAAGGTACCTCCATCCTCACATAGACCATTGACACCATCTAAATAACTAATGAGATGGTGGAAGCAAATTGAGAATGGAACAGACTTTGAATTATTCGTTGCATTAGTACTGGCTTCTGCTTGTGCTGTGTATTCTAGTTTTCTGGCACACTGCTCATCTCACTTGAGAGCTGAAGGAATTTCATTTCGATAAATAACCAGAGAAAGGAGGAAGCTACAAAGGCTGATCTTCTAAAATGTTCAGGTTCAGAGCTCTTTCTCAAACAAGGTAAGGCAAAGCCCGGTGGAAATCCCCATTTAACATTGTATCTCTTTGGCTGTCCACTGTTTCCTCCGTGTCACAGGCACTGCTGCCTGGATCAGTTATGACTCAGCTAAACCAAAGTATGTTGGGATGCCACAGGATCTGCCTATGTACTTGTATGTTCAGCAGTGGATCATGAGTTCTCATGCCATGGTTCCAGGTTTGTCACTTAGTTCTGGTGACCTCGTTCTGTGACCTTGGGCAGGTTGCTTGACCACTCTGGGTCTCAGTGCTTTCATCTGTAAAAGGGGCTAAGAAAATCGATTCTGCCCATCTCAGCAAGCTACATTAAGCCTGCGTGCGAGTGCCTGAAGTATTCTCGAGTTGGAATATTTTCTCTTACCTCTCTGCACCTAAATCCATGAAGAGTTGCCTGCCTGGGTGAGGCGTGAGCAGTTAGTTATGTGAATCATATTAAATTGTTGACAAGGACAGCATCTCCCTCTGTTTCCTCCCGGGATCCTTTCTACGGTCAGCACTGCTGCAGTCCTGGAGGCTGACGGGAGTGCGGGCAGTGAGAGGGCAGTGTGTGCACTTTCATAATATAAATAGAGCAACAAACGCCTCCTCAAAGGAAGTACCAAGAGAAAACAGCCTGCACCTGGCCCTGGGTTTTTTATCATGTTGTGGTTTTTTTTGTTGTTGTTGTGGGGTTTTTTTTCCCAAAGAATTGGATTAGGCTCCGTGTGGAATTGTGAATGCCCATACACCTACTTCATAACAGGACAGCAGAGCAATCTGTTTTCAAAGGCCAAAGCTGTTTTTTCGCCCCCAGCTCTGCGGTTTTTCTCTCCTCTCTTCATCCCAGTGAGGATTTTTTTTTTCTCTTCCCTTCATTTTGAGTCAGCAGCCTGCTGGTAACAAAGGTACCCAGCTGTTCTCTGAGTTCTAATCTCCAAACAACTTTTAATAGGGATTGCCTGCCTTGCACACAGTTGGCTACCACAACAACATGCCAGATTGCAGGTATTTTAAGGAGGATCCTGAGGATTATGATGAAGTGTCATTTTGCCCAACAGTTTAAGAATAGAATCACTAATATCTCCCTGCAATGATTTGTTTTCCTTTGATAGATGAGTGTGTTCCAGACAGCTTGCTGCCCTACAGTATAGAACTGAAAAGGAGCTGGCAGGCCTCTCCCGGATGTGCCCAACCAGCCCTGGAAAAACAATAATCATGGTTAACAACATACAGAGCGGGTAGCTCACTGTCCCCATTTCATAGATGAGGAAACTGAGTTTTTGAGAGGTTAAGTAAGGTTGCATTGCAAGACCATGGCCGACCCCAAGTTCCCACGAAAACAATTTGTCAAAATGCATCCACTTCTACTGAAGTGGATAGAGGCGTAGACTGCTCGATTTATGCAAAGCCAAACAAAATAAACACATGGTAGGTGGTTCCAGTTTTTTTTAATAAGAGTCTCCAAACCCTAACAAAACCCACCACTGATATTTTGAATGTAACAGAGAAACTACATCCTCTGTATGGGCTGTCTCCAGAAAGAGTTACTACTTCTTGAATTTTAATAATCTGTTCAGAGCCAAAAAGGAGCTTGGTATGGGGAGAACTTGACCTAACATTATAAAGTCTCCATCAACTAGACTCCATCAATGATTCTAGAACCAAACCTCAGAGTTAGAAAAGTAGGGAAGTGATTTTATGGTTTAAAACCTTGTTCTCAGGAAAATTTCTTCCCTGCTCCCTACCCACCCTCCTGCTCCCTCAGACCCTCTGGCTCCCGCAAAATGCAGTGTGGGCCTGGCAAGTTCAGTTTGTCAAAGATGTACAAGTCAAATACAGGATTCAGAATTTCTACTGATGAGGACAGGAGGGTGGGCTGAAGTTTAGCCTTGTTCTGACTCAGAAGATAATGTTTGCTTAGCAAATTAATAGGGTAAACACACTTACCATGGAATATTTAAGCTACTTAAGAGAATAAATTGCTTTCAAGCATCCATTCACATGCAAATGATTGATACACTAATTATAAGTCATTCTTATCTCTTCATTAAAGCCTGCTCCCTAAGGACCTATATCAGGTACAACTTCAAGTTACCATTTCTGAATATAGAGAACAGCATATCTATCTTAGGAAAACAAACTATTTTAATTCTGATTTTCCATTGGATTATACAGGCCTCTGGCCTTCCTACCCCCAAACTGAAATGAAAGAAACATATATTGAATGCATGCCACATGCCAGGTACTATTGGGCACTGGCAATCCAGAAGCTGGTAAGATAGGATTCCTGTTTAGAAAAGGCCCACAGAAGTTTAATTCTTTAGTTTGTTCTCAGGAGGTCATAAGTTTTCCACTCATAAGTGTTTAAGACCACATGGGCAGCACTGGGGTAGAAAGAATTCAAGCATGACCAATGCTATCTACTGTCCCCTGAAAAACACGACTCTGGATTAATCTGTACTGCATAGACCAAATAGGTTTGTTAGCTGCCATGTAAATGTTCATATTAGCACATATTAAGAAATTGAAATTTTATTTCCTTGATTGATATTGCTATTCAATGTGAAGTAGAAAGACTTGGTACCTTTTAAAGAAAAAGGAAGAGCCTGATTCTCAAGGGCAGCAATGTGTCTTGTCACCATCTTTGGAGACTGAAAGGATCATGTGAGAGTTTTCCAATTCTGCATCCATCGTCTTTTAAGCATCAAACATAGTTTTGTGATATCTGTTCCGGATCCATATCTTTTTCATTGGGCTGAGTACATTTGCATGCACTGCTGAACAGCATACACTGATTTCTTTATCCTTAGGTTGTTCAGCCCAAAAGCCTGGGCATCAATCTTAAGTCCTTTTTCTCACACTGCCTATCAGGTCTCCCTCAATAGATGCCCAGAATCTGATGGCTTCTTACCTTCCCCCTCACATGCTGGTGCAAGGCACATCTTCTTTCAGTGGATTGTTCCCATAGTTTTCTAAAGCCCTCTGTTTCTGCTCTTTCCTCCTTGGAATCTTTTGTTACCCTTTAAAATTGGAAGACAAGAGGCATCTGGGTGGCTCAGTTGGTTAAGCGTCAAACTTCAACGCAGATCATGATCTTACGCTTTGTGGGTTCAAGCCCTGCATCAGGCTCTGTGCTGATGGCTCAGAGCCTGGATCCTGCTTTGGATTCTGTGTTTCCATCTCTCTGCCCCTCCCCCCCTCATG
The DNA here is from genome assembly GCF_014898765.1 of Herpailurus yagouaroundi. Lineage (NCBI taxonomy): Eukaryota > Metazoa > Chordata > Mammalia > Carnivora > Felidae > Herpailurus > Herpailurus yagouaroundi. Next base: position 14,628,599 of record NW_024412401.1, on the reverse strand, counting down.
CTGTGTCTCTCTGTCCCTCAAAAATAAATAAACATTAAAAAAATGTTTCTTCATTGTAAGACGTGTCAAACCCTGTGATGGTTTTACATGTAATGCCAGGTCTTACAGTCTATAGAGACCTCCACGAGTTGGCTCATCTTACTCACCTGTTTCCCCACCCCAGCACCCCACCCCCATTCTCTCTCTTGCTCCCACTTCCTCCTTGCTGGTGCTCAAATATGCCATGCATGCCTCCATCTTGAGCCCTTTGCATCTGCTGTTCCATTTGTCAGGAATGCTCTTCCTCCAGGTATCACCACACCTGCTGCCTCCCTTCAAGTGTTTGTTCAAATGTCATTTTGCAGTGAGGCCTTCCTTGGCCTCCTGTTTAAAATTATCACCTCCTTACCTGGCACTCTCTTTCCTCCTTCCCAGCTTTCTTTCCATGGCACTTAGCACTGACAGACTATAGGTGTGTCCTCATTCTTTGGATTTCACACACATCAGAATGTAAGCAAAACGAGGCTAGGCATTCGTGTCCCTCTGGTTTGCTGTTCTCGTCCCAGCCCCTAGAAGAGTGTCTAGCACATAGGTACTTACTAAAGCCCATGTAATTAATTACCCTTTGAATTAAGGGGCATCTTGTTAGCTCCTGCTAAGGCCCTCCCTGCACGCCAAGATGTACATTATCAGTCTCTGAGGGTGTGACGGAATCATGTGTAGTTTGCAAACGAAATAATGCTATGTCCCGTTGTTTCGATTTGTTTCCATTTTTAAAAGACGACGTGAGTTTATAATATTTCAGAAATAGTAGCTAAATGTCTCCATGGTTTCATTTGGAATCTTTGTCTGCCTTTTACAGATTTTTATTTCTTCCATCATAAACAGACCAGTCCCTCTCATTTTCTGCTCTTACCAGTACCACCTTCTCAAACTACATTCTGGTCTGTTGTTTATAATGTATGGTAGGGCCGCAACATATTAGAATTTTGCCTCTAAGAATATTTATTAGCTTCCCTCAGACTGCAGTGATGGTGCATATTACCTGAGGGTCAGTGATACAAGGACCCTGCACAGCCACTTAGTGTCTGCTGTTAGTTACTTAAAGCACATTGGCTGATCAGTGCTTCCTTTGTTTGACATTCCCAAACCATTTTATGTATTTGTGATTGCCAGATATTTAGCTCGTGAAGCAAGCGTGTCTGGGCCTTGTGTCTCATCTTGGGTGCAATAGGAGTTTTGTAAGATTTTTTTTTCTGACTTCTTTAAATGCCAGTGGGTCTATTAGTTTAGAGTATTGTACTTACTCGTCCATATGTAAATATCTAGTGTGTCAATTCAATAAAATTCAACATCTTTGATAAAGGGAAATTAAGATGAAAAAGTAGAAAGTGGGGCACCCGGATGGCTCAGTCAGTTAAGCATCTGACTTCGGCTCAGGTCATGATCTCCCAGTTCATAGGTTCAAGCCCCACATCAGGTTCTGAGCTGACAGTGCAGAGACTGCTTGAGATTCTCTCTGTCCTCCTCTCTCTCTGCCCCTCCCCCCGTGTGTTTTCTGTCTCTAAATAAATAAAACTTAAAAAAAAAAGTGAAAGGTAAATATACACTTGGTTTTATACTTTTCTATCTCAGAATCTCAGAAATGGCTTCACTCAAGGAAGGTGTTTTCTAAAGCCTCTGTTTGTGCTGAGCACAAGTTACTGAGGCCCAAGTGCACACCTACTGCTACTTCCCCAAACTTTGACTTTACCTTCAGTTTCAGTAACAAACAGGTATGTCCTAAAATATAAGAAGGATTTTACAGGTCAGAATAGCTTCTCCTTAGAGATCAGGTTTACTCCTATCTTCTGATCTTTGGAACCTTGCATCATCCGCTCTGATTTCTGGGTTTCCAGATTCATCACTTGAGATCTGTGTCCTCCTTCAGTAGGAGCCTGACTACTTACCTGGGGACTATTGAATGATGGCACCTTTATAGCTTTGCTCTCTGACCGACAACCTTGATTGAACCAACAGGAAATGCTTTTGAAGTCATGTAATTGCACATTAATAATTAATAATAATAAATATAATTTGTTGGACAATGTCTAGTTGCCAGCAACTATTCTAAGTGCTTTCCACACAGTGTTGCATTTAATCTTCACAGCATGTCATGATATTTACCCTTACTCTCTAAAACAGTTAACAATTCCCATTAGCCAGTGATGAAATTTATGTGAAACCTATATCAGCATATGCATATGTATATGAGTGAAGAGAAAATGTTTATTTAGACAACAGGAAAAAGGTATTTCTATTTTTAAGTAGTAAAATAACCACTCAGAGAAGTTTTAAAAGAAATAAAAATCTGAAAGCAATCTAATACCTTTATACTAAGTATTAGAAAAATTTTTAATACATTTTTACATTAATTTTTGAGAAATGGAGAGAGAGAGAGAGACAGGAGGGGCAGAGAGAGAAGGAGACAGAATCCAAAAAGGCTCCAGGCTCTGACCTGTCAGCACAAACCCCAATAAGGGCTTAAACTCACTAACCTTGAGGTCATGACCTGAGCCAAAGTCGGATGCTTAACTGACTGAGGCACCCAGGCGCCCCTATAAACTTTTAATATCTCAATATATGCTTTTTAAAGTTGTCTTTTATTATTGTGTATTCAGGACACTTCGCTATCTCCCTGACAGCAACTTCCTGTCTTATTTTTGACTGTTCTTTGCATTGTCAATGTGGCTCCCATCCTAGCTGCTCCTGCTGCTGGTAATCTGAGTGCTAAACTTCCCCACCTGCCTCTCAATTTTGAAGCGGCTTAGTCATTTCTCCTGCCAAATAGATCAACAAGCCTTGCATCTTCTTTCTGTCTTCTGAACAGCTCTAGGGAGTAGTGCCCTGCCTGTTTTTAATTTATACCTTAGCGATTTCCAATGTGTTGGCCACAGATGAAAAGCAGCAAAACAGTTGGGACACTTGTTAAAATTCAGACTCCTGGATCCCACCCTCAAGAAATGATGATTGGTGGGTCTGACCTTGTGTTTGTCTGATAGTCTCTAGTAATAATAATATGCAATAAAATTTGAAAGTCACTGTTTGAGATGGAAAATTGTCTTTACTTTTAAAGGGGTCTTATTTTTTGGATGTTTTAAAATCACCAAACAAAATAAGAATTAAACAGATTTCTTCATAGGGAGAAAGACACAGTGCTGGAGTTTCTCTACACAGAGCCTTTTTATATACTTCTCTCATCTATGCCTGCCAGTCCTATTTATGAAAGCTTCTGTGAGCCTTCCAAGTAAGCATCTAATAAGTGCTTATCTGTGCAGTGTTTGATGGGCCTTAGGGCCTGCTACACCAAAATTAAACCGGTCCCATATGTCCCAAAGAGGTAAATTTTGGATTATTACAAATATGTGTTGAGTATGTGTGTCTGTATACACACACGCATATGGATTATGTGTGAGTGTACATGTGCAGGTGTTACCTTCAATGATCATATGTGTATCAGTAGAGTCTCTTGTGGGTATTGTGTATATACAGTAGATATAGAAACCCAAATCCCACTTCTACCATTTATATTTTAAATGTCCATAATATCAGCTCATGATACAACTGTTGCTTTGGCAGGCAGAGGAACTTGAAAAGCTGAGAAAATGGAAGATGAGAATGGATGAAGTATAGATTTTATGTGGTGGTATTGTACCTGCCTAGTTATTGAAAAGTTATGTTAAGAACCTACCCACCCTGGGACACCTAGGTGGTTCAGTCGGTTGAGCGTCCGACTTCGGCTCAGGTCATGATATCGCTGTCAGTGAGTATCAGGCTCTGTGCTGATGGCTCAGAGCCTGGAGCCTGCTTCGGATTCTGTGTCTCCCTCTCTCTGCCCCTCCCTCACTTGTGCCCTGTCTCTCTCTGTCTCTCAAAAATAAATAAATGTAAAAAAAAAAAAAAGAAGAACCTACCCACCCAAGCCTTCCAGTTTCATTCAAGTGTAAGATCTTTGGTATGTTTTCCATATAAGCCCAACTCAGCCTCAGAATCATTCTCAACACAGTGGTCAAAGGGGTCAATACCAGCCAATCAAAATATAGCATGGCTGATGAAAACAGTTTGGAGAGAAAAAAGATAAGCACTATTGTTTTTTTCTTGCATTCTTGGAGCTTAGCATACTTGTTAATGCCTAGGTTCTCAATAAGTAACTATTAAATAAGTGAATGGTTTAAAAAAAACTTCATTGGGAATAGTTTTATGACTTACAAGTTTGATTTCCTGTTTAGTTTGATGTTACCCATCCCTCCTAAACAGCTTTTGGGGGCTACCCTGGACATAATTGGCGTTCTTTCTTGGATATGTTGAGGCTACTATTTACAGTAGCTGAATTTTTAAATCAAGAGGACCACAACCAATTCCTGTTTCCCAAATATATAGAAAACTGCTCAAGAACAGGGATAAGATGGTAGCTCTCAATTCCTAAAGAGGCACAGTGTGTCTGTTACTGTGATACATGCTTTTCATACACCCTTCACATTTAATCCTGGTAGAAACTTTGTGAAATAGAATTTATTTTCTTCACTTAAAGGTGAGAAACAGGACACAGCAACTCAGTGACTCCATCAATAGTACTAGATTGCCTCTTAGGTGCTGTATCATATCCATGCTTAATTGCCCAGTATGTGTCTTAGGTCCCCACACATAACAGGTACTCAAAAATTTATTTTCTCATGTTATTTTGTTATGCTCAATAAACTGGCACAAATTCTTCGTACTCTAGATAATTTTAGGCATGATTTTGGGCTACTCCTCCATCAGTATAGCATGGTAAGTCAGATCATGAACTCCTACAGCCAAATTCCTGGGTTTGAATCCTTGAGCAAGACCTTGAATGTGTCACTTAATTTCTCTGCCTTGGTTTGCTTGTCTGTAAAATGAGGGAACTTAAAAGGATTAAGTAAATTGATATGTGTAAAGTGATGAGAAGAAATCTGGCATAGAATAACCCCAGTTAAGTGCCTTCTAAGATTATTACTAGCATGGGGGCCTCACTGTTGTTCAGTGACTTTTCTGTTAAGTAATGTTCTGGGGCACTTGGCTGACTCAATTGGTAGGGCATATGACTCAATCTCAGGGTCGTGAGTTCAAGCCCCATGTTGGGAGTGGAGCCTACTTAAAAATATAAGTAATGTTTTATGTTGCAACACCTATAGGTCAAGGTTATGTTAGTTAAATCAAGGCTGGCATGGTGATTGCCCCTTTAGAGGTGGCAGGCTGTAAGGAAAGATGGATAAATAGTAAGTGCAGTAGGCTACAAGGAGTCTCATGCTGAATTAGGGCCAGGGAAGCAACACGCATAGCAGAAGGTCCAAGTTGTGAAAAGCCTTGAATGCTGATGTCACCAATAAGATTTTAGATAAGGGCAGGGCATGGTCACACAGGCCTCTGAGGCACTTAAAAGTGGCAATAAAATAAGTGAGGGATTCCAGGGGCAGACAGGGGGACCAAGAAAATGATTAGGATGTGGTTATAGTAGTTGAAGTTTGAGGTTATAATGTCCTCACCCAGAAATATAGCAGAAGGGAAAGAATAGAGAGGTACAAGGAATACCATAAAGGAAGAAGCAAAAAGGATTTATTAACTGATTAGGAAGAAACTAGAAGGGATTGCTTAGGGACTTCCAGCTGGCTAGTTGCAGAGATGGAACCTAGTGCAAATCTTCTGACTTGGGATCCCCATGGTACGAGTGCAGGTGTAGAAAGCTTTCCCAATACTGGAGGTTCTCAAAGCGTGGTTCCAGCACCATCTGAGAACTCATTGCAGATTTTGGAATCCTACTCCCATGAACCAGAACGCTTGAAGCCCAGCAGTCTGTGCCTTAACCAGCTGCTCAAAATGTTTGAGAACCACTGTTCTAATTGATTCACTCAGACTGCAACTACTTATAGAGGGCTTATTATGCCCTAAAAGGATGTATCTGTGAGTCAGAGTCTAGGTTCCCTTAAGGAGCTTACTAGTCTATTTCGTGCAATGACAGAAAAGTCAAATATTACAAATAACCAAAAAATTACAGAAGCAGAAAAGTACCTAAGCACATTTATCAGGAGGACTTAACCTTGCCAGAAAAAATAGGACAATTTCCTGAAGAAGTGGCACTTAGGATGAATTTTGCGGTAAGAGCAAGACTTTCTCAGGTGAAGGCCTGCAGTTATGGACAAGTGAAAAGTAGCCTTCTTCGCGAGAGCACAGTAAAGAAGGGGGCAGCAGGCATGACAAGGTTGAAGCATAAGCGGAGCCCTGATCATTCAGGCTCCTTGGCCTTCATCCCATTTGAAATAGAAAAGCCATTGAAGGGGTTTCTGGAGAGGAACAGCTTGATGAGATTTGCATTTTTAAAGACCACTTTGGCTCTATTTGTGTAGATTATACTTAATACCACTATAGTCTACACAGGTATAAATTCAGCCATCCTTAGCAGTGCCCCTCGATAGCCACAGAAGTCTCCAGTTTGGCCCTCTGTCTTCCAAGTGGGAAGCCTTGCCCCAATGCCTCCCTTCATATCTGCGCACTTTTTGACCCTACAACTCTCCTGGCTAGTTCAAAAGCAATTAGTAAGTTTGAGTTTTAAACTGGCCTCCAACCATGAAACCACCAAGACTTTCAATTTAATTTCCCTTTCATGCCCATTCACACCTTGACTCCTTTAGAGAAAAACCAACTATTGATACTGATAATAAGCTCATTTTATGCTTTGGAAGAAAAAAAAATACTCAGCTGAATTCACCATTAAATACACTCCTCTCATGATGGAGTCTCTACATTTAGTCAGGCTCCTATTAGCTGAGAAAAGAGTGTCCACTGAGGTATGAAATGTTTATTGTAGCTAGTTCCTGCAAGTGCTGCCAAAAGAGAGATAGTATTTTCAATGGCCAAAAACTGCAATGCACGGGACATGAATTATGTATGCCTGTCTCTTTAAAACAAATCAGCATAAATTATCCCATAGCACAGACTGCAGGAATTGGGGGCCCCTGAAAGAAATATTTTGTCTTGGTCTTCCTGGCATCAGAAACTTGGGGATGTGAAAAGGAGCGACTGAGTGAGATTCCAAAACACAACCTTCAATGTTTGAGGGGAAAACAGGGTTAGAATGCGCAGTGACCTGCGTTTTTCCGAGCATCATCTGTCAAGGTACCAGTAATCAACATGTGATTATTATTCTCATCAGCCCAAAGCATGAAAGTAAATTGAGTGAAAAAAATCTTCACATTATGTGAAATGATGACTGCCTTGGAGCCATAATAAACAATGATCTTGCCCTAGTGCTAGGCAGCAAAACAAATGAGGGCTGCCTGCTGTTGGTGTAGTGCCAGAATCATTGCCAGATTCTGTAGCCACCAGCCCCTCCCTTCCAGTGAGGGCCTGATTTCCTTGTCGGGGCTGGGAAAATGCTGGTCAAATTGCCCCGTTAGAAGCAGCCTTTGGCTCCACACTGGGGAAGTTGGCTGCCTTGCCCAACCCCCCTCTACTGAAGTCAAGTTCACATTCACCCCTTTGCTCCCCAGAAGGAAGAGGGTGTCCATTAAGTGGCAGTGACCGTGGAACACGGAGAGGCACTTGTTGCTTACAAATGTTAATTGTCAGCCAGGCTCTAGGCAGGCTAGAGGCAGCAAGAAACACAATAGAGGTGAAGGAATTACCGAGGAAAACTCTGATCTTCCTAGAGAGAGTGAGGCTGGGAGTGAGTGAAGCATCTGAAAGGACTTTCTGCTGGTGGTCCTGTTCTATCAAGTCCTCAGCAGGGCAGAGAAATTCTAAGGGTAGGTCTGAATGTACTCCAAAACAGCTGGGAAGGGCCGCTGATCACTTCCTAGAATGGCTGCGGTGGACAAGTTCGGGCTTGGATCTCCCTTGCCCCAACCTGCCAAGGAAAGTCAGCAGTCAGCCCTTGGGGCACCTTTGTACGAGTTAAATGCCATCTCTTCTTGTCTCCTAGATTGAACACCCATGAGTAGAGCACAGCCTTCACCGCTTAAACAACAGACTCTGAAAACACTTATATGTTTAAAATCATATAGTTTTGTTCAAAGGTATCACCAGATATGCCTAATTATAAAAAAGAAGAGGCTATTTCTGGTTCCACTTCCAATATAGAAATTGGAAGCTGTCACTCCTGTTCTTATAACTATAAAAAGCTAAACAAAATGAAAATCAGTGATTTTTCTTGGACCCATCAGAGAATTGAGGAGGCAAGGCAAACTTCCCCCTGAAACCTACAGAGAGAGGACATCTTAGTTCTGACTGCTCTAAAAAAATTCCATAGACTGAGTGGCTTACAAGATTGACATTTATTTCTCACACTTCTGGAGGCTGGAAAGTCTAAGATGAAGGGGGTGCAGATTTGATGTCTGTGAGGACCCACTTCCTGGCTTACAGATGGCCGCCTTCTTGCTCATCCTCACATGGTGGAGAGAGCACACTCTAATGTCTTCCTCTTTCTGTTGTCCTTTCTATAAGGATGCAAATATTCAGTCCATAACTGACTCTGAGGACTCATAGCTGAGATTTGCTTAGCTGGACTGAAGCTTCTGGAGACATAAGCTGGTAGGAAAACTTAAATGGGAATTACAGTAAATTGCTAGAGGCAGAGTATAAGCTAGCTGAAGAGTGAGAAATTCTTAGGGGCCACAGTCTTAGGAGGACCTCCATATTTTGTGGATTTTAATTCCAGAAACCTTACTGGGTTCTCACAGTGAAGGGGAAGAGTAACTATTGTGAACTGTGCCCACAGCATTCTCCATAGCAAATGTCAACTGAGGAAACAAAACAAAAAAAGCCTACCAGAGCTTTATCCCTCCAGGGGAAAGGACATTTCTCTGACTCTGGCACTCGCTAGCTTTCCTGTTGACCTGAGGGTTAGAGAAGCTAAAAAATACATGTGAAGGTCAGAGCCAAGAAGCGTAGTACCACTAAAAGGCTGAGATTTGTTCATAAGATTATAGAACATTTCTCCTCCTCATACCTCATCACCACTAAGTATCCTGGTATAATTGTAGTGGATTACAGTTAAAAGAACTGCAAGGCATAGACTATTTTAGGAGGCAAAAGCAAAGTTATTTGAGGAACTTGAAGCCTCTGGTACCTGCAGATCCAGTAAACATTAAAAATAATCCAACTGCTAGCCAGAGAAAAATCAAACTCCTAGGTAAATGCTTATTTACCTCAGTTCCTATTACCTGATAAATCATGTCCATCTCTCAGCAAAAATTACAAGGCCTTTTAAAACTCAAAAACAAACAAACAAAAGAAAACAAAAACAATTTAAAGAAACAAAGTAAGCAACCGAATCAGATTCAGACATGAAACAGATTTTGGAACTAGAGAATTTAAAATAAATATCTTAAAGGCTTTAGTGGAAGATGTAGAAAACCTGCAGAAATAGGTAATGTAATCAGAGAAGTAGAAACTGAGAGGAAAAAATCAAAAGGAAATGCTATAAATAAAAAAATAAATCCTTTGATGGGCTCATTCGTAGACGACACAGCCAAAGAAAGAAACAATGAGCTTGAAGATATGAGGTCCATAGTAACACAATTTTTTTAATGCAACTTTTATTGTTTTTGTATTCCTAGAGAAAAAAGTTTATGGAAGGAAAGCTAGAAAGTATAGACTAGCAAAAAGAATAAATTAGGAACCTGCCATAAGTCCACTGCTTCAAGATAAACCCTGTTAAATTTTTATGTATCTGACCAATGTTTTATTTGGCATTTCTTTCACATTCATAGAGTAAATATGTCTGGTTATTTCTCACTTATAATATTCCCTGATACTGTCTTCAGTTCATTTAATTGGTGTGTTTTGTACTTCTCCATCCAGAGTACCATGAAGGACCAGATCAAGGTTCTGTTTTCTTTTGTTTCCTCTCAAAGTACTTAACCCAATGCTCCCTAATCATAGTGAGTTTTTAGTGTATGTTTGCTAATCTGTTGCTAAATAATGGAAAAAAGAATTCCCCTATTTCCCATAGTTGAAAATGGCTGTTTCTCAGTATAATGGCTTTTGCCTCCAAATGGAAATATTCCGTTTGTCAGACAGAGATCATTTTTCCTTCCTATTTCCAGATAACACATCTAAGAATTAAACCCTTCATCATCAAAGTAAATTAGGGGATGAGAGGGCTTGCAACTTAACACTGTACCTCAGATGATCTGGTGTAAGTGTTTTCATCAGTGGGAATTTGATCAGAAACCTTGGGGATAATGCGAGGCCTCTGCTCAGAGTGCTGCCTAAGCCCCTGCCATTGTATCTACTAGCAAGGTTAATATAATTTTAGGTCCTTAAAGCAAATAACCTAATAGCCATTCATAGATATTAGCCGGAATGCTAAGGCAGAAGCAAACAGAATCTGGAAATGCAGGTAGTTGGTCACAAAATTAAGATCAAATTCCACTTCCCCAAGGACACCTTCTTTGAACTTGAGAAATGATACATTTCCTTAAAGTATCCCTGAGGTATCTTTTCAGGGGTCTTTTTAAATTTCCCTTCAAAATGGGACACAATCTCTAATTAAAAATTTTTATGATTATTTGCCTTCTTCTCTTGTAAAGTCAGAGTCCGATTTGCTCACCACTGAATCCTAAACATTTAGCAGAGTGCATGGTATGTAGTTGTATCCAAAGTATACTTGTTACTAACGAATGAATAACTAAGAGTTCAAGATTTCTTTACATCTCATCTCTCATCCAAGCATTTAAGAGAAGTTGGAATGATCATCTAAGTGGGGCTCCTCCTGAGAATAGAAAAAGGACAGAAACACCTCCAGCTTTGTGATTATTGCTCTCATATTCTATTTACTATGTTCATCAAAGCAGGATTACTCTGGTATCTCTGCCCCTTCATGGAAATGATCTTTGATTCTAAGGCCTGTTTTCCTAATATAATGAGGGTTTTAAAAATTGCCAAATAATTATTGTTAAAATTTGCCAGATGGTCTTAAACACTTAAAAGTTTAGAGATGGAAGAAAGAGTAGTGGTCTTCTCTTAGTTAAACATCAAACCTCAAAATTCTTTCATTAGTGATTTGCTCTTTAGGGACTTGGCTATAAAAATTCTGTGTTAGTTTGAAATTTTCAATGTATGATGGTCCCATTTGGTGCTTGTCCTATGCATATTCATAATCCAAACTTTTAATGTCCGTTAGAAATTGTGGACTCAATTCTGTACATAGTTCTGTGTGTACTGACACATAGAACAAATGCCTAGATTTATAACCACCATCACAGACAGAATTAGCTCATGGGATCCTTCATAGTCAGACCCTCTACACATTGCCATGTGACACAACAATACAATTTCTGGGAATTTATTCTAGAGAAATGAGAACTATGGCCACATAAAAACTAGCATATGAATGTTTATGATAGCATTCATGATCATCAGGGACTCAAAACTAAAATCTTAACATAAACTAAATATTACCTTTGTTACATTCTATTTTTTCCCCTGCCCCAGCATAAAACTATTAACTACTATATCATCTGGAAGCTGCTTATCATTTCTCATACTCCCAGCATTTGCTAATAGGATGGTTGAGAGTGCCATCAAATGGATCTAATTCAAGGCACTTGAGTGCAGTTAGATAATATTCTGATGTTCTTGTGTGCTCTAGTCTAAGGTGCCTGCGCATGTATGAAGCGGCCTAATGGATCAGTGGCAGGAATTAACAAAACCCTAAGTAGCACTTCTACCAAGGGACTATTAGGCAATTATAATTAAAAACCATTAGTCATTGGAATTTTTCTCAGTTTTCCCCCTTTGGTGGGTGTTCTTTATTTTCTTCTAGCTCAGTTGGCTAATTCTAAAGAATGATTTAATTTTCCAAATGCTCAAGAACACCAGCTGTGTTCATGTGTTTCTAAGAGTGATTTAATAAAACCTTTAAATTAACTTGCTGTAATTTCTGGGTGGTAACGACATCCTTCACAGTGGTGGCAAGAAGACTGTACATGCTAGAAATGGTGATTGATATGTGGGATCACAAAATACCAAGGCATGAAGAACTTCACTGCAGAAATAACAGAGCAGAATATCAGGTCATGTGCCTCCTCACCTTAGTGATGTAACTAGTGCTTTCTAGGAATTGAAGAAATAACTGAAAAGAAAATAAGGGCAATGAATGCCGCATTCTTTAGTTAAAAATATCCTTATATCTAAAACTCAGAAGATTAGTTAAAACCCTGTCATCAACCAATTAGCAATGCTAAGAGAATTATGGCAATAAATGACCTTGCAATTGATTTACTTGATTCCAAGTACAAGGCTGTGTACAGAAAAGAAGAATCTTAAGTTTATTCTTTGTGGGAACACTTTACTTCCTATTAGCTAGAACCCTTCCATAAAGCAAGGCAAAGCCTTCAAAGTGGAAAGCCAATGTAGACATTAGGAAACTAATGATAGAGTTAACTAAGTCAGCCTCTGCTAAACTTGTACCCATATTTTCCACACTCCTCTGGACAGGTGTATTTAATATGTATAAATAGTAATAAAAGGGTCAAGTCAAGGGGCACCTGGGTGGCTCATTTGGTTGAGTGCCCTGCTCTTGATTTCAGCTCCAGTCATAATCTCATGGTTTGAAAGATCGAGTCCCGCATGGGGCTCTGTGCTGACAGAATGGAGACTGCTTAGGATTCTCTCTCCCTCTCTCTCTGCCCCTCCCCTCCTCCTACTCTCTCTCTCTCTTTCTTTCAAAAATAAATAAATAGGAGTGCTTGGGTGGCTCAGTCGGTTGAGCGCCCGACTTACGCTCAGGTCATGATCTCGAGTTTCATGAGTTCAAGCCCCACATCAGGCTCTGTGCTGATAGCTCGGAGCCTGGAGCCTGCTTCAGATTCTGTGTCTCCCCCTCTCTCTGCCCCCTCCCCTGCTTGTGCTCTCTCTCTGTCTCTCAAAAAATGAATAAATGTTAAAAAAATTAATAAACAAATAAGCTTTTATAAAAATAGGATCAAATCAGATATTTGGATGATTGATTACTGGATGGAGGGATGGATGGATGGATGGATGGATTCCTAACTGATTAGGCAGAAGGACTGACTGCACCAGTTTAACAAGAGAGCTTTCCCTAAGTATAGCAGATGAGCAGATTAGCTTTACTTTGGTGCTTCTTTCTCCCACTATTCCTATTATAAATTGTAATCATCAGGAATGTGGGAAGCCATTCTCCTGACTCAGGCTGAGGGCAGGAAGAAAGAAAGAACAAAACCAAAGAGCCATAAAACAAGAATAACAACAACAAACACAAAGGAAGAAGAAGATCAGAAATAGAAAGCAGAGGGGCGTCTGGGTGGCTCGGTTGATTAAGCATCTGACTTCGGCTCAGGTCATGATCCTGCAGTTTGGTGGTTTGAGCCCTGTGTCAGGCTTTGTGCTGACAGCTTGCAGCCTGGAGCCTGTTTTAGATTCTGTGTCTCCCTCTCTCACGGCACTCCCCCACTTGTACTCTGTCTCTCTCTCTCTCTCTCTCTCAAAAATAAACAAACATTAAAAAAAAAATTTTAAAGAAATAGCAAAAATTGGAAAAAACTGTATATCAAATGTCTTATCTGTCACCACCCTTTTAAAAACATGATTGTGAATAACACTCCAGTGCCCAGAAAGGACACCCAAGATATCCTATGCTAAGATAGAATTCAAATATTTTATACCTTTAAAGTTTCTAAAACAATAGTTCTCAACTTGCTAACCCTGAACCGACAATGTCAAACCTACCTGTCAACTTGTTAGAAAAGCTAATTGTCAGGCAAGCCCCACTATATATCTACACAATCAGAATCAGGGTGGAGCCCAGCATACTGTGTGAATAAGCCTTAGAGGTGATTCTAATGCTTTCCAAAGAGTGAGAATCACAGGAAAGCAATAGAACCTTAAAGCAATGGTGTTTCTTTTAATAGTCAATTTGAGATCGACAGTTTTTTAATGGGAATACTGTCAATGGCAAGAAAAGGAAGTCTCCCTGGGGTATTACTGAGTGTTGTCCAGGTAAGTGACAGCTGTGAGCAAAAGATCATCTTGAGAAGCTGTGAACCCTAGTTAATATAAACTCTAGGTAAGTCATTGTGATGCTATCAGGCTAGGTCCAAGCACCCAAGAGAGTCCTTGGCTGCTTGCAGGATAGAAAGCACACTCGAGCCAGTGGGAGGTGAAAGCAGAGTTTATTGAAGGTATAGAGTGAGTGCAGGTGCGAGTGTCTGGAAGACTCACGAAAGGAGGGAGTCTTGGCCTTGCTTGGGATCTGGGGGGTCTTTACTGAGGATTGTGGTCTGTTGTACATGTCCTCTCAGGCATCCAGGAACTGGTTAGAACAAAGATGAGGGTTCAAGCCAGGGGATCTTGACATGGAGATATCTAGTGCTGGTAGTCTGGAATATGCTTACGATAGCTTTGGTCATTCTCAGCTGGTCCTTCCTTAAATGTTTTCTATTCCAGGGGCGCCTGGGTGGCTCAGTCGGTTAAGCGGCCGACTTCGGCTCAGGTCATGATCTCGTGGTCCGTGAGTTCGAGCCCCACGTCAGGCTCTGTGCTGACAGCTCAGAGCCTGGAGCCTGTTTCAGATTCTGTGTCTCCCTCTCTCTGACCCTCCCCCATTCATGCTCTGTCTCTCTCTGTCTCAAAAATAAATAAACGTTAAAAAAAATTAAAAAAGAATAGAAGGAGGAATAGGCATAAAAAGCAAATTTTTATGGAGTCTTTGAGTTTCCCTATCTCAATTGAATATAAACTGTAGAGTAAAGTGGCTTAGACAGGCTATGTAAAGGGGTCGGCAAGAGACAAGTTGGCTCTTGCCCTAGAGGGATTCTTTCATGAGCATGAGATCAGATTGAGTAAGTGTGCCAGATTATATGATCAGCATTACTTTCCATTCACTGTCCTTGAATGGACCTTGGTAAAGGCAGTAGAGAGGGTAAAAACTAGAAGACCCTGACTCTGACTAACAAATGCTCCATTATTTTTACCCTTGAAGGGTAAACTATGAAAAATCTATAACCCTTTTGGTCACATCTAGAAAGGAAGGTAAGCCAGCACTTTACAAATTCTCCATCCTCTCAGAAGTAGGAAGGGCAAAAAGTCAACATGAGAGTAACTCCTACCCACCTTCACACCCTCCCCATGAATGAACTCACGTACATGTGAACTCAGAATTGCCCTTCCCTTCCACTCCTACCCATACCTGTACCCCAAAGACAGATAGGGAAATGTGTTTTATTTTGCACCATGATAAGAGGAATCTAATTCCCTGTAGTGAGGTTCTCAACCTATATAGGAAAAAAGCAAGGTAGCATTGTTTTGACATGAAGCTGGCATAAAAGAAAATAATCTAGCTCTACTGGGCTCTAGAAGAATTACATTTCATAATCCTGTTATCGTAAGAGTGACAGTGTGCCTATCCTAAAGAAACATGGGGTTTCCAGGTGCGACGCACATTTTCCAGGACTGTAGGACAGGTGTTGGCGCATAGGAGCTGTTCCTTGGATCCAAGTTCAAGTTCTGTCTGTCTTTTCTGGCTGTCCACCATAGGAGGGATCTTCATCAGGCCACTTCTCTTGCTGGAAATACCATCACAAATGATTAGCCTGAGGCTTCCTCATAGTTTGTGACTATGGCTAGAGTATTTAATCTTTCCTTAAAGAATGCCAATGCACAGACCTCAACAATCTCTAGGGTGATGAAGCTTCCAACCCACATATACAGGAAATCAAATTCCATCACTTCTAATGCAGAAGAATGGGACAAAGACATTTCTAACCTCACCCATCTGCCTCACTTTCTACTGTTGAATCACCAAGCATTTATGTGTGCAGCAAACTTAAGATCAGGGTCGGGGCAGGGAGGTAGAGAGGAGTTAACATCACAGAAATGCTTACTTCTTCCTGTTCTTAAAAACCTTTTCACATATCCATTCATGTTCCCAAGTGAGGGATTCTTATTATTTTCCCTGCACCCCTATACTCCCAAATTCCTGCTACTCTCCAATATGGAAGAATTTACACAGTACTTGGTTCCTTTACTCCAAATACTCACACCTTTAGGGACTCATCTACTCCCAAAGGACATTTAAAGGAATTTTCCTAAACAAATGTATTTCTTTCCATCAGAAGAATTCTGGTGCCATCAGTTAATTTTTGTTTTTAATGTCACAAAAAATCTAGCCTTTGTTTCTCAGTGTTGATCTGAAAATCAATTTGACCCGGTTCTATACTTTTGACATTATTCCTTATTCTCTTGCATCCCTCCTCACTCACACCCCATATCCCCAGACCAACTGACTGATTTAATGTCCTTGATCTTCACCCAGCTCTTCCTGGAAGCATGCATGGGTCACACCTGCTTGAGTGCTTAAAACCCCATGATGGTAGGCAGTGTGCAGTGAACACTGTAATGTTAAGGTTGGAAAGCATCCCTGAGCCCATTTAGATTGCTTTCTTTTTTAATTTTTTTTAATGTTTTTGTTGTTGTTGTTGTTGTTGTTGTTGTTGAGAGAGACAGAGACAGAATGCGAGTGGGTTGGGGAAGAGAGAGAGGGAGATATAGAATCTGAAGCAGCTCCAGGCTCTGAGCTGTCAGCACATAGTGTGACGCAGGGCTCGAACTCACAAGCTGTGAGATCATGACCTGAGCTGAAGTCAGACTCTCAACTGACTGAGCCACCCAGGTGCCCCTAGATTGCTTTTTAAACAGTGTTCTATGGAACACCATGGAGCCCACAGTGTTCCTGCCTGAGGATGCTGCAGGAGCTACCTGAGAAACCTGCATGGGCAGGACCTAGAAACACCACTCCCATTTCAGCCAAGGATATTGGGCTCTTTTCTCCGTTATACACTGAGATTCCCTGTAAGAGTTTATTTAAAAAAGAAAAAAAATTTGGGCGCCTAGGTGACTCAGTCAGTTAAGCGTCTGACTTCAGCTCGGGTCATGATCTTGAGGTGTGTGAGTTAGAGCTTGGGGCCTGCTTTAGATTCTGTGTCTCCCTCTCTCTCTACCCCTCCCCTGCTTGTACTCTGTCTCTTTATCTCAATCAATCAATCAATCAATAAACAAAGTTTAAAAAAACAAAACAAAACAAAAAACCTTTATAACGTTTGAAAAATAATCACCTGGAATAATATGGGTGAGGAAACTGAGACTCAGTGTCCAGACTGCAAACTAGTTAGGACAGAATCTTGCTGAGTCATTGTTCTCACAACTCAAAGTACCTCCCTATAAATCAGTTATACTTAACTTTTCCTCTGTGAGAATGGTTTTATGGCCAAAATTTGTTGACTGTACATATTTTTAAGTGTACAATTCAATGGTTTTTAGAATATTCAGAGAGATGTACACTTATTCACAATCGATTTTAAAACATTTCTCTCACCTCCCCCTCACCACCACCAAGAAAACCTTGTACCCTTTCGCAGTGACCTATCTATTCTTTCACCACCATGCCTCAGTCCCTGAAAAATAAAAATTAACTTTCTGCCACTGTGAACATTATATATGAATGGAAACATGCAATATGTGGTCATTGGTGACTAATTTCTTTCACTTTTCATAATGTTTACAAAGTTTATCCATATTGTAACACGTATCATGATTTCATCTCTTTTTATTGCCAAAAAATAATTCTTTGTACAGATACATCAAATTTTTATCTTTTCATTCAGTTGATGGACATTTGGGTAGTTTCCACTTTTTTACTATTATGGATAATGATACTATGAATGTTCACATACAGGGGTATTTTGTGGATATATATTGTCATTTCTCCTGGGTATATCCCCAGGAATGGAATTGCTGGGTCATATTATAAATCAATGTTACCATAGCAACTTTTTGAGAACCTGCCAAACTGTTTCCCATAGAGACAGCACTGGTTTTTATTCCCATCAACAACGAATGTACGAGTGTTCCCACGTCTACACATAATTGCCAATATGCTTGTTGTTTGTCTTTTTTTGTTATAGCTATCCTACTGGATGAGTGACATTTCTCTGTGATTTTGATATGCCTCCCCCCCCCCCCGCCCAGCACCTAATGATGTTGAGTATCCTTTTACATACTTAGTGTATGTAAAATATTACATACTTGCATCTTCTTTGGAGAGGCATCTGCTTAAATCCTTTGCCCATTTTTAATTGAATTACTTATCTTTTTATTACTGAGTTAAAAGTATTCTTTATACAGTCTAGATTAAAGCCCCTTTATGTATGACTTACAAATATTTTCTCGCCTTCTGAGGGTTATCTGTGTACTTTCTTCATGATAGTATTTGTAGCACAAAAGTCTTTCATATTGATGAGGTCCAATTCATCTTTTTTTTTTCGCTTCTGCTTTTAGTGTTGTATCTAAGAAGGCTTTACCTAATGCCAAGTCGTAAAGGTTTACTCATCCTTTTTTTTTCTCAGATTTTATAGTTTTCACACTTAAACTGAGGCCTATGATCCATTCAGAGTATATTGGGAAGTAGGGGTCCAACTACATTCTTTTGCATATGGCTATCCAGTTACCCCAGGATTATTTATGGAAAAAATGATTGTTTCTCCTTTGAATTTTCTTGGCACCTTATTAAAAATTGGTAACTGTAAATGTAAGGATTTACTTTGGGATTCTCAGTTCTATTCCATTGGTCTGTATGTCTATCCTTATGTTATTGCCACAGTATTTTAAGTGCTGTTACTTCAAAAAAATTTTCTTATTGAAGTATAGTTGACTTACAATGTTGTATTAGTTTTAGGTATACGACGTAGTGAATTGACAATCCTTTATGAATGAGGATAAGTGTGGTTGTTAGACTGTTAGTAGTAAGTTTTGAAATTAAGAAGTAGAAGTCTTCTGACTTTATTTTTCTTTTTTAAGATTGTCTTCACTACTTGTGTTCTTCATTATTGTATATGAATTTTAAGATAAGCTTTTCCATTTCTCCAAAGCAGGTAATTGGGTTATTGATAAGGATTACACTGACCCTGTAAATTATTTTGGACAGTATTACCATCTTAACAATATTAAATCTTCCAATCCATGAATGTAGACTGTCTTTCCATTTATTTAGGTCTTTTAAGATTTTTTCGCAATGTTTTATATCTTTGCATTTGTTTTGTTAAATATAGTCCTGGGGCACCTGAGTGGCTCAGCTGGTTAAGCATCTGACTCTTGATTTCAGTTCAGATCATGATCTCAAGTTCTTGGGATCAAGCCCCACAGCAGACTCTGTGCTGACAGCTCAGAGCCTGCTTGGGATTCTCTCTCTCTCTCACTCCACCCCTCCTACTGCCCCTCTCCTGCTCAACACTCTCACTCTCTCTAAATAAACTTTAAAAGATAGATGATAGATAGATAGATAGATAGATAGATAGATAAAGTCCTATTTTATTCTTGATGTTACTATAAATGGAATTGAATTCAGAATTTAATTTCCAGGTTGTTCATTGCTAATACATAAAAATGCAACTTACATTTATATATTTATATTGATAGTGTATCCTGAGTCACTGATGGACTCATTTACTCTAATTGTTTATGAACAATTTCCTTTGAATTCTCTATATGCAAGATCATATGGCAAAAAAAAAAAAAAAAAAAAAGATAGTTTTACTTCTTCCTTTCCAATCTGTATGTCCTTTATTTCTTTTTCTTGCTTAATTACCCTGGGTGAAAACTCCAATACAGTGTTGCATAGAAATAGCAAGAGTAGAATTATACTTAACTTTGATATATTCATTGTGATTTGGGAGAAGTATAGCTATGCCTTCCTAATTATATTTGCATAGGTTACAGTATATAGTATACACATTATTTATCATATAATTGTATGTATAATACTGATAGATAAATGTATATTTTGTAAGAACAGATATGTTACAGCTACTGGATGAATAAATACTAGAATACTGAGAAAAATCATAAGGGAATTAAGTGAAACTTTAGTGTTTTCCATTACTTTTCACATCAACAAAGGATGTTTGAATTTCTCCCTACTTTATTACTTGTCACAGAAAGTGATCAGAGAGTGGGGTGGAGTAATTCTCCTGACAGATGTTATGAGCTGGGAGCAATGCTAGAACATATAATAAAAGCCCCTGGTTTCACCAAAAATGGTCATTTGGCAAACATGCATGGAGAATCTACATGTCCAAGTTCTGTGGAAGATGGCGCATGAATGTTATCATAAGTAGAGGAAGAGGTCACCCGCAGAAACTTTTGGACATAAGGCTGTTCATGAGTGGCATCATGATACAGTAGAAAGAAGACCAAACTTGGAGTCGGAAAACCTGGTGTCTAATCTTGATTTCTTTTGGTTTTGATCAAGTCACTAATTAACTAGAAATTGGTGTTAGTTGTGCACATACAATGTGATAATCCTTAGGAAATGGTACATTGCTCTGCAACTGCCAGGAATGGCTATTACAGTTATACAGACTCTTAATAGGTATGAATCTGTTGGAAGTTAGCTATAACAGTGATAAAAAATCATTTTCTTTCTATTTTTTCCAACATTTTGTTCTGTTCATAAGGGCATCTGGTGACTGATAAAAGTTCCACCAAGGGCATTTCATTTTAACTCTCAATAGAGTAATTTAATACTCCAGAAATAAAGATAAGTGGGGTTATCCTTTTGGAAAGAAAATAATTAAAAGGATATTTTCATAGTCAGGCTTACTGCTTATTTTTGGAGTAGGAATCTGAAGGCTCTATTTGACCAAGGACAATTTCTTTGCTTTTGTCGTGCATAGCTCTTTTTGCCTTTCCTGCCTACTTCTTCTACCAATGCAATTGTTTTCAATTCTCCTATAAAGCACTCTCTTAGGTTTCAGTTATTATTGTGCATATCACCATTTGCTGGGTTTTAGACTTCCTTGTGATACAGAATGTAATGCACTGGACAAATTACTCTAGGTTTTACATTTCTTAAATTAAAGAGTTGTTTTAGATGGCATGCCTCTGAGCTTTTTTCCTATCTAAAATCCTTTCTATGTGTAAAAGTCTGTTATTCTATGCTTTATAAGTGATTTTGTTTGAAGAAGGAGTTCTGGCTTCTAAAAAGGATTTAAATACAAACTAACAGACTAGTGAAATACAAGTTTGCATGAGTCACAAAAGGACAGATGTCTTGTCTGTTGACTTCATCATCTCCAGCACTTTGGTGCCTAACACATATTAGGTGTTCGTAAAAAATTGTTATGTGAATGAATGAGTGAATGAAATGAATAAGACTACCTCATTATATGTGGATTAGCTGCTCCCTCAGTTTGTTCAGTCATAAATATTCATCAGGCATTGCTGTTCAATGTTAGTGGAAGGCATTTCTAAGACATGGAACCATGGAAGTTGATTGTGATAAATTATTTTAGTATTCCTTGATCTACTAGTTAGCTCCTGAACTGGCTGATTCCTTGAAGTTTTCATTTCATACAGGATGCCCTTAAGAAAGAACACACAGTAGGAAGTGTTCCCTAATAGTGTTTTCATCTTTCCTTGAGAATTCATTGTAGACCTATTGGGGCAAAAGATACTGTGGTTAAAAGGGTTTGTTGGAATTAATATGCATCATCATCAAGTTCCTGATTAAAATTGCATTCCATGGACAACTTGGATTTCCTAATAAAAAAAAAATCTTGCTGAGTCTCTGGAGTTGAGCTTGTGTTCTATTTTTTATAGTTCTGATCTAATGTAAGCCATTTTATACAGTTCCATAAATTTTTCATCTTGCTCTCAATGGCAGAATACGAGCTGTATAAATTATTTCAATCCCAAATCATTTGTAAAAGCAATCTCTTGACGATTCCTCCCTCTCATAGCCTTTCTTTATTTTGATCTCCGGTAAGGTGTGTGTGTGTGTGTGTGTGTGTGTGTGTGTGTGTGTGTGTTTAATCTTAGGTAAGGATTTCTTCCTTTTAATCCTCAGAAGACCCATGTTTTCTGTGGCTTTTTCCCCCCATTTAAAATTGACTTTGTGATTGTGTTTCAGTTTTGCATTCAGAGTTACTTGTTTTGATTGATAAATGTTTGCAAGAAATATAATCTCCTCTTAGGTTTTCTCTTCCTTTTTTTTTCCTCCCAGAAGGAGCTTTGCATGGGTAGCAAAGCTCTCCTGATAACACTGGAAATAAATCTTAATGTCTTTGCCCTGTGATAGGCCTAGACCTTATCATTCTTCTTCTACCCCAGTGATAATTGCTTATCTGTACATACAGGCCTATTCATATGACTCTGATGCCATGGGGGTTTACATCTCCAGGAAGATAGACAGGAAGTGCAGTCTGCTGAATCCATTCTTAATAGCTTTAATAGAAACCAGACAAAGAAGGGATAGTGGGCCCGGTTGACTATCTCAAAATGATAAGACCATCTATGCATTTTGGGATGCTTTCTCATGAAGTCTTTTTTTTTCTTCTGCTCTGAATTGGCTGCCCTGGAGAGGTGAGGATTTGCAAAATGCATTCCTGTCAAAGCTACAATCAAAATAAAAGATTATATATGAAAAAATATATCCAAACTCACTGCCACTTTTACTTTGCTCAGCAACTGAAAAAGGAATCTTAGAAATCACCCAAACATAACACACTCAAAGTAGACAGGCCTACAGCCCAGCAAGACACTTTGGAGTAGCCACATTCTTTGAATAAAACTTGGGGGGAAAAGTAAAGATTGAACTTTCTACATACAAAATAAATATACCAGTTTGGGACATTGAACTCCAAATGTCCCAAGATATATGGAGAATTAGATATAGTATAAATGCTATGGAGAAGAAGGGAGGAGGGAAACAGAACTAGCAAAAAAAAAAAAAAAAAATGGAGGAAGGAGGAGGAAAAAAGAAGACGTGAGAAAAATTTTGGAATCTAATCTCATTTGTTCTCACATCCTCTCGGAGGATTTGGGAAGCACAGAAATAATTATGTCCACACCAGATCAAGATAAGAAGCCTGGCAACCAAATCACCTAAGATTAAAATGGCTGCTTATGTTCTAAATTTAAAAAATGTCCATGGTGGGCAGAGAACATTTCAGAAAAACGGACAAGTTCTGACATGACTACGAAGGAGGACCACTGAATTGGTATGATCTCAGCTAATCATACCATTTTTAAAGTAAAAACCCAGTTGAAAGTCACATGCTGTTGGAAAAAAAGTGGTTAAATCTTTCCTTTTTCCAACTTAGGGAAACCACAGTAACCTGCCACTTTCAAAAACACTGCCTATTTATGCGCATAATGGAAAATTCCTCTTCTTGCATAACAAAGGCAGCCTAACTGCAGGTGTCTAAATAAATGCCTTTCAGGGGTGCCTGGGTGGCTCAGTCAGTTAAACTTCTGCCTTTGGCACAGGTCACCATCTCACAGTTCCTGGGTTCAAGCCCTGCATTGAGCTCTGCTGACAGCTCAGAGGCCTGGAGCCTGCCTTAGTTTCTGTGTCTCCCTCTGCCTCTGCCCTTCCCCTGCTTGTGCTTTGTCTCTGTCTCTGTGTCTCTCTCTCAAAAATAAATAAACATTAAAAATAATTTTTTTCATAAATGTCTTTCATATCGGCCACTATTGAGTATTACTGGGTTTCTTAGTGATTTTATAAATTATGTCAGATAAAAATACAAACCTCTTTCTGGCCTATGAAAGTTTTGCTGTGGGGAAACAACCAAACTTTAAGAAATGTGATTGTCACATTATGGTCTAAACTTTAATTTTTAACCCACTATGATTATGAGGCAGCAAGTTTTCCTCATCCTGTGTAACTTCCAATTGATTACCAAGAGTTTGGGTACCTTCACATCATCACTTGGAGCTGGGTTTTCTTAGAACCTCACAGGAGTCATTAACATGCCTTTGCACCTCATTCTTTGTCGTTATACTAACTAGACTGTGAGCCTGTTGTGACAATGATTCCATTTCTATTTCTTCTGAATTCAACAGGAATTAGGAATAGATACGATCCACTTGTCCGTTCCTTTTTCTTCCTGTCTGATTTTCCTCTTCTCTGCTAGATACTGTCTGTGCTTTAATTAATTCTTTTCCAAATGGCCCTGCCATTTTCCCTCCTCCCTCCAGGAGAGTTGCATTAAGATAAGAAAAGCATTGGAATGGAGTCAAAGAGTCCTAATGTTTAGTGGGGTGTCTGCAGCTAAGTAGCAATGAATGTGACACTAGGGAATTCCGTTGAAACCTGTCTGGGCCCCAGTTTTCTTATCTGTGATTTCAGAGGGGTAAACTAGTTGAGCTCTAAAGTTCTTATGCTCTGCTATTCTATCATTTGTAATCATTTCTAAGGTATCTTCTGATTTAGAAATTCTGTAAGTCTATGGCTCTGTTAGATCAGTTAGCTGTTCACGACTGCTCTCTGGAGCCCTAGGGGTTGTGTGGAGGTGCCTTGGAGCCTACTGAGGTGTGTGTGGGGCGGGGGAAGCAAGCAGACTGCTTCAATCAGAACAGCTCACTTTGATCTATTTTAGATATTGGTCTTCCTGAATATGATTTCGTTTGAAGAAAGGATTCTATGGTCTCTTAAAGGAGTTTTGAACATCTCTGTACTAGATTAAGAATCTTCCTTTCAAATTGTGTAAAAAATAAGTTGATGGTGATTATGGATCCTAAACAGATAATGTCCAAATTAAAGATTGAAAGGCTATGTACTGATCAGCTAATCTAAAACAGTTTATAACACTAATTTGCAATTGTCTTGAAAGTGACATCAGGTTTAAGCACTGCTCAACTAAAAATTAAGTTAAAGTGTCATAAGAAGGAGTCTAGGCAGGTGGAAATATGTTTTATATTAATTTTACGTACTGCACAATGCAGTGGCTCCCAACTGAGAGTCTGGCTAATGTTTCTACTAGGCTATAGTGAAGCATAATTGTAAGAATAGACAGGAGTTAGATTCTTTTATGTGTGCTTTCTTGGCAAAAGTTTAAAAAAACTTGTCAACTTTATGGTACTTTCTCCACTTATTAAAATTCTTTAAGTCTCTAAAATGCAAAAATGTCAGAACTAGCCCTTATAAAATTTAGCACAGTGTTAGGCATTCAGGTGGCACTCAGTAAATGCTTGTCTGATTGAATAGGGTGTCAAGAATGCAGTGATTGTGTTCTAGTCAATAGAGTTAGATACCTGATAAACATGGAATGTTTATCTAAATGTCCTTTGTCTAAAGAGAGGATTTTCTACAATACCTTTATTAAAGAATTTGGCCAAATCCGATTGGCTCAAATTTTTTAACTTTATAATGAATGAGCCAGAAGGAAAATATCTGATCTTCCTTCTCATTTTCTTCTTCTTTGTCCTATCCCTTCTGTTAGGCCTGTTTGTACTACTGTTTGCTTCCATGCTATATTGTGTCTGTCTTCTGAAGGCTGCCCAGTAAAGCCAACCATCCTTTTTAATGTTGTTTCAGTTAAAAACATATTGCAAGTTAGAAAAATTTGCTTAGACGTTGATTTTTTTGGAATTTTGCCATTCTGTGATTTGAATGCTGCTCCTACTTCTCACATTTTAATATGATCCCCTCTGTAGCACTTCTTTAGTAAACATGTGGTATTTAGGCTCTCTTTCACTTAGTCTGATCTCTTCATTGAGCTTATCCTTGTAAGTATCTAAAATCAATATCACATCATTGTTGCATATCTGAGAAAGATGTTTTAGAAAACAATTCAATCCCCTCAAAAGCTCATTTCAAGTACCATAACAACAATTATTTGACATCATGTATAGAGGATCTAATACTGAATGAGAGGAGAAATTTTGTCATTTAAAATCTATTCTGCCCTCTAACTTTTTACGTACAATTTCCATTCTATGTTAAATAACATGTACTTGAGAATTCCCAAGTCCTCAGAGTCAGCATCTGCCTCTCTCTCTCTCCTAATGTTCCTTTGGACAGTCTGTCTTTTAATGGACTTAGAGATACCATTATCACATACACTGACTTCTCTAACATTTCCAAGGAAGACTTCCAGCATGGCATCCCAGATGCCATGGGCAGCGGGCAGTCCGTGCCAGGGAAACATCAGAGGGAACAGGTCACCCACCATAACTATATTACCTCGAGGACAGTTTAATGGGCATCCTTCATAGAAAATCTACCCCACCCTCACATGCACACCCTCATGCTCTCACAGTTAGGCACCACGATTAAGTGGAAACAGGGAAATCAAATGTGAATTGCAATTGTGTGCGTGAATACTGCACGCACAGTATAATTTTCTCTTTCCACCGAAGCCTCTCAGCCAGGCATTCATCCATTAACCTTGATGTGCTTTATGCTTTGTGACACTGGCCTTCCTACACCATCTGCTTTCTGTCTTGTTTTGTGTGTGTGTGTGTGTGTGTGTGTGTGTGTGTGTGTGTGTGTTGTTTTGTTTGTTTGATTTTCGGTCACCATGTGGTCACCAAGGGAGTGAATGCCTTTGTTTCTGATTGCTCTCTAGGCCTGGGGCCATTAAGAGCTTTATCCAAAGTATGGCAGGATACTGGTTTTGGTGTTCTTCTATACAAAGAAGTCCTTCACTGGCCTCTCTTTTTCTTTTCAGACCTTTATTCCTCTTCCTTCTAATTACCCAATCAGTATGTCTGAATAACCTGAGGTCCAGGGCCGAAGGTGTCTTTCCTCCTCTAGATATATTTGAGGTTTGGCTCTATGAACCTTTTCCATCTTGATTCTGCATTCCTGAGTATGCCTAAATTCTCTACTCTATAAGATTTTAACCAGCACAAAAAGTATGTAGGAACTCTGGGCTGACCCTGAAATCTATACCCTCTAGTAGAATCTGAGGTACTCAAGGTATATAAAAATAAATTTCTACCTAAGACGGTCTTTTGAGCTTAGCATATTTTCCACTTATATAGTGTGACAACAAATCACCTCCAAAATGTAGTAGCTTAAAATAATAATTTGTTTTTATTTTTCATGCACTGGTAATTATAGACCTCAAATGGGCAGTACTTGCTTGGGTTCTTGTACACCTTCAGTCAGATGATGGCTGAGACAGAAGTCATCAGAAGGCTCCCTCACAGATGCCTGGGCTGGAATGGCTGAAACAGCTGAGGGCTACATGAAGCTTCTTCACATGGCTAGCTTAAGTTTTTGCATAGCATGGTGGTCTAAGAACACTTAGGCTTCTGACATGGCAGCGGGCCTCCCCAGAGTGGCATTCTGTAATGCTCAGGTAGAAGCTGAAAAACTTCATATGACCTAGCCTCAGAAGCCACAGCACCATTTTCTTTATATTCTATTGGTCAACGTAATCATTGGCCAGCTCTAATTCAAGTGGGAAGAAGAAAGGACCTTCCCTTTCAAGAGCAGAATGGCCATGTATATGGGGATAAAAGATGTCAAAGCCTTTGTCATCTTGGAGATAAGCTGTCACAGTAGGTATCAAGTAAAGTGTATTATAAACAAAAAGTAACGCATTCTAATTTTTAATAGCAATTTTCTGATTCTAATTTTTAAATCACAGACTTATGTCCACTTTAGAAAAAAAGCTTGTGTAAAGTTATTTCCTGAAATCCGTTCAGAATAAATACCTTGGAAGCCTACACTTTGGAAGGAGTATCAACTGCTCCACTGAACACAATTTGAGAATGAATGACTTACTTGGTAGCTGGCAAATGACAGCAGTAAAAGTAGTATGCAATTTGCTTTAGAACCATTAGAACTTAGAAAACAAATGCTGGCTTTATGAGTAGCTTTCAGACAAGGCAAAAAACAGACCTATTTTACCAAAGACATCTTCATTATGGTTGAACCCATGCTGGCTTAATTTCTGCCTAGTTCACAGTGCAAACTCATAAAAATATACTGCTTAGCACATAGTAAGTGCACAATAAAAAATAGCTTTAAGTATTCAATTAAATACTAGAGCATCATAGTCTGAGCAGAAACAGTACTTAGTGATGCATTAGAAAGACAACTTTATGTTTTAAGGTAGGAGTCTGACACTCAGCAAGGGGAAGGTTGCTGACCGAAGTCACACAGTTTTAGGAACAGATCCAGAATGGAGTTTATCTGGACTCAAATCCTCTCACTTGATACAAAAGGAACCACATCTCAAAGTGCTTAAGGACCTGGGAATTTTACCTCAAAATGAATGCCATTATATTGCAGCTGGAGTTTTGCTGAATTCTGCGGAGAACAGCTTGACCCTCAATTAATGAGTGCATGCATGTCTTGAGTGTTTCACATCTGCCAGGTGGGTGTAAATGTGGATAATTAGCCCTGACCTTGGGCAGACTGTGTGGTTCACCCAGTTAAAGATATTGCAGAAAGTTGTCCTGGGCTTTGATTAAATTTGGTAGAATACCAGCAAAAACCATTATGTGTCAGAAGTAACTTGATGGTTTTGTAAGGAATCTTGCTGACTATAAGTATGTGAATATTACATTCCTCTTTGGGAGATTAAAAATTCAATTTGATATATGCCTACACAAGAGGTGTTTTGAAACCCAAGTCAACTAAAGCAGAAAACAATAGATATGTATGTGTGTGCTATGATAATATAAATCGATCCTTTAAAAAAAATAGGTGTCTATTGAGTTCTTCATATGTTTATGGCCCTGTGCTACTTACTAAGGGTAAGTGGTAAAAGATCAACTTGCCTCTCTTTAAGGAATTTACAATTAAGTGTACAAGTAAAGGCTAGTACACATAAATATTTAGACACTAAGAAACAATTGATTACTAACCTATGCTTAAAGAGGCAGGAGAGAAGAAAGGGGGAAAAATCATCCATTTAGGGTTTGTGTTGACAAGAAAGACTACATAGAAGGAGTATGCACTCCTTTGAGATGCACTTTTAGTGATAAATAGGATATGAACAGGAAGAAGTCAAAGATAATAACGACATATTGTTTATGAAGAACCAAGGATAATCCTTAAATTATCCACAATCCAGCCTCAAAATGCTAGTTACCAAAAAGAAAAAAATCTACATCTTAACCTGGGATACGTGTGAAATGGAAAAGAAAAAGAAGAAAAAGTTACCAAATATGTTGTATAATATTAAAAGGACCCCAAATTCACCTATACTTCAAATATTAGCCCTTTGTCCAGAAAATTAGCGATGCCCATAAATTTAGCATATTGGTCAGTATATCTCTTGCATTATCCATGGTCAAGTGATTAATGCCTTTTATCCAGAGAATTATTGATTCTGCGGTTGGCTTCCTATCTAATGACAACATATTCCAGTTAATAAAAGGAAAATATAGTTCCCATCATTGCCACATGTGGTCTTTTCAGTGGCATTGAGACTGATCCTGACATTGCCTTCATGTTCCTATTACAGGAAGTCTGTCAGGTTTTTGTGCCTTGTCTTAATTAGGCAAGATCTATTTTAGAAAGTGATGCTTCACACGAGGTTCCATTAGCTTAGTTAATGCTTCCTCATTAAATTTCTTACTTATTGCAAAAATTAAAGAGAAAGTAAAACAGAAAAATCAACCAGAAATCTGCCATATTACCCTATCAACTTCCACTGTCTTTTCATGCCTATCCATATATGGGTCTGTAGTATCAATCCAATGAATTATTTATTCATTTTCACTTTACATTATATCATTAGGCTATTTTATATTGTCACACAAACCTCTATAATTACTAGTTTTCTGTCTGCTTTGATCACTCCTTCCTCTCTTCTCTCATAGCATGCTGTTCTCACCTCTCTTATACTATTTACCCTGTTGTAGAACTGTAGTTTTTAGGGTTATTTTGTTTTGCTTTGCTCTGCTTTTCTTCTTTTCCTTATCTACCCACCGTTCCACCAAGAGATCATTTTCCTTTGCCTCTGCTCTAGCAATTTGCACAGGGTATGGTGCAAAGAATAAATGTTGAATAAATTAATGAAGGTTGTATATCTTACTCTGAGCCAAAATATCATAATTTAGGTAGCTATTATTTCTGTGGCTGAGATGTGAATGGTTTACTATTTTTTCACCTATCTTTAGCCCTTCCTGAGATTAGGATTCAAATGTTAGAATATATAAGGATCTTAGAAGGTATATAAAGTGAGTGTTGTCAGTAATAGGTTACAGTAAAGGACAGAAGGGGTGTTTGCAATCAAACTAATGGTGAGTTATTTGGGGATACAGCCAACTGTATTATCAGTATCATGTTTTCCAGTAACTCAACAGAAACAGAAAAGTAATAGAAATCAATCTGAATACCCAGGATGGGGATTTCCCATCACCAGGTTATGGGTTTGACTAGAGATAGCAGTGAAAATGCATGTATGCTTTTGATAACAACTGGAATCTTGTGATTGAGAGGCAGGTGAAGGAAGACTGGACACAAAGACAATTTTTTTAAATGGAAGATATCTGAGATGACTAGTGGCAAGCATTGAAATACATATTTTAGTATGACTGCCTGTTCCCCACAAAATAATGCAAATACCTAATAGACTTTCTTGGACAAAAAGAACATAATATGTGTTCCTCAGTGTTTGTCTTCAAAAATGCTCTATAGGAATCTGGTGAGGTGGGAGAAACAACCAGTGGCAATGTCTGCCAGATGTGAAGTTATATCATCCCTATGTTTGCATAACCACTTATGTTCCTAAGTGTATGACATTGCCCTTCATATTGTCTCGTCCTCCCTTTCTGTCTAGATCCTTTCCTGGGCAGCCGATTCTAATGTTCTAAAAATAAAGCTATTCTCACACTGGCATCTGCCCAAACCTGAAAGAAGTACACTATTGTGGTTGCCAGTGAAAAACAATGCAAGTAGAGCCTTGAACTATCTTGTTTTGATTTATCATATGAGCACAGATCTTGAGGGCTTATGGGACAACCTTAGAGGTCATATAGTCCATATACTTGCTCTGAGGTAAAAAGATCAAACCACAAATGAATCCTCCTGGAGAGAAAAACTACACCCTCTGTAAGCCCTTCAGAGAAAGCTATAGACAAGCTCAATAGGACACCTTAATGTGGAGAAGCCCTTCTGTGTGTGTGTGTGTGTGTGTGTGTGTGTGTGTGTGTGTTTGTTTGCATTTGCGTTGAACCATAGTCCTTATGCAGTGGTGTGAGTACCTGCACATAAATGCTTTGAGGAAGAAAAGCAGAGCTTAGAATAATTAGGGTTTGCATTATTTTTCCTTGATTTTTGATGCTTTGTTAGTTCTTCTGTGTTATGAGGTTTCCTGGGGTGGCCCTGACCCGTCTGTATTCAGTGAGAACTAAGCTGAGAGAGGCTACTTAGCCATGAAGAGTGGCTCTTTACAACAGTGCCCCCGAACTCTTGGGCTTCTTCAGCAAATCAAAATTAGTTCTCTGTTTTTAGGCACAGTGAGGAAATAGATGCCAGATAGCAGAGTGAGTGTGTGAGGCTTGTTTCCATGACACTCTGAACATCTCATTCCTACAGGGAGCAAGGAGCTTGATGCCTGTTGTCAGAGATCATGTGGTAGAGCAGAGTGGTTAAGCACATAGACTCCGTGTCAGAGAGACCTGAGTTCTAATTCTGACTCTTCCACTTACCAGCTTTGTAACATTGGTCAACTTAGTCAACCACTGAATACTTTAATCTCCTCATCTTTGAAATGGGGATGTTATTTCTTCTCACAAGACTGTGATGAAGACTCATTGTGATAATATACATAAAGTGCTTAGCATAGAGGGTAGTTATTGCTAGTAATTTTTCTTTTGTAAATGTTCTTCTAACTTAGAAAAAAAATGTAATGTTTATTTATTCTTGAGAGAGAAAGAGACTGTGTGAGCAGGGGAGAGGCAGAGCAAGAGAGGGAGAGACAGAATCTGAAGCAGGCTCCAGGCTCTGAGCTATCAGCACAGAGTCCAACGTGGGGCTCAAATTCACAAACCATGAGATCATGACCTGCCCGAAGTCGGACGCTTAACTGACTCAGCCACCCAGGTGCTCATCTTCTTTCCTTCTATTGATCTTTTCTAACATTAGTAGCAATATAGGAGGAACAGGTGTAGGGGGAGAACATTAGACTTAAAGTCATAAAACCTAAGTCCAAATCCCAGCTCCACTGCTTTTTTGTATGAACTTGGTCAAGTGATGTTACCTTTTCATGTCTCTATTTCTTCATCTGGCCTAAATGAGAAAAATAACTGTCTCACTGGGGTTAGAACTAAGTGAGACAGTGTGTATGCAAGTGTGCAGATAGTGTTTGACCCATGGTTGTTTGTCCTTTTGTTCTGGTCATAGGTCTTTGGCTATATAATGAACATAATGTTGATACAATTGCTGCATAAACAATGATGATGCTGGCCTTTCTCAATGATCTCATGTCTGCCCAAAGCATGTTGTCACCCAGTGCCTACCAGAACCTTCCATTAATGGTGTTTCTGTATACATATGCATGCCCACCTCAATCTGTCATTCATTCAGCATGTATTTATTAGAAACACTCTGCATACTTTAAAAATGAGGCAGTGGATAGGACAAAGCCCCCGTCTGAATGGAACTTCTATTCTGTCGGGAAACTACATGATCAAGGTAAATAAACATACAATACAGTTTCAGAGAAGGAGAATGGCTTTGGGCACTAATAAATCAGGGTGAGAGCAAAGGATAATAAGAGGACCTTGAATGGGGGCCTGAACTAAGTGAAGGAGCAAGCCATGCAAAAGGCTTTCTGGGAAGGCTTTCCAGGTGGGAGGAAGAGAGATGGCATACGTCTCAAGGTGGGAAAGATCTGGCAAAGTTCAAAGGTATTAATAAAGCTAGCATATGGGGCGCCTGGGTGGCGCAGTCGGTTAAGCGTCCGACTTCAGCCAGGTCACGATCTCGCGGTCCGTGAGTTCGAGCCCCGCGTCAGGCTCTGGGCTGATGGCTTGGAGCCTGGAGCCTGTTTCCGATTCTGTGTCTCCCTCTCTCTCTGCCCCTCCCCCGTTCATGCTCTGTCTCTCTCTGTCCCAAAAATAAATAAAAAAAACGTTGAAAAAAAAATTTAAAAAAAAAAATAAATAAAGCTAGCATAGTTGCAGAAGAACGATTAAGGGATGAAGACAAACCTGAATGTTAAAAATATAGGGGCTCCTGGGTGGCTCATTCCATTGGACGGCTGACTTCGGCTCAGGTCATGATCTCACGGTTCGTGAGTTCAAGCCACGCATCGGGCCCTGTGCTGACAGCTCAGAGCCTGAAGCCTGCTTCAGATTCTGTGCCTCCCTCTCTCTCTGCTGCTCCCCCACTCTCTCTCTCTTTCTCTTTCTCTCTCAAAAATATGCAAGAGTCTCTGATGTGTACTTTGGAAACAGTGAGGTTGAAGAGTGACCTGATTGCCTTGGATACTGCATGGAAATGAGAAGGGCAGGTAGGTGAGAGGCAGGGTATGAAGAGGCTGTTGCAGTCTTTGAGGCAAAAGATAATTATGGTTTGAATGAGGGTAGCAGGATGGAAGAAGTGCAAAATAATATCTCAAGTTTTATTATTTTTTAAGATAGCACAGTCAATCCATTTGCTGATGAATTGAATCGGTGTGGGGCAGAGAGGAGGGGAGTGTGAGAAAGAGTAATCAGGGTAGCTCTTCTTGGTTTTTGCCCAGAGTAACTGGATGCTGGGTGGTGCCATGGATAGAGATGAGAAAAGTCAGAGAAGATGGGGTTTTGGCAGAGGTCAGTTGAATTTGGGTCTTTTTCTTTTGGATAAGAGTCATAAATGAAGTTGGACACCTCATTCCAATATAAATTGAACTTAGTAGCTCCACATGAATTTATGATATTTTTCTAAGACTATAGTCTGAGCAATAGATAATAGCATTCATGTATAAAGCCAAGAGGTTACTTACACATGTAATCTTATTTCTCCCAGGGCCAAATGATTTTTTTTTTTTTTTTGGCATTCAGAGTAAATGGTTGTAAAATAAACATTTTGTTTATTTATTGTAAAAGTGATCTAGAGTTATTATCTCAGCTGTTTGGAGCATGGGACTTTCAAAGCTAAAGTTCAAATTCTAGTCTGTACTTAAACCAATTAATTTTTGAAGTGAGAAACTGTTCTGTTACTATAGACATATTTTGCCACCTTGAAAATGTTTATCATTCAAATTCAAAACTAGTAACTACTTACCAAGAAAATCTAGAGTGACAGAAATTTGGCTTATTTTATGTCATATCATTTATCCTCATAAATACCCTTTCAGGTGGGCTTTTGAACTCAACTGAGTAGGAGACTGAGATGTAGAAAGGATAATAGGTATACAAGCTCACAAAACAAGTTAATCCTAAGTGAGATGGTATGAAAAAGTGGCAATTACTACATCCCACCCTCACCCTATAGACGATCTCCCCATGAATAGTTTTTCCTGAGTCTGAGTTGAGAAAATGATCTGCAGGGAAATTTCTTCATGTCCTTTATCATCTTGGGTGGTGATAGAGCAGCCCAAAAAAGGTACCATAGATTTTCTACCTTTGTGCGTATCTCACTCTCTTTAGCTTCTTTCCCTGTAGTCTTCAACATCATCCTGTCACATACTTACCTTTAAGATGTTGATTTTAGAGGCACCTGGGTGGCTCAGTCGGTTAAGCGTCCGACTTCGGCTCAGGTCACGATCTCACAGTTTGTGGGTTCAAGCCCCGCATGGGGCTCTGTGCTGACAGCTCAGAGCCTGGAGCCTGTTTTGGTTCTGTGTCTCCCTCTCTCTCTGCCCCTCCCCTGTTCATGCTCTGTCTCTGTCTCAAGGATAAGTAAACGTTAAAAAAATGTTGATTTTAGAATGTATGGTTTTGCATCATTTAGAGAATAGTTTTGGAGCCTTTGGGGAGAAAGTGCTCAAGGAAGAAGCTCTCCTTGCTCCAGTCATGGTCTACTTTCACCTCACTTCCCCTCAGAGTCAGACCTGTATTTCTCTTCTTTCACTTGGATTCTTGTGCTAAACCAGAGAGAGGCCCTCAGCCTTTCTGGCTCATTGTAGGCCCTCAGTAAGTATTGTTGAATGAATGAATGCTACTAAGAAGCCCCGCCTCCTAACATTCTGGTTAAATTGTGCCCTCACACCCAACACATAGCCTGGGAGTATTAAACTCATTCCATAATGGCCATGAATGGCTCCCTTCCTCATGCCTGCTCTTACATCTACTCCTGCCTCCATGGTCACCGGTACTTCTTCAAAAGTACTCTGCCCCTTTGCCTCAGTCAGTCATTTCTTAGTGGTTAGTGATTTTATCCCTCTTTTTACTTTTCCGTTTTTTGGAGGATGTACTGAAGATTGTGGGGGGAGGGGCAGAGGTGGGACATCACACCAGGCAGTGGGCTGTCTTCGGCTCTTTCCTTCTGTCTTCTCATGCTCTTTCCCTTCTCTCTCTCCCTCTCCCAAATCACGTCCACCCGAAGGCTTATAATTCTGCCCACATCAGGCCCCTCAGTACCTCAACATCTACCACCCAGCAAAATACTTTCCCCCAAAATGCAATTCCCTTTCTCAGAGGAATTTCTGAAAATAACATTGTCTCTCCTCTGTTAGAAACATGGCGTGAAAGCTTCCCAGTGGGAAGAAGTTTCTCAAGCTAGAGAGGGAATTGAAAATCCTCAGTTCCAGTCAGTCAATGACAAAAGAACATGTTTAGTTTGATTTTTACTATCAACCTCTCACCACTGCAATTTTTACCTCACTGCTATCTGTTTGCACCTGATATGTTATCTACCTTTCTTCTGCTCTGTTAACTGAAATATTCGGGAAAGTGGTAGGAAACTGCAAGATGATTCTGCATGTAAAGACTATTTTCTCTAAACCACTGGAAGAATAGTAAAATAATAAAAGTTGTAAGAGCAATAACAATAATAATAAAGACTAATTGGGGACCATAATTTTTACCAACTGCTATATGCTTTACATTGTGCTCAAGTATTTTCTTTTTTTTTTTTTTTCACTTCATACCAGTAATACTCCTGATAATACCTGAAAGGCATTATCATCTTTCCAGATGAGGAAACAAAGACTGAGGGAGTTGGTACCATTACAAAAAATGCAAAGATGTACAACTAAGTGTTAAGATCAGGGTTCAAGCCAAGGACTTTGAGAATCTGATAGCAGTATCTTGTTTGTATCTAAGAGCAAGAGGGAAAAACAGGGGTATCGTGACATTTTTTGTTGGATGCATACTGTGAACCATATGCCTGATTCCTTGCCCTGCAGCTGCTTAATTATTTTTTTCTAAGAGGAAAATAGGATCACGTTTATTTTCTCATTGCCCCAGCTTTGTTGAGGTATAATTGGTATACCAAAAAACTGCGTCTAATTAACATATACAATTTTGTGAGTTTGGACACATGTCTACACTCTTGTTACCGTCATCACAACTCAGGTACTAAATATTTCCATCACCTCCAGAAGTTTTCTTCTGTCCTTTTGTTCTTTGTTTTGTGTTAAGAACACTTGCTTGGAGACCTACTCTCTTCACAAATGTTTAAGTACACAATAATTTACTGTTAACTATAGGTATTATCTTGTACGGCAGATTGTTGGGAACTTACTCATCCTGTATAGCTGTAAACTTTGAAATACTATTTTGACTAACTAAAATTATCACATATTCACATCAAAGCACATTCAGAACCAAAAAGTGGGAGAAAAATAAATCCATGTTGTATACACATGATGCACATAGCTGATGTGTTGTGACACCCATCTTGAGGAGTGAGAAGCTACAGTTAGACACGCCCTCTCTTCCCATTCAGAAAGAATGTCCTAACAGTTCTGTTGTCTCATTTCCATGTATTTATATCACACCTAAACTGTCAAACTAAAATAATTCAGAGTCAAGACACACATGTGCCGAATTTCTCTTTTTAAACAGAAATTCTTACTTCAGTTAAACTTCTCCCCCCAAACACCATTGTTTACAGCTTTTATTTTATAATTAAATACACTATTCTCTTCTCCTTAACATCTACTGTGATAATTATAACTTGAGCAAGTCATTTAAGCTAAGTCTTTCCCCAGTTGTAAAATGGGAATTCTACTAAAACCACAACATGGGGTGTTGCAGTGATTTTAAAAAGTAAAAGAGGATGAATATAAACTAATAGATCTCAGTAAATGCCAATCTCCTCCCCTCCTCTGTTTCTAGAATGTAACATTTTAAAGGGTAAGAGCCAACCATGATCTCTGCTTCAGAGTTCGAAGCACATAAAGTAGATTAAATATTACGCTGATTGTGTCAGTGTCCTCGAATTCCATCTCCTCAGCCCAGAAAAGACCAAAGCTCTTTCTGTATTTTCCCCAGACCTCAATCTAGAGAGACGAAAGCTCAGGCCTATTGACTGCTAGTTTCAGCCACCAGGTGGCATAATAATGAAAGAATAGACTGTAAGGTATCTTCCTTCTAACTCGGAGCTTTGAAGAAGTGTTGAAGTAGGTATTTGTACTTAACAAGACAAATGTTCAGAAGACCCGATTCCATTTGCTGATACCATTTCCACTGGTAGATTTCAGCCAGTTGTGCTACAGCTTATTGCTCACCTATTAAAGCCTGGTTGGTTCTCACATCCAAGATGCATTGGGAAGGTCCACATGTAGCCTTCCACTGCTAATACGATTAAGCCAGCAGTTGCTGTAAGGTTCATAAACCTGTGACCCTCATAGATCAATTTCAGAGCAGTATTGTACTTAAATGAACATGGTTCCAGCAACCAAGAATAATTTTAAAACAACTCAAACTAGCATGATTCTATATTATAAAGGGGACAGGAAATCCCCCAGCAATAAATTTTAAAATCTCTTTGTAGATTCTTCCCAATCCACTGCCCCACACAACTACAGCTCCCCTTCCCAGACCTGTGAAAACTCCCACAGCCCTTGGT
Source organism: Herpailurus yagouaroundi (assembly GCF_014898765.1). Classification (NCBI taxonomy): domain Eukaryota; kingdom Metazoa; phylum Chordata; class Mammalia; order Carnivora; family Felidae; genus Herpailurus; species Herpailurus yagouaroundi. The sequence continues at coordinate 14,590,855 of NW_024412401.1, read as the reverse complement.
TTTGTTTTCTCCTATTTCCCTCTCTCCTGTCCCCTTTTCTATCAGTTTACCCCTGCAGAGCCCAGGAACTGGCCCAAACTACACCCGTCTGGGGCAGAGGACGGACGGAGAAGGGGAGGTTCTGATGCAGACCTTGCCAGAAATCTCTAGTGCGTAAGAAGAGAAAAAAAAAAAAAAAAAAATCTGAGAACACTCTACAATTAATCACTTATAGTTCTTTATAAATTGGATTAAAGCCCTTTGTCAGATACATATTTGCAAAAATATATCCAGTCTGTGGCTTAACTATTTAGGTTTTTTCAAAGAGCAGTCATTTCTAGGGGCGTCTGGGTGGCGCAGTCGGTTAAGCGTCCGACTTCAGCCAGGTCACGATCTCGCGGTCTGTGAGTTCGAGCCCCGCGAGTTCGAGCCCCGCGTCAGGCTCTGGGCTGATGGCTCAGAGCCTGGAGCCTGTTTCCGATTCTGTGTCTCCCTCTCTCTCTGCCCCTCCCCCGCTCACACTCTGTCTCTCTGTCTCTCAAAAATAAACATTAAAAAAAAAAATTAAAAAAAAAAAAAGAGCAGTCATTTCTAGTCTTGGGGTAAAAAAAGAGGACATTGGCAATGAAAAGCAAACCCTAGCAGAATGTGAACACAAATTAATTACCTATATCTCAGCATATTGTAGCCAAATTTAAGTAAATGCAGCGAGCTCTGCTACAAATTGCAGAAGGGATAATGAAATCCAGGCGTGGAAAGCACAGAATTGGAGTCTGAAGGGTTCATTCCAGTGTTTGTGGTGACTCCAGTTAGCCTATGAACTTTCAAAGGGGACTTTACCTCTCTGAATCTTCATTTGCTTCCTTTTATTGATATGGAAACCAAGGCTTTTCTTAGATGAATGACCTAAGGCCACATAGCTACCAGCAAAGCAGGAGAGCCCCAGGGAATGCAAGAACCAGGTCCTTCTATGCTTCCTTAGCTCCCCTACCTACCTTACAGGGCTTGGCACAGTAGTAAGCATTCCATGACTTGGGGATGGATGCCAGACTTGAACTCAGTTTTGTAAACCCTGAGTTAACCTGGGACCTATCCCACTTTGTACATCACCTCCTCATGGTGCCTCTTTTCTGCTGAGGTTGCACCTGCGTCGGACGATTGAGGAGCACTTCTGGTCCTTGCACTTAGGGTGCAGAATACCAGTCTTCACCTGTTTCGTGGTTTTGATGATGACAGTGTCTCTATTAATAAATATTGAGTTAGCACTTGGACTTACAGAGCCTCCGTGTTGCACATATTTTCCATAAGTAGGCGGCAAAAAAAAAACTGTTCCCACTGCTCTGAAATTATTTCCTCATTTTTCTGAGACATAAAATCACATATTCATACACTTATTGCTAGCATCATGATTTATGAAGACATTTCAAGAATTGCTTGGATTTAATTAGAAATTGTTATTTGCAAGTGTTATGTTTTTTTAAGTGTCGCATCCATTGTGGGATGGAGTCGGTAACAGAGGAGAACAAAGTAGGGAAGACACAATGTAGATTGTGTGCTGCATCCACAACTGATTCATGCCATGGGTATGGCACTTTACAGTTTACATAATGCCCTTGTGTTCTGATTAACTCCTCTCATCTGTCACACGGGGTTGATATTATTAACCACAGCGTATAGATAGGAAACTGAAGATGAGCATCATTTAAGTGACTCCTCCAAGATCACAGAGCTGGGTTTGAGATTCACATCTATGGTCTCTGCTTTCAGAACAAATCTTGAGCCAGGGTAGTAGCATAGTTAAGAATGCGTCCTCTGTACCTGGACTGCTTAGTATTAACATCCCCATTTTGCCCTTTATCAGCCTGGCAAGCAAAATGAGGCAAGTCACCTAACCTTTTCATGCCTCCGTTTCCCATTCTCAAAGCAGGAAGAAAATGGAACCTACCATAATTGAGTTAATGCTTGGAATGTTCCTATGACAGAACTGACCAGCAGACAGCACTGAATTGAGTGTGTGTGTGCATCTGGGCCTGTGGGTGTACATGTGCACGCGTGTGTGTGTCCACTTGCATGCCAGTGTGTGTTTTCACTGGTTTGAACTGTTGCTCACGTTTCTGGAAATCTCTCACACATTAGTTCCTTAAGTACGTTTCATTTCCTTTATACCAAAGAGCTGATTCCAAAACAGTGGCCTAATTATGAATTATGTGTAGTATATTCATGAGGAGATTGTGAATATGCATCAGACCACGCATTTGGGAACAGGGTCCCAATGTGCAGAAGAGAAACAGAGAAAAAACTCTGACCTCTAGTGTGATCTTCATTAAGACGCTTCTCAGAGTGAATTGCCACAGTAACCCCGCAGCCCACAGCACATAACACAAGTTATAATTTAAAATTTCATGCAGGAAGGAAAAGTTAGAGTTCTCACAAAGAGTCTGTAGATCAAACACAAGATGAGAACTAAGTGTCTTCCCAGTGTATCAAGCATGGAAACAGGCGGTGTGGCTTTTGAGTTCCTGACTAGTCAATTTTATTGATTAAACTTCACGCTATCTAACGTGCTACATGTGGCTTGGATGTCTAAAACCGGCTTTTGAACAAAGTGAGGAGACTCAATCCAAACAGTCAGGGAGTAAAAATACTGTGCAGAATTCTGTTGTATTTGCTTTATAGCCTCTAAAAACCAAGGGACCAAACTGAATTGCAGAAGGTGGTGGGGTCGCGTGTGCTAAATTCTATCACTTGACCTGGAGGCACCATGCTGACTGGTTGGTCCTCCACTAATCTAGATGGACGTGAAGCTCTGCTCTCTAAACGAGGCAGGAGCCGCAGCCCCAAGGCCTTCCCCTCCCGGGTGGGTTGAGTCAACTCCTAGGCTCACTGGGCACATTTCCTGCCAGCGTCATCATTCAACCTTCCCCATCTTCTACACTCAAATAAGGGCCGGCTACAAAATTACCCTCCTCCTGCCTCCGGGAGATCGTGTGGGATTACAGAAATAACATGAACTTCAGGGTCAGAGAAAACCTGGACTGTCTGAGTCCTTGTTTTCCTTTTCATTTCTTGTGTGATAAACTTTGCTCTGCCTCAATTTCCTTATCTGTAAATGGAGATAATATTGCCTTACAACTTTGTTAGGAGGATTGAGATATAAACGGGAAAGTGTTTAGCACATACCAGGTACTTGCATGTTAGTTCAGAGAGAGAGGGAGGGGGCAGAGGGAGAGAAACAGAAGGCAGTAGTATTAACTGGCTTTTAAAGGGAACTTCTGGAAATATACAGATGGGTGTCTGACTTGTTAATAAAATTTTAATTTGACTGAGATCAATGAAAAGCTCCATGTGTTGACTACAAATACATACTCATCAGCAATTTCAAGGCAAATCTATCAGGGTTATTTCCTTTCATTAAAGAGCAATATAAATATTGATCAACTCTCCTAATTGACCTGTGGTTTGCTTTCATACATTAAACTTCTGTTCTGCACTGAGGGCACAAATCTCCCAATTACCTTTAGTTCATAATTCATTATGTCACATTAGAAGCTAAACAGAAACAGAGTCCTCATCAAGAAAATAGCACTTCAGGATCCTTTTGCCTTCTGCATTCCCCGCCCCCCCACCCCCCATCCCCACCCCCACCTGCCTAAGCCTCTTCCCAGATGACATGGGCCAGGGCTAAGGGAATATCTTCAGCCACCCCAAGTAGGCCAACTTCTTATATGTGAAATTAAAGCAACTGTATGGCAAGGCCAAGAAGCAGCCCCATCACACAGGATGAGAGATGAGAAACACACCGACTAATGAAAAACAAACATTAGGCTTGAGGACACAAGGAGGGCTGGAAAAATGCCAAGGCAAACATCTGCTGTTTCACAAAGATGGCTAAAGGCACGCTAATCATCTTGTCGATGGCGGTCAAAACATTGAAGATACTTTCTTGAAAGGCAATGGCAATATGTTCTGTCTCCTGAACTCAGGGAAACGAAATAATGTGCAACGCTGGGTGGTCAGAATGCTGAACAGTGTGCCTCCAGTGGCTATGTCCTGCACCATCTTGCTAGAAAAGCAGTTCACTTTGAGGGCCTCAGATTTAACCTGCAACATGGATTATTCATAAATTTTCTTGTGAGTTCATTTCCAGGGGAATGAGTGAGTGGTGGCATAAAAAGGTACTTGACATGTTGCAGGTTTGAGGACATTACAGCTAGAGCCAGGCCTTTGTCTTCCTCTGTGTCAAAGGAAGAGATAATAAAGGAACACATTATTTTCTTCCTCCTGACTAGACAGGGATCCTTCCTTTGCACCTTGGCATTTTGGTATCAAGACAAAATTCATGTTACCCACTGAAGGAGAAGCGAAAGCACTCAGAATATCTGTTGATGGAGAAAGGAACTACATACCCCAGGGTCCGGCCCCTTCGTATGTCAACACAGGATGGGAGGTGGAATCCGGCAGCCTTAATTAGTGAAGTGGCGATTACGACACAGCAGAGCTGTGATCCCTCCTTTGAGGAGCCACATTTTCATGACCATAAAACATCACTGATTTTCATCCATTCTCAGGTATATGAAGGGTTTGGTTTCTTATATCTAGAAGGGGTTGCTTTTAGGATTTTTTTTCCTTTGTAAGCCTTTGCCCTTCAATATGTGATAACAGAAGTTTTTAATGTTATATAACCAGGAGATGTTTCATTTTATTATTGCCATTAATATCAAAGGATCACAGCAGAATACTCTTCCAAATATTTGTGGTGAGGTGCAGACATGAGCTAGAGGGGAAGTAAAGGCAAGATTCTGCTTTATGTGAACATTATATATTTTATTGTACCTCTACTCTATTTTCTCTTGTCATTTAGGTAGATTACTAACAGAAGGGGACTATAAAACAATATAAAACAAAATTCACAAGGCAATTTAGAAATTACTTAGTTGATATTATCATTTTAAAATGCATATTTACACATAAAGTCTGTAATAGTGAAGACCAACCAATTTTATTTCTTCAAATCACAAATAAAAGACACACTAAGTGACTACCCCCAAGATCACCAGGTAAAACAGAGGCCAGGGGTATACCCAGCCATAAGTCTTCCCCCTCACTGCTTTTCTTTCCGTAATGTGAAACTTACAAGAAACCAAAATAGGACATATGGATGAGTGACCAAAGGAAAGTAAGATGAAGCAAAGATGGGAAATCCTGGCACTGCTGATCAATCTGATTCTCCTTCTTGCTGATTTCACACACTCAGCCTCTGAAGCCATCTCAACCCAGTGCTGCATCTAGCCACTCCCACAGATTAGTGAAGTGAATTCACAATGTGAAGTGAACTTCCTCTCTCTGGTTCAGCAGTTGAGTGCATGGAGTTTAGAACAGGATTGACCAACGTTCAAGTTCCAGTTCTACCACTTACCACTTGCCAGTTCTACCACTTACATGAGCTTGAGCAAATGACTTAATTTCTCTCAGCTTTGTGTTCTTCTATAAAATAGAAATACTGCCATTTTTCTCTTAGGGGAGTTCAATGATGTAGAAAGTGCTAAGCACAGTATGTGGCATACAGTAAGCTCTCAATGATATTGATTACAAATCCAAAAGAACTACTTCTCTGTATTTTCCATCTTTCAACTTTGCATCACTAGATTTAGTAAAAGGTGTGCAGGAGAGTTCTACTGAGCTACCTGGTGGTGCCTTAGGCTTTGCTGCTAGATGTTATATTAAAGAAAATTACGTATCAGTCACGGAGACACTTCATTAAATAAAATCTAGCTGCTAGGATCTGCTAAGTCCACTTTCAGCCACATGTTCAGTGTCCCTCTAAAGGTATCTGTTACACTGAACTGCAGTTCAGCTAAAGATGGCTCATTTAGAGTCTAAAGAAGCCTGAAAAGTTTTTAGAATGCAGGATGGAATCATTACTAAAGCTAAATCTGGAGATGAAGCATTCTTACATCCCATCCCAGGAGCAAAGGGTGCAAGGCACAAAGAACACACACAGGGTAGCCAGGTCTGATGGGTACTTTTATTAGCTGTTCTTTCCAGTGACACTATCCAGGAAGAGCAAGCTAAAAGCAGTCAAGCACACACTCCACTGAAACAAAAATGATGTTTTCATAGAAGCCTACTGGGGCTTGTTTGCACAGCCTGAATCTGGGGCAAACAGCTTGCTGCATCTCTTAATGCCTAGTCTCAGCACTTAGTTAATTTGGGATCTATTTCTTGCCTATTAAAAATAAAAACAGTTGCATTCACTCTTCAGCATGAATTGTTTTCTGGAAAGCATTGTGGCAATGTGAGATTGTTAGGCAGTTGTATTAGACAGTGACATATTCAGGCTCCCCTGTGATTGGGGGGGGGGCACATTTCAGATAATCACTTTAAATATTTCACTAACACAGTAGTAAATATTTAAAAAGCGTATAGTGATAATGCTGTTTATCATACTCATTCCTTTATTTCCAAGAAAGCTTGTCTTCTGAGGATATGCAGTCAAAAACTCTCCCTAGAATATCATCATTTGTAATGGATGCTCCTATATAGTTTATTTTTGTTTATACTAGCAGCCGGGGAGTCAAGGCAACCGGGGGAAGTACAAAAGCAAAAAAAAATAATTATCATTGAGGAGATAAGGGGAAGCCACCGAAAAAACACTGCTCGGCACCCGTGGAGCTTTCTACCTACTAAAGTAATGAATTAGTCATCCAGAAGGGCATGAATGTTCCCAGCAGCAGAAGCTTGCCCTGTTGTCCAGGAAGGTTTAATTGTCAGATTCTTACCAGTAGGAGTGACAGTGAAGTGCCTCCTTCTGCCATGGTGTGATGCTACCATCTTTTCTCCCTTTGGGTCCAACGCTTTTTGAAAATGTAGACAAAGTCCAAATTTTATCCTAATGCCTAGCGACTCTTCCATGAATATTGCATAATTATTGAAAGATAGTATCTTATGAATTTGAAGGTATTTGCTTACAGTTTTGTTTTGTTTTGTTTTGTTTTTTTTTTTTTGCATTTACATAGAAAGTCACTTGGAACAGGCATCTTTGTTAGTGCCTTAGTGGGATCTCCTCATGGGATTTCTCAGAGATTTATGTGTTTGGAACCAAACTTAGATCAAAAAAGTATACAGAAGGTTCTGTAAAGTATCATGGGAGTGATGGATCTCATAGTATATTACTGTCACACAAATAATTCTTTCCCAGCTAGCCTGCCTGCTGCCCTAGTGCGTACTCACCTGGGAACTCTATAAAGGGTACAGAATTTAAATTTGTACCTTCCTACAACCTAGCGAATTTCCTTCCTACCACTTCATCCCTTAAAAAAAAATGAAAGTAAAGTTTTAAATAGTCTCCTTTTAGAAAGAAGGGTCCAGGTATTGCAGTCGGTGAAAGTAGAGATGATAGAGCTAGACCTATTACTAGTCTGTGAAATCAGGCACATTTCCAAAGGGCTCTGAGAATCTGTGTCTCCATGTCTAGAGGTGACTCAGTTCCTCCCTCACAGAGGTGATGAGTAAATATGATGATACACGGAAAGAACCCAGCACAACATCTGGCATATACATTATAGTTATTCTTTTATTGTCATGGAGTTTTCTTAATCCAGGCCATTTGGTCTCAAAAACTATTCTCTGGAAAGGCAAACTTGGGACCTACCTCAGCTGAAAAGAGTAGTTTAATTTGCATCATGAGGCAACAGCTCCATTGCAAGGAAGAAAGGACTCTCCTTCAAAACTGGAGAATTTAATGGCTCGTGAGAATGAGTTCACTTTCCGTCCCAGAAAACTCACTTCCAGGCAGAGATGTTGAGGAGTGTGTCCTGACTGAGGAGGCCCAGCAGCTTCCATGTAGTACTCAGATGTCGGCTTCTCTGCTGTAGCAAAGGGCAGAGAGGCGAAAGGCCTGTGTGCCGGGAAGTAAAAGCACCTTGCCTGTATTTTATTTCATTGCTCAAGCCATCACTTCATTTACTTCCATCTTATGTTTGGGCAGGTTCACATGTGGCAATTTTACAGCTTGTGGGAAGCTAATTAATAATAATTCAGATAAAGCAAATGCTTTTTTTTTTTTGGCAAGGGCACTGTAGATCAATTTAAGTCAAATATGTCCAGTGCTGTTGGAATAATAAACTCTTTCATAGTATTAGAGATACTATAAAATCCACAGACTGTGTACAACCTGAATGGGATTAAAGACAGGTAATTAATCTTCTCTGCATTTTCTTATCAGGGAAAATAGATTTTTAGACGGAAGTTTTGTACAATTTTTAAATTATTTAGAAACTCGTGTCCCATTTTTCCTATAAGAGATTTCTGTCCCAACTAGATTCTAAATGTTATTAAAATGTCAAAAATGTGCCATCAATCAATGCCAGATTAAATTACCTTTTACATTAATTTTGTACTTTAGAAATTGTGTCAGATCTAGATCTATTCTCATTTGACCCAGTGATGTTCACAGAGCAGTTGTTAACACCCCATTTGATAGAAAAGGAAACTCCGGGACAGAAAAGGTAAGGGTCTTAACCAGTTATGCAGTTAGTGGCAGAGCTAGATTAGAACTCATGTTTCCTATCTCATAGTCCCAATAATATCCCATCACACATAAAGCCTTTCTAAGTGATATAAGCCATAATAATGGTTTCCATCAATCCACATACGGAGAAGTCTCCTTTTGTCCTTTGGTCTATTGAAGAGAGCAATTCATGAAACATCAAGCAACCAGCACAGCACATTTACACCATGGAAATTAGCAAAGGGTAGGTTTCTGCCTGTCTATTACCATGATAACCAAGGCAACTAAACTACATGAAGATTCTGAAAATCTACCACAAGGATTCTGATTGGGCAGGTTCTATTCTGGGTCCTAATTTAGTATGTTGTGGGTAAAACCCAAACATCTCACTATATATTAAATTATATATAAATGTTATTATATTAAATTATATATAAATGTTATATATATATATAATTATTAAATTCTATATTAAATTATATAATATATATTAAATTATTAAAGTATATATAAATTAGATTATTTTAAGTTACATTAAGTTAAATTAATATTACATTATATATATAATTTAAATTATATATGAAATTATATATTTTATATAATTTAAATTATATATATAATGTAATATATATAAATTTATATTTATTACATATATTTATAATGATATGTCTTATTAACTTCAATATTTAATATTTAAATTGTGTATCATTTATAATTCAAAACAGACAAGAATAGACAAAAATTTTTCTTTCCTTCCTCTGCCTCTCATCTACCCAATTTCTTTCCCTGGAACCAATATCATCTTGGTATTCTTCTAGAGCTATTTTATTAACATACCATGCAAAGACATAGTTAAAAAAACAAATTATGAGAAAATAATTAATAATTTTTAATGCTTATTTTTGAGAGAGAGACAGAGTGTGAGTAAGGGAGGGGGCAGAGAGAAAGGCAGACACAGAATCCAAAGCAGGCTCCAGGCTCTGAGCTGTCAGCACAGAGCCTGTCATGGGGCTCCAACACACAGACCATGAGATCATGACCTGAGCTGAAGTTTGAGGCTTACCCAACTGAGCCACCCAGGTGCCCCAATATTTTCACATAATTTAGCTCATTTTAAGCAAGTTCCACCAATGATTATGGTGCAGGTAGTCTTCAGCTGATCAGTCAACTCCTCTGGAAAGAATACTGATGCTTCTAGAACACAGAAACCCCTTGTGGGAAGCTCAAACAGTCCTCTTCACACTTGAGTGTGTATCGGAATGACCTGCAGGGCTTGGACACAGATGGCTGGCTCCTTTGCTTGGAGAATCAACCATCCAAAGCAGTATTTATGAAGTTCTACACTCATAACTTAAGTTCCTTTCAAAATAAAACCTGAAATGGCCATAAAAACAGCAGTATTTGTGGTCCTTACCAGGTTGCAGGGACTGTTTCAACCACTTAAATATACTAACTTGTTTAAGCTTGCAATAGTTACATGAGGGAGATACTATTATCCCAGTTTACTGAGGGGAAATTGAGGCAGACAGGTTTAGTAACTTCCCCAACTTCATTCATTCAGGTGGTTAGTGAGAGAACCAATCAAACCCCAGAACCACCAGTCTGTGCTGTCTTCCAGTCCTCAAGACAAAGCCTCACAGACACTCGCTTACAAATCCTCAGCACCAAATTTGATTGAGAGCCTCTCACTTACCACATAGCTTCCAGATGTAAAATGTAGTAACACAAAAGATAAATATGGTTTTTTTTTTTGACAGAAGGAATTTTCATTTTAACACATGCAAATAAAATTCCTTTTGTTAGTTTCTGCTGTAATGAATTTGAGAAATTCACAAATTACTTGCAGCTGTATAGGAAGTTCTGTAAAATGAGGCATACCAGTATTTTGTACCCAATAACAATTTTAAAAAATCTATATTTAAGTAATCTCTACACCAAATGTGGAGTCTGAACGCAGGACCCCAAGATCAAGAGTTGCATGGTCTACCAACTGAGCCAACCAAACGCTCCTATACCCAGTAACAACTTTTTATAAGTGTAGTGGATCACATAAGGTTGATATACAAAATTGTATACAACATACAAAATATTGCCCTGGTTAATATATATATGGAGCTATTTAATTCAAAGCAGTTGGGTGTATTTACTATGCGTGATGGATCCAACACCAGCTTTGCAAAAGGCAATTGTTAATTTTTGACATACTATATAGATGTGCTGATAACACACTGTCAACAGGAAGTTTTTTCTTTGGAGAACAGGTTGTTAAACACTTACCAGCATACCACTGGTCGTATATTCCAAACCAAATACACACATTACACACATTTTTCCTGAATAGTGACTTCTAAGAAGGAAGATATTTTAAGTGGTACGTTACTAATATGGGCACATTAAATAGAATGTTAATCACGATATTGACTTCTTAACTTTAATCACTGAATTCTTGCCAGTAAGCAAAAATGTAGATTAGACACACAGAATTTATCTCCTATCCCTTTGCTATTAAGTATCTAAATAATTATTTCTGTAGTCAACATCCCTAAAGCTAAAACACATGATTAGGGAAAGGTGCCCCCAGGTTCTTGTTCTTAGAGTCCTAGAATGGAGATCAGAAGCTGAGATGTGTAATAACTCCTCTGGTAACAGAATGAAGAATGTGGAGTGTATCTGGAGTAGGCTTGATAAGTTAATATCGTACTTTGCTTCTAAGTTTCTTGTCTTTGAGTGTTGTATCGTTTCTTAAAATCAAGTCACATTTTGGAATTTTCTAGCTTTAAATAGGCTTGGAATTTCCCCACATAATTAGGGCAAATATGTAAATAATCTCAACCTGTTGACCCTTTCTTTCCCTAAAATGATAAGAAATTTTCTCTTTACTTACATTAGTAGTGGCTGCAGTTTCAATCTCTGAGTAAATTAAATGCATTCAATAGTATTTTAATTACCTACTCCTTGTAATTTTTTATTTTAATTCCAGTGTAATTAACAGAGTAGGATATTAATTTTAAGTGTACAATATAATGATTAAATAATTCCATATATTACTCAAGGCTCATCAAGATAAATGTACTCTTAATTCCCATCACCTATTTCACCCATTCCCCCATGCATCTCCCCTCTGGTAACCATCTGTTTGTTCTGTATAGTTAAAGTCCAGTTTTTTTATTTCTCTGACTGGCTTAGTTCACTTAGTGCTATTAGATCTATCCATGTTCTTACCAATGGCAAGATTTCACTCTTTTTATGGCTGAATAATATTCCATTATAAATATATGTATATGTATATTATACACATATACATATGTACATATATACATATGTCACATCTTCTTTCTCCTTCATCTATTGATGTACAGTCGGGCTGCTTCCATATTTTGGCTCTTGTAAATAATGCTGCAATAAGCATAGGGATGCATATATCCTTTTGAATTAGTGTTTCTGTATTCTTTGAGCAAATACCCAGGAGTTCAATTACTGGATCATATGGTAGTTCTATTTTTATTTTTTTGAGGAAATTCCATACTGTCTGCCAAAGTAGCTACACCAGTTTGCATTCCCATCCATAGTGCAAGAGGGTTCCTTTTTCTCCACATCCTCCCCAACACTTGTCATTTCTTGTGTTGTTGATTTTAGCCATTCTGACAAGTGTGAGTTGGTATCTCATTGTGGTTTTCATTTGCATTTCCCTGATGATGAGTGAAGTTGAGCAACTTTTCATTATCTTTTGGCCAACTATATGTCGTCTTTGGAGAAATGTCTGTTCATGACTTTTGCCCATTTTTAATTGGATTATTTGGGTTTTTTTGGTTTTTTTGTTTGTTTGTTTGTTTTTTTAATTTTTTTTTTCAACGTTTATTTATTTTTGGGACAGAGAGAGACAGAGCATGAACGGGGAAGGGGCAGAGAGAGAGGGAGACACAGAATCGGAAACAGGTTCCAGGCTCTGAGCCATCAGCCCAGAGCCCGACGCGGGGCTCGAACTCACAGACCGCGAGATCGTGACCTGGCTGAAGTCGGACGCTTAACCGACCGCGCCACCCAGGCGCCCCAGATTATTTGTTTTATTGGGGTTTTGAGTTGTATAAGTTCTTTATATATTTTATATACTAACTTTTTGTTACTAACCTACTCCCTGTTAAGCCAAAACTGATGGTCAAGAATTCAATTTGGTAATTAGAAAAGTGTTTTTAGATGGAACTTTTACTGCTATCATAATCCCTGAATGAAAGCATGCAATACCATGTGGCAATGAACACATTTATGGTGACCAGCATTGTATGGATGGTGTTGAAGGTTTTTCAAGGGATTTCACAATTTGTAGAATTTCATTCTACAAAACTACACTGACCCCCTACCCCCAGCACTCTAAAGCCACTGAAAAGCTTTCTCTGAAGACCTGTTTAACTCCTAATAGAAGAGTGCAGAGAAACAAAAGATCTTCCATGGCAGCTGTTTTCCTCAGTCCTGACAGAAAGGGAAAGGGACCCAGATGGGGGCATCTTTGAGGATTGTAGCTCTGGGCAGCTGCTCTCCTGAATCCCACCATGGCTGCCTAGGACCTTCATTCATTCTCTCAGGACCAGAAAATACAAAGCCAGCTCTCTCCCTTGGGAACACCAAAAATCTCCACTTGCATGAAAAATACAGTAAAGCCTTTCATTCTTTACATTGGCCTCACTGTTTAAAAAAAAAAAAAAAAAAAGATACAAGAGTGGTGGTGGTGGTGAGTCCAGTTCAAATCACAGCATTTGCTTCCTGTATAACTCAGCGTTGCCCCAGGCCAGGTACTCTGGAATAGTGACTTGTTTGTGACAGACAGAAGTTGTTGGAGGAGTTTTAGGGGGATTTTTGAGTGGATAGAGAAAGGAGGATTTGGGGTGAGGAAGGGAAACGTTCCCTTGTTAAACCTGCAGAAAGTCTTTCTTTTGTCCCAGGTTTCCCAAACGTTGCTGTTCTCTTCAGGCAATTTTATCTAATTAACATCTATTTTTCACATCTTTACACAGTAATCACTGTTCAATTACTGGAACCCAGCTGCTGATGCTAAAAAGTACTGAAAAATCAAATTCCTACAATAAATCCTTAAATGCCCTCATCATCACCTAAATGAAGACAAAGCAATTTGATTCTTCAACTGCCCCCTCTTTTACCCATGTACCTTCATTCCCTTTTTATGAATCCTTTTGTGACTTTGGTTCTGTCCAAACCCATTACTGAAGGCCACAAGGCAAGAGTCAAAAATAAATAAATAAATATGAACAGGGGTGCATAGGTGGCTCAGTTGGTTAAGGGAATGACTCTTGATTTCAGGTCATGGTCTCACAGTTTGTGAGTTCAAGCCCTGCGTGGGGCTCTGTGCTGACAGTGTTGAGCCTTCTTGGGATTCTCTCTGCCTCTCCCCCACACTCTCTCTCAAAAATAAACTTAAAAAGAAAGACAAACCTGAACACAAACACAGAAGTTTCCATGTAAGGATTGTAAGGGATTTAAATATTTACATATTCTTTGCTTTTAAGGAATCAAACTAATTTTGAAGAGCATTTTATCTAAAGTTAATATTCATGTGTGTATTCGCTCCAGAGAATTTTACCCTCCAGAGGAAAAATGTTGTCATCCGTTTGCATGTTCTTTAAGTGTTAGCTTTATAAGAGATGTGGTCATTGAAATCTTTCCCCAAAGGCATTACAAACTTGACTTATTAGATTGGTTAATAATTTTTATTTTATTAAAATTTTTTTAATGTTTATTTTTTAAGAGAGAGAAAGAGAGGATGGAAGAGGGGCAGAGAAAGAGTGAGACACAGAATGCGAAGCAAGCTCCAGGCTCTGAGCTGTCTGCACAGAGCCTGATGCTTGGGCTTGATGCTTGGGCCCAAACCTACAAACTGTGAGATCATGACTTGAGCCAAAGTGAGACATGTAACTAAGCCACTCAGGTGCCCCCCAAATTTGGCCTTTTAAAAATTAAGCACTGGGGCACTTGGGTGGCTCAGTTGGTCAAGCGTTTGACTTTGGCTCAGGTCATGATCTTGGGGTTTGTGAGTTTGAGTCCTGCGTTGGGCTCTGACAGCTCAGAGCCTGGAGTCTGCTTCAGATAGTGTCACCCTTTCTCTCTTCCCCTCTTCCACTCACTCTCTCTCTCACTCTAAAAGATAAGTATTTTTTAAAAAGCCAAATAGAATTTTTCATGTACATTATGTATATTTTACAACATGTTGGCTACCTTAAATCTTTGAGTAAGAGGAGAAGGAGGGGGAGGTAGAAGGGGAGAAGGAATAAAGTAGAACAAGAAAAAAAAGGAAAATGGAAAGAGGGATTAGAAAAGAAAGATAGTGACTTTTTATGTTATTGATGTGAAAAAATGCAGTTATGCAGTGTAGTTATAAAACTTACAGTGAGACTTTGCTATTTTAAGTTAAAAACAAAGGGAGAACCAAGATTTGCTGAGGGCTTCCTACATGCCAACCATGTTATGTGCTTCAACTCATTTAAAAACCTCAACAAATAGTTGAAAAATATGTATTATCTTTGACCTTAGGAAACAGGCTCCCTCGGTTTAAGTGCCATGATTAACAGAATTAATCAGCAGTTGCAAGATCAGGCATTGGAACCTTTCTGTGCTGTTTCCATGATGTGTTTCTGTTTCCATGGCATGCCTTTATGTCTATGATTTCTTGATCATTGGTTGTGAATTCCAAGTCTTTGAGCATGAACTCAGCCCCTAATTATGAAATGGTTGATATGAAAATAGCACAGCCCATTATCCAGAATTTCTCACATTGGACTTCAAAACAACAATGGAGAGACAAAGGCAACATATTTCCTCAAGGGATAACAGAATTCTTAAGCATCTCTCTTCTCACAGCAAAAACAACACAAAAATCAGTGATGTTTAGTTGGGGTTAAAATACAAACTCCTTACTATTATAGTCTTTTGGCTGTAAAGATAGCATAGCCCTCAAAAGACAGGAGAATTTTCTTGATTCTAACCCCATACCTCTTACTTGATCTTAGAGAGTTTTGTCCTAAAACTATATTAATCCATTAAGATGAAACAAATATATTTTTCTTCAGATTTACATTGAAAGTACTCAGTTTTGAGATCGGCTTCCAGGATAAAAAATGTTACAGCAGAACCCCAGAATCCAAGGGAAACACCGACATATGGCTATGAGGAAGGAAATCTATATGCTTCCAGGATAGTGGCCATGTATCCTTCTTTGCCTTGGACAGTGTTTTCACCTCTTACCCAGCATTATTATGAATACTGCCCCCACCCCTTCACAGAAGTGTCCCAGTTTGGGTGGTGTACTCTGTGGCCATTCTATCTATGGAAAACCTAGATCACCAGAGCAAACACAAATGTGTTTCCCATCTTGGGTTTTGCCATGCTGAGAGCATGCAATATTAACACACCATTATGAGACCTTAGTAAAGCTAAAACCAGTAAGTTATATAATGAATGTTACTTATTTAATCTATAAAATATGTTGAGAAGTAGCAGTTCTTTGTCCCTCTGCTATGGCGGATTCTGTGTCTTTGCAGAGATAAATGGAGGAAGTTAAGCTAGACTATGTAGTCAGTGACAGACTTGAGTTTGAATCCTAGCCCTACCACTTACTGCATGAATGGCCTTGATCTAGTTGCTCAGACTTCCCTAAGCCCCAGTTGCATATTCCATTAAGGATAGGGAAATAATAGGAGGGCACCTGTTGGGATGAGCACTGGGTGTTGTATGGAAACCAATTTGACAATAAATTTCATAAAAAAAAAATAGAAAAGAAATAATACCACCTGTCACCCAGAGTTGTTGTTGTTGTTGTTTAATTTACATCCAAATTAGTTACCATAAGTTGAGGTTTTTTTAATTATTTTTTTAATGTTTGTTTATTTTTGAGAGAGCAAGAGACAGAGTGTGAGTGGGGGAGGGGCAGAGAGAGAGGGAGACACAGAATTTGAAGCAGGCTCTAGGCTCTGAGTCGTCAACACAGAGGCCAATGTGGGGCTTGAACCCTTGAACCACTAGATCATGACCTGAGCAGAAGTCAGATGCTTAACTGACTGAGCCACCCAGGCATCCCCAGAGTTGTTTTTAACAGAGTAACTGGGCTTTAGAGCCAGAAAGACCTCAGCTGAAATCCCACTTCTACTCCTTCTTTGCTATATAACCTTGTACAAGAAAATTGACCTAGAACTCAGTTTCGGCATCTCTGTAAGATGGTAAGGAGAACAGTTGCTCTCTCAGCGGAGGTTGTCTTGAGGACTGAAGAATATAGTGCATATTCAAGTAAGCATGTCATAAATTTATTATCATTATTTTGAAATATAAAATGGGACAGTCCTTAATAAGGCCTATAAATAAATTGTACCAGAAATTTAGTTAGTATTGCCTTTTTTTTTCTGGCCACACATTATTAGGTACTAATAGGCCTAGTTTAAATCAGTTTTCTTATCAAAATACCAAATTAAGCTTTCACTTGCTTTTAAATACTCAAGTTTTCACACAAACATAACATAAATTATACCCTTGAAGTGGCTGAACTAAAACCTCAAATGACATTGTTTTCCATAAAACAAAGTTGGAATTGCTACAATCCATTACCCTTATGAAAGCTATTTTAAATGCTGAGCTCTTTCATACTTTGATTTTGACTGTAATTTTTTAGTCATGAAAATTTGGATTTGCTGAGTCATTTATTAGTTTTCTTTCAAGACAATTTATCCAGATGAGGTTAATTAGCAGGTAATATGATTCCCTAGGACTCTAGGAAATGTTTACCAAAATACAAATCAACTGGCAAATACATACAAGCTTCCCTAATACATGTGACTATACACACACACACACTTTACACAGTATTACCATGTATAGTGTATTTGTATGTAGTGTGCGACTATAATCTCCAAAGAGATAAATAGGTATCAACTCACATGCACACATGTGTATATGTATACAATAAAGTTCTCATCCCTTTGTATATATTTGCAACTGAAAGAAATAAACCAAGAAATCAATTAAGATGTGATTTCTCAGTTCCCTCATTAGAAGTAACTCAAATGAGGGGCGCCTGGGTGGCGCAGTCGGTTAAGCGTCCGACTTCAGCCAGGTCACGATCTCGCGGTCCGTGAGTTCGAGCCCCGCGTCAGGCTCTGGGCTGATGGCTCAGAGCCTGGAGCCTGTTTCCGATTCTGTGTCTCCCTCTCTCTCTGCCCCTTCCCCGTTCATGCTCTGTCTCTCTCTGTCCCAAAAATAAATAAACGTTGAAAAAAAAATTAAAAAAAAAAAAAGAAGTAACTCAAATGAAAGAAGAATATTCACTAATACTCTATCTGTACCAATTGGTGCCAAGCAGTAAGACGGAAAGCCATGCCCAGCACTGCACTGGGAGAGAGAGTGGGAGCATGGAAGGTAGAGAGTGTCCACAAAGGGCTGAGTGAGAGTCCCCATTCCAGCATCTGTCCCATGTTTGACTCCTACTGCTTTTACAGAATCCCAACACATGAAATGTCAGGAGCAAAAAGCCTGTTCCATAAGTCTTTAATGTATTTCCCCCAAAGTGTGCGATGCATTCCAATGCAATACTCTGAATTTAGATTGTACAAAACGTTTAGTAATCATGAATTAATAAGCATAAAGTTAGTGCCTTTTAACTTTACCATGCTCCTACTACAGTGAGGAGACTCAGTTTGAACACCTCTCTGAAGGAGAACAGGTCTCTGGTTCAGAGCTTTGGAAAATAAGAAATTTTAGCTAGAAAATAGCCTTTTGCTTCCATTGTATGTTTTTTTAATACTTTTCCATTTATTAATTTCCATTCTGTTTCTCTATTTCAATTATACAGTAAGGGGCGCCTGAGTGGCTCAGATGGTTAAATGTCTGACTCTTGGTTTCAGCTCAGGTCATGATCTCATAGTTCGTGGGTTTGAGTCCCACAGCAGGCTCTGTGCTGGCATCAGGAAACCTGCTTGGGATTCTCTGTCTGCCCCTTCCTCGCTCGCTCACACACACTCTCTCTCTCTCTCTCTCTCTCTCTCTCATAATTTGTAAAGAAAATTTTGTGTTGTTTATCCTATTTACTGTATAGAGTCAACAAAAGTTAAGACAGTGATAACAAGAATGACATTTGGAAACTGCTACTGTTATTATCACCTATTAGCAGAGGCTTACCACCTGCTTTGCTCAAGGTACTGCGCTGAGCAAAAGAGTACTGTCCTCCACCTTTCTTCCTTCATGAGACAGATAGGCAATAAAAAGCACATGTATACATGGAAAGATCTACTCTACAGGTCGGGCTGAGGCTTGTGGATAGTTCCCTTTCTAGCATCCATGACTTTGAGTCCTTCCTTTTTCACTTACTCTCCACCTGCAGTTTGAGCCTACCATGGTTAAGAAGTGCTCTTCCAAGAAGGCAAATAGGTGCGACTTCAAGAACCTAGATCTAGATTCTACTAGAGCAGATGAGACACGA
Source organism: Herpailurus yagouaroundi (assembly GCF_014898765.1). Taxonomy (NCBI): domain Eukaryota; kingdom Metazoa; phylum Chordata; class Mammalia; order Carnivora; family Felidae; genus Herpailurus; species Herpailurus yagouaroundi. The sequence continues at coordinate 14,571,896 of NW_024412401.1, read as the reverse complement.
GCATACCTAATATATGCAGGGGAATACGAAGATACTGACAAGCACTATGATAGTCACAGTGAAAACAGAAACGGTCACCAAAATGGGACTTAAATTCTTCCCTAACTTTGGAAGGCGACCCTTTAAGTAACTAATAAAAAACATAGCAGGTCATGTCAATATATCAGTTATCCACTAGCACAGAGGTTTGCTGTGATTGAATTTCAAAAGATTTTCATCATGTTTTTATGTTGTTGGTTTTTTTTTCAAAATTAGTGTAATATAATGGACATTGAAAACATTTGTTGAACAAGAAACAAATAGAATTGATTGTGCTATGAGCAGTGGATATTCTGACACTTAACACTTTGGTGTACTTCTTTACAATCTTTCAATACCTAAGGGTATTTTTCCCTTCACTATATTCACAATAGAGATACAAATTCATATCCCACTTTGTTCAATTTACATTTTTTATGTAAAAATCTTTCAAGTTGTTAAGTATCTCCTATAACAATAGTTTTAATGCCTGCATAATAGTCAACTTGAGAAGATGAATCACAGATAATGAAATTACTTCTCCATGACTGGTCATGGTTTTATGCAATATTTGAATTTATTAAATAATGTAGTAACATGTGTCTTTGATGTTTAAAGTTATAATTTGATTCCAATTTGGGAGAATGATATTAATATCATTACTTTGTTTACTGGACAGAATTTCCTTACTAGACTACCAAATGTTTGAAAACAAGAATTCCATTTACTCATCTCTGTCCCCAGCTCTGCCTTGCATGTAGAAGCTACCTAGTATATGTATATGGAGTTGAATTAAATATACTTTTTTCTTTGACAGTTTCCCTGCTCTTTCGCAGAGGGAATTTAAGAAATCACTTGGCAGTCATCAGTTGTTAAATGAAGGGAACCTCTACAAGTATCTACTTAGACATTAAAATCTGTTATGAATGTCTTGGGATATAAAAACTACATACTCTTGCATAGTCTGTTTACTGTATAGCTTTTTTGTTAAAAAAAAAAAGCTGCATTTCACCTTCATTTTCTCATCTAGAAAGTAGCTGGAAAAATGTTAGAAATCCTGTCACCTAGGAATCTAATAATGACTTAGTATGAATTAAGAATAGAAAAATGGGAATTTTAGATGCAATTCTGTATCTGACAAAGATGGGTACATCACTAAATGCCACAGTTGAACCTTAGTGTAGCAAGATATGATTGTTTCTCTAATGTGTAAAAAAGTCAGATAAATGCAAAATTACATCAATGATATTTTAGATAGATGATAAGGTAATTTTCCAGATGTCTAAATCTTTTCTGGAATAATTTGTAAATAAGCTAATAATAGAAGCTTTAATATATCCTTGCATACTAGATTGATAATTAAGATCAATTAATATTTTTTTTGGGAAGAGAATGGCTAGCTGCTTACCAAACCGATTTGCCAGCCTCCCATGCAGTTAGATGTGCCCATGAGACTGAATTCTGGCTAAAGAAATGTGAGCAGTAATTACAAGTGCTATTGTCAGGTCTGGCTCTCTTACCCATAATCCTCCTTCTTTCTCCATATGGAATGGAAAGGACTTCAAAGATCTCAATGAGTGTGGAGACAAAAAATACACAGGCACAAGTCCCTCGGTGTTTTAATGGAGCAGAACTAATAAACTACTGGTTTAAGCCCCTGGGATTTCAGGATTTATCTGTTACAAAAGCCTGCAGAAATTTATATTTGTTCATTTCCAGAATGTTCCAGATGGGATTTAAGACAGCTATCTTGTCTGAACAGCTTTAAATAAGAAAGGAGCTAAAATGTCTAGGTGCTTTCAGCACCAACTAATTAAAACCAGGTAATCTCCAGCAAGATTCCCCTTCATTCATGAAGACTCATACTTCAAAAAGAGTCTAGTTTTTCACAAGACAATAGATAAAAATCAAGAATTTAAAAGGGGAACTACTTAACAGAATTCTACTCCATTTGATTTTATTTTCCCAAGTAAAATTTAATAATCTTATGAAATAGAAATACTGGTCTTCTGTGGTCACTTCATAGAAAAGTGGACATTTCTTCATAGAAATGTGGACATTTCATAGAGAGTGGCCTGAGTGGATCTTGAGGACTGAGCAGTTAGTACAGAAAGGCAGGCAACATTTTATTTTTTTAACTCTACCTTCAGAGGGATTTAAATGACTAACCGGCAGGAATTTTTACCCTAGATTGTGGTTTCCTGAATTTTCTCATTTGTGATATGAGATACCTAACCAAATCTTAACATCTACCTCAAAAGGTTAACCCAGTGTTTCCAGAAAACTATCCCTGCAGGATGGATAGGCTTTTAGTACTCCCTCCAAGTAAGAAATTTTATATGTCTAAGAGCCATCATCTGTAATATTTCCCTTTCTCCAGATAAATAACAATAATAATTCTCAAGTAAATTCTCCAAATAAAGAACAGTAATAGCCAATATGTATGGAACTCTGACATCATATGCATATGACATTCTACTCTCACAATAACAGTAGGGTAGTTACTATAATTCCCATTTTAAGGTAAGAAAACTGAGAATAAGAGATAGTTCAGACTTAAACACTTTATTTTGTGTATCTATCCTCTTAGCCATTACCTTATAATGCCATACAGATTTGAAGCACTGCACATTTGTGAGGCCCTCAGCATCTTAGCCAACTACCCTTTAATAATATTAATTTCAAAGAGAGATCTCAAAGCTAGACAAAAAGCACTTTCATCTTTAAAAGGTTTAAGTAGAATGTGCATATTCTGTATGTCCAAGTATTTCTATGTAGGCCAAAAAAACTCAGAACTGTGGGAGAAGAGCAAATAATTTGCATTTCAAAGAGATGAAAATAATCACAAGAACAGAGGGCTCTCCAATTTGAGGAAAGATTAAACAGAAACTATTAATTAATGACTTAAAACAAGCTCTGCTAATTGTTTACTAGTCACTTGAATACAAAATGAACTTGTGTTTTGAAATAGATACAGTCCAGTGGAAAATGGAATCAGAACCATGAAAAAAGACACCAAAGCATAGCCCAGAGGGAAAAATGAGGAAATTTTAAAAGGAAGCATTACTTTCTTAGTTGCTTAAATAGTTGCTATCTGAGATGAGTTGTATTTAGTCATACTATATGAGAAAGGATTAAAGGAGCACAGGATAAAAGTTAAGAGCTCTGCCTATGAAGCTGAACAATTTTCATAGAAATGGTGGTGCCATTACTGATTAAGGATATATGACCTTTGGCAAATGACTCAACCAACAAGCAGGGTAGAGACACAAGTGCTTCCAGAAGATGTGTGGAATCCTTCCTAGTCTTCCACTGTAGTTAAGGGCACATCATGACTTCTGACTTCTTCCTGAAAAATCTAGAGAATACATATTAGGCTAGACAGCCTCTTTTGTGGCAGAGTGGACAAAGTTGCCGCTGTATTGGGATTATTCTGCATTGACAGAGTTTTTCTGGGCAACTGAGTTTTCCCCGTGCAAAATGAGAGCAAAAAGCATGAGAGCACCAATACATGTCTCAGGTCCTTTCAAGAATGCCACTGGGACGTTAATGGGGCCTCAGCAAAAATTAGCTGGTGATTATTCCTAGGGACAGTGGCAGGAGTACTCCACAAGCCAGAATAGAGATTCACTCTTCCAGATCAAGGGAAATATAGCTGAGATAGCCTGTGATCATGTGAGTCCCAAAGAGCCCCAGAATTTGCCCCATAAGAGGAACCAGTTTTCAAATATCCCAGTCTCAGAGGACACTAAGTTATTTATAAAAGCTGCAGGTAAATAAGAAGTTTCCTGATCTCTCTTGAATCAATTACAAAGGGACAATAGAAAAAAAATCTTAATATGCTGTCTGACTACATCTGTGAGTCCTGCTTGTTCAATTTACTAGTTGTATGATCATTTTATATTAATTTCATTGCATTAAATCATATTAACAGCTATTTTTTATACAGATAGATATTTGCAATTATCATTTGGTTTCAAGCCTATATAGATAATGTGAGTTAACTAACCAACTACAGATCAAAATGCTATCTTCAGCTATTTACACAATTGGCAATCTGCATGTACTTAAGGGAGGTATCTGCAGTAGTGGGTAACCTACATGTACATGTACATGTACACCTACCTACATGAGCCACTGAGTGATTTAATCATTACATTTGTGACTTGTGTTTAAAAAATATTATTTTATAATATAAAAAACCATGGATGCTCTCCAAATCTGGCTTTCATGTTGGCTGTTTTCACTTTCTCCTTGAATGCTTTTCAGGTTGAGCCTCGATATTGAAAGTTTCTATTTCCACCCTACAAAAATTGAGTCAAGAGAAAAAGGTAAAAATACAATGCTTCGGAGGGTAATTGGAGATCATGTAGAAGGATAAATTTTATTCTGTAGAAAGTTCAAATCCAGTGTACACTGGGGGTCCTTCAAAGAACATAGGAAACCCTCATGAATTTCAAGACTTACACTAAAATTGATTTCTTAGTTTTCAAATGTCTTAAACAACTTCCACAGCTCTTCAGGATCTGATTTTAGCACAGACCGGAATTTCTGAATTTACAGTTCTAGACACCTTGACACTATCCCCTCAGGTGTATTTTGGACACCTTTTTCATTAAATGCTTTCTTTTTCTTCCCCACCTCCCTCAGCACCCACCTCTCTCTATTGCAAAATAGCTTTATTGGGGGAAAAAATCCTACCATTAGCTAGTGTGAACATTTAAAGAGATTTCTCTGCTCTCCATTTATTGTTTTTGTTCCCTTGTTCATCTGCCAGAGAACTAAATTAACCATAGGATTCCCAGCATAAACAATTTATCATTACCTTATCATCTATTAATGCAGCTGTTTCTTTTCTAAACTTACTTTTTAAACAACATCCAGCAACTATCACTTCTTTCCTTTACTTCTTGTTTTCTTAGATGTAGGCTGCTTAAAGCTTTCCATTTTTCCTTCTCACTGTATCATCCATTTGAGGACCTTTTTCTCTAATATTCTCGCAGTCTGTACTCAGAGGAAATGCATGATTTGGCATTTTTTTTTATTGGGCATGATATCTCAACAAACCAAACCATCATCCCATAAAAAAATGATAATGACCACTGTTATCTATGTGCTAGGCACCTTACATGGACCATCTTTGATCCTTACACTTATTCTCCTTTATTACCACAATTTCACAGAGAAGTTGGGAATCAGAGACATCATCTTCCTACTTATGTTCAACAGCTAAAAAAGGTCAAACTCAGAGTGTGATCTAGGTATTTCTGGATCCACATTTTTGCTATTTCTGTTCCTTCTTTAAGCCTACTTCTGATGTTTTAGTTTGTGTTTCTTACATTAATAGCACAAGCTCTAAAATAAATACCCAGCACACAAAAAGTCTAAGTATCAAAATATCCAACTTTACCTACTAGGTTTAGAAAGGTATAATCAGTGTACCTGAGAGTCCCTTTGATCAGAATTAATAGAAAGGCCCTAGTCAGCTCCCTACAGATTTTAGTCCCTGCTTTATTCTTAATGAAATGAAGTTCATCTTGTCAAACCTTGGTCACAGTCAGACATGACAAGAAAGCTTTGATTGTAAGGCTTCTGCTGACAGTGAAAGCTAAGTGGAGTCAGCAGTTGGCCCTTCTGGACTAAAAGTGAACAATATTTGTGATGAGAATAATAAAACACAGCCTTCCTACACAGTTTCCAAACTACATCAAAGAATGATGAGGAGATATGGCCCCAAAGTATCTACTTCTGCCTCACTGAAAGACTATGGTAGAAGAGGAAAGGTACTCCGCATCTGATGGGAGCTTGTCTGCTGCCTGCTTGCTAAGTACTTATCCACCCTTCTACTGGAACCAAAATAACCAATTTTTAGGGAAAAAATTCCAGATACTATCCATCTTATTCAAGCTCCTTTCTGATTAAATTGCAGCTATGACTGAAATTAGATACTGTCATCCCGTATGTTAGACACACTCAGCCAGATTAAGGGACCCAAACAATAAAATAAACTTTCCCTACAGCATTACTGGAACAAATCTGAAATAGAATGCCAGTTATCTCCTTATCTAACTGGTGATATGCAGATTGAACAAACTCTGCCAAAGAAGATTAAACTCTCTAGTAGAATTTATGAAAAGAAAAAAAGAAAAGAAAACCTCACTTTTTACCTTCAATTCAAAATAAACTGAGAAATACAGAGTGTGTAATCAAACTTTTATCTAGAACATAAAGAGTCCTGCAGTTGTAATAGAAAATACACTTTCCCTTTTCTACCAAAGAAATACTTTAAAAGCATTTGAAAAACATTTTCAAGGAGTAAAACAGTAAACTGCCCAGAGAACCCACACATCTTGGCCCACTGATAGACACATTTGAGGAAACCAGGAATTCCTCATCCAGTAACTCTCCTTAAGCTTGCCATCTCAATGGATGACACTAAGTCCTATCCAGTTGACAAAAGGCTAGAAATCATCTTGGCATCTTCTTCTCCTATATCTCTCATAGCCCATCCATAACTAAATCATTTCTAAACACATATTGAGTCTATCCATTTACCCAAACCTATTCCTATGGCCCTAATCAAGACCACTTTTATTCTGGCTTGAATGAATTTAACAGCTTCCAGAGTTTCAACTTTTTCCCTCCTGCCTATCTATTTTTCATGCTGCAGTCAGATTAATCGTCCCCAAATATAAATCTGATCATATCACTATTTTGCATAAAACACTTTAATAGCTTTCTGTTGCCCTCAGGATAAAGTGCACACAGCTTATCACAGTTTACAAGCCCATTCTAAATCATTCCTCTAATTACCTCTTCAGCCTCTTTTCTATTTCTCTCCTGTATTTGCTCCATCTATTGTGGACTACTTTAATTCTCCAATCACAGAGTGTTTCCACTGTGTCCATGCCATTGTACTGTTTTCTGTGCCTAGAAATTACTGTATCTCTATCCATGAAGGATGATGTTGGAGGGGAGGGGATGGAAATGGAAATACACTGTTGCAAGGTTACCATGTATTTTGCCTAAAGCACTTTGATAACTCTAAATAGATTGTGATAAATTAAAGATGTGTACTGTAATCCCTAGAGCATTAAATAAAATGTACATAAATATAGAGAAAGTCAAAAGAATTGAAATGTTATACTAAAAATAGATTAAGATGAGAAAGGAACAAAAAATTCAAATAGTGACCAGTAGACAACAAATAGCAAAATGGCACCCCAGAATGCAATCAGAATGTAAGTGGAGAAAGCAATCTAACAGAAGGTAGAGATTGCAGAGATCATGAAATTGATTCAAAAGTGAGAACTAGCCACATGCTGGCTATAAAAGAAACTACAAAGACACAAATATGTTTAGAGGTGAAGGATGGAAAAAGATGTACCATAAAAACATTAAGCTCAAGAAAGCTAGAGTGGCTATATTAATCATTCAAAATGAGTTGAAGACAATGAGTATTATCAGAGACAAAGATGGACTCTTTCTAATCATAAAAGATCTGTAAAACAATCTCAGTAAATTTCAAAAGATTGGAAGGTGCAGAGTAGTTCTCTGACCACAACAGAATTACACAATAAAATAAAGATTCTAGAAAAGATCTACCTAAATACTTGGAAGAAGCTAACTCAATCCTAAATCATCCATGGGTCAAAAAAGAACAAAGTAAATTAGAAAAATATTTTCAATGAATAATTACACACACACACACACACACACACACACTAAAATTTCTGAAATGCAGTTAAAGCAATGCATGGATTTATAGTTTTAAAAGCTTGTATTAGAAATGAGAAAGGTTCAAAATCAATGATCTAGGGTTCCACCCTACGAAGAAAATAAAAAGAGCAAAGTGAACCCAGATGAACCTGTACCAAACATCCATCTATGTACATTAGTTAAATTATTTCCTTATGATAGATCTTCAGAAAAAAAAATTGTTCATCAGATCCACCCTCTACTTGAAGCATGGATATGTTTATTGGCATAGATTGTGATGATGAATTCACGGATGTGTACTCATCTCCCAACTCATCAACTTGTATGTCTTAAATATACCCAGTTTTTTGTATGTCAATCTCACCTCAATAAAGTGGTTTTTAAAGATTACAAGTTAGGGGGCACCTGGGTCACTCAGTCAGTTAAGCATCCGACTTTAGATTTCACTAAGATCATGATCTCATGGTTCCTGAGATGGAGCCCCTCATGGGGCTACATGCTGATAACTCAAAGCCTGCTTGGGATTCTCTCTCTCCCTCTCTTCTGCCCCTCCCCCACTTGCAGGTGAGCATGTGAGCACAAACTGTCATGCTCTCTAAATAAATAAATGAAAAAAAAAACTTTAAAAAATCGCAAGTTAGGAAAAAAAAAAAGGTTCAAAGGGGTGAACATATGGAACTGAGATATATTTAATGTATCAAGTAACCTTCATCATTGTTCTCCCTGAACTTATTGAAGGTTGTCTCAGCTTATATTTCTTCTATCAGTTCCTTCTACTCTTGTTAATTCTGGATAAAATTACTAAACTTTGTTAATATGAAAGGTAAAAATGATATTCCCCTGTTGCTTAATTTACATTTCTTCTCTTATACCCGTGAAGTTGGTCACCTTTTCATATATTGGTTAGCTGTTTTAAGTTTGTATTACATTCATTGCCTTATTTTCCATTGACATTTACCTCTTTTCCTTGATGATTAATAAGAGCTGTTTATTTAATACTATCTTTAATCCCTTATCTATTATGAGTCTATTCTCCAATTTGACAATTGCCTTTGGGTGTTGAATAGATATGCTGTTTATTCGTTTGTTATGCTATTGTTTTTTAAATACATACAATCAAATAGATCATTTTCTTTCAGTTTCTAGCTTTATTCCTAGAAAATTCCTTTCAGCTCTATTATAAAATTATTGAATTTCCTCCTAACACATTATTTGTTCATGCATTTTATTTCTCAATTCATCTAGAATTTATTTTATTGGAACAAGTAAAGTTGTGTAACTTTTCCCACTAAATAGCCAAACATTTATATTTTTCTCACTAAATTAACATGCCACCTTTTACCTATACTAACTTTTCAGATATACTTATATATAATTCCTTATTTTCTGTTTCATTGACTCCATTTTTGTGTATCATGCTGTTTTATTGTAGTTTTACAACTTATATTTAAATATCTTGTAGAGTAAGTCTATTGCCATTACTATTGTTTAATATTTCTAATTACTCATTTTATCTTCTTTGAAATGAACTTGAGTATTCAAATCCAAAAATATTATCTCTGTGACATATGTATATACTGAGAACCAATGTCTTTATAATATTGAATCTGTTAAAATACGTAGTATATGTCTCTTTTGTATATGTTTTGTTTTGTATATGTTTTGTTTTCTCAAGACTGAATATATGTCGCATTCTATGTATTTCTCATTAAAATTTATTCTGAGGTACTTAACTTTCTCAGAGGTGCCATGACTACTCATTTGCGACTATGTTTTCTAAATGTTTTCATTTTGTAACATGTTAATTTACTTATTCTCCTATTCTAATTATTTTTGGGTGATTTGCTTTGATTTTCAAGGTAGACATTAATTTACCAACAATTATAGTTTTACCATTATCTTTTCCAATAATAATAATTCCTGTGTTCCTATATAATTGATGTCGCTAGCACTTTCTCAATCTTTGCCTTATTTCTACATTTGGGAGGCATTCCTCTAGTGATCCACCATTAAGTTTGATCCTAGTTATTTTTTCACAGATACATTTATGTGGATGTAGACATAGCATTACATGTATAACATATATGTAAATACTGTGATTGGAGAATGTACTTTTAATTGCTCTTGTACAATCTAGGAGTGAATATTAAAATTGATCAATAACTTTTTATCTACAAATATTGGTTTTCACTACTGAGACTTACAACAAAAAAGGTGTTTGTGGATGAAGTGTATGCCTCAGGATCTCATGTCGAGAAGCAAAGCTCAACAACACATCTCTTGCTCTTCACAAGAACAGCGAGTTCAGTGTCTGTTAACTATCTCCAGTTAAAGCATACTCATTTCCAACATCATCTGATGCCTATTTAAGTGCAGTTTAACATGTTCACTGGGTTGGAATTTAATATGAAAGTTCATTTATTTTTTTTTTCTTAGAAGTACGACTCTTTACACTCTTCACTATGTAACCCCCAATTTTTTTTTGTTCTTTATTTGAGAGAGAGAGAGAGAATACATACTGGGGAGGGGCAGAAAGAGAGAAACCCAAGCATGCTCCATGCTGTCAGTTCAGAGCCCAAGGTCAGGCTCAAACTCACAATCGTGAGGTAAAGACCTGAATGGAAATCAAGAGCCAGATGCTTAAATAACTGAGCCACCCAGGTGTCCGTGTAACCCAAAATCTTAAAGAAAGCATTTTCATCATCATAGTAGCCATTATGGTGCCTTGTTTCTGCCTCTCCCCTATAATTAAAATACCAAGAATATGAAGATATGTTTAAGATCTTTCTGCTTACCTCAAAAAAGAAAACCCCTTCATAGATTAAGACTGACTGAATTCTGAAGGATGTATACCTTCTAACTGAAAGTTTTTAATAGAAAGTTTATATATGAAGCAAATAAAGCCCCAACCTCTTATAGTGGATGTACCTTTGTTTGTACTTTGAACCTCAGAGCCTGACATTGAATGAAGCTTCTATTAGCTTCATTCTGAACAGAGGATGATATCCCAACATTAGAGACACAAACAAGGATTCAAACTGAATAGGTTTCCTCTTAACCATTGACCTCTGTTGTCGTTGTCTGAGTTCAAAATAGAGCCTTTTGTGAAATGTATGCTGTTGGGCCTCACAGTCTCTGCCAGTGTCTCTCTTTCATTGTCAAATACTGACATTGTCATAAGTATAGGATGCTATTAATATTATCACCCTCATTTTACAGCCAAGAAAACCAAACTACAGGGAGCAAAACAACTTACCTCATGTAGCAATAAGGACAGCTCTCAGCTTTCAACCCACATGGGTGTGATTCCATATCCAGGGTCCATTCCATTGTACTTGCTGTTTCATCTACCTATCCATGTCCAAACTCAACTTTTCGTGCTCCTTTCTCCTGCAGGCCCGTGACCGAGGTGTAGACTAAGAAGTGGAGTCATGCTTCACACCGCCATATCATGTTGGCAGCCATTCCTGGGTCTGGCTGTGGTGTTACTCTTCATGGGATCCACCATCGGCTGCCCTGCTCGCTGTGAGTGCTCTGCCCAGAACAAATCTGTTAGCTGCCACAGAAGGCGGCTGATCGCCATCCCAGAGGGCATTCCCATCGAGACCAAAATCTTGGACCTCAGCAAGAACAGGCTGAAAAGTGTCAACCCTGAGGAATTCATATCATATCCTCTGCTGGAGGAGATAGACTTGAGTGACAATATCATCGCCAATGTGGAGCCAGGAGCATTTAACAATCTCTTTAACCTTCGTTCCCTCCGCCTAAAAGGCAATCGCCTAAAGCTGGTCCCTTTGGGAGTATTCACGGGGCTATCCAACCTCACCAAGCTGGACATTAGTGAGAATAAGATTGTCATTTTACTGGACTACATGTTCCAAGACCTTCATAACCTGAAGTTTCTAGAAGTGGGGGACAATGATTTGGTTTACATATCACACAGGGCCTTCAGTGGGCTGCTGAGCTTGGAGCAGCTCACCCTGGAGAAATGCAACCTAACAGCAGTACCAACAGAAGCCCTCTCCCACCTCCGCAGCCTCATCAGCCTGCATCTGAAGCATCTCAATATCAACAATATGCCTGTGTATGCCTTTAAAAGATTGTTCCACCTGAAACATCTAGAGATTGACTATTGGCCTTTACTGGATATGATGCCTGCCAATAGCCTCTATGGTCTTAACCTCACATCCCTCTCCATCACCAATACCAACCTGTCCACTGTTCCCTTCCTTGCCTTTAAACACCTGGTATATCTGACCCATCTTAACCTCTCCTACAATCCCATCAGCACTATCGAAGCAGGCATGTTCTCTGACCTGATCCGCCTTCAGGAGCTCCATATCGTGGGGGCCCAGCTCCGCACCATTGAGCCTCACTCCTTCCAAGGGCTCCGCTTCCTTCGTGTGCTCAACGTGTCTCAGAACCTACTGGAAACTTTGGAAGAGAATGTCTTCTCCTCCCCTAGGGCTTTGGAGGTCCTGAGCATCAATAACAACCCGCTGGCCTGTGACTGCCGTCTCCTCTGGATCCTGCAGCGGCATCCCACTCTTCAATTTGGCGGCCAGCAGCCCATGTGTGCTGGTCCAGACACCATCCGTGAGAGATCCTTCAAGGATTTCCACAGCACTGCCCTTTCTTTTTACTTTACCTGCAAAAAACCCAAAATCCGTGAAAAGAAGTTGCAGCATCTGCTAGTGGATGAAGGGCAGACAGTCCAGCTAGAATGCAATGCTGATGGAGACCCTCAGCCTGTGATTTCCTGGGTGACCCCTCGAAGGCGTTTTATCACCACCAAGTCCAATGGAAGAGCCACCGTGTTGGGCGACGGCACCTTGGAAATCCGCTTTGCCCAGGATCAAGACAGTGGGATGTATGTTTGCATCGCTAGCAACGCCGCTGGGAACGACACCTTCACAGCCTCTTTAACGGTGAAAGGATTCACTTCAGATCGCTTCCTTTATGCCAACAGGACCCCTATGTACATGACTGACTCCAATGACACCATTTCCAATGGCACCAATGTCAATACCTTTTCCCTGGACCTTAAAACAATACTGGTATCTACAGCCATGGGCTGTTTCACATTCCTGGGAGTGGTTTTATTTTGTTTTCTCCTCCTTTTTGTGTGGAGCCGAGGGAAAGGCAAGCACAAAAACAGCATTGACCTTGAGTATGTACCCCGAAAAAACAATGGTGCTGTTGTGGAAGGGGAGGTGGCTGGACCCAGGAGGTTCAACATGAAAATGATTTGAGGGTCTACCGTTCATACTATTGTTTCTGTGTCATTGTGGGTAACCAGTGAGACAGCTGGCACAGTGAATTACTAGGTTAAAAGGCAGCCAAGTACAGCTGCCCCTGTGTCAAAGCAGGGTCCATGGAAGCAGGAGGACTTCTTATGGAGACTCTCCACCTACATGCAGGCAGACATGTGTCAGAGCCCTTCACAGTGGGATACTAATTGTTTGCATTGCAAATATTGGCATTCTGGGGATCTCAGTAATGAACCTGAACCTTTGGCTCATGCTCATGGACAATTACTCAACATTTTCTACCACTGCAAAAACAAAAGAAAAAAAAAATAAAAAGGAACAACCTACAATGTAGGATTTACATATTAAAAAGACACATTTGTCTAAAACATACTCTACAGAAAAATTTGTATCTCTGATTATCATTTGTTAAAGCCTTGCATCATACCATATTGTTGATTCAGCACCACAAAGAAATCAATATATTCTTTACTCTTTTTTTTGAAACATATATGCTGTATATGTTTTAAAGCAATATGAATGAGAGGTTGTGCTTTTAGTTACTCACCATTATAGATCCAAGTGTGATTTCACCTTCCTTTACATAGAGATGACCCTGAGACTAGATCCCTGGAGTTATGGGCAGAGATATGTGGAATGAGGAGTTTGTCTGATGTAGGATGCCAAGAAATAGGACCCAAGGAAAAACTGCTCATCTCTGTTAACTTCTGTTACTATAAATAAAGGCATGTGCCTAGTTTTGATACAGAATGGAATATTTTTTATACTTGTGATATCACACTGGACCAGTTTACTGTAACAAAGCCCTTGGTTTCTCCAGAAGGTTGTGTGCCACTTGTTGTACCTGTAAAATGCAAGGTAGGTGTTAATAATGAAGATGATCCATTTAAACACAACTTGATTTTACTTTCATCAGTTGAGACTGATGGGTTAATAGGAAATCGAAGCGCATATAGTCGTTGTATATACTCATACGGTGATAATTTACCTTGTAGCTGAGATCAATAATTCGATGTTCAAAAGCTCTCTGGATGAAAAGGAGTTTTTCTCAGATGCCAACACAAACCAGGGGGAATCCAGGCATACCATGATGTTAATGCAACTGAGGATCTGTTACAATGATAGCTGTCTGAAGGCTGGATTGCTGCCAGGAACTATCTAGCTACCATTCTGATGTTTTCTATTCAACTATTTACTGTACATACAGTATTATCTTGAATGGGTAACTTCAGGGTTTTTTTCCCTGCTTCCTTTATTTTGAAAATTATCTTGTGTACACAAGAAGTATTGATCTTGTTTATAGAGAGGTGAGAAAAAAAGGTGAATTAAACAGCACTTAGTTTTTTCTCAGTGAGGAAAAACTAAGATCACTAGCCCTACAAATATGTTAAATGGTGCAGATACTTTTACCCTTCTAACCCAAGAATCTCTATCCAATTCAGTTTGTATTAATGATTGTTACTTAAAACATAGTTTAAAAAAAAAAATGGCATCCTGCCACTACCACCAATGATCTGGTTCAAATGAGCCATAATTCCATTTGGCTAAATGTTCAGTGAATGGTTTTCAAGGCATATATTCATATGACCTGATAAAGCACTGAATATAGAGTGTATTCATGAAATACGATCTATTTAATCAGCAAAAGATAGGAAATGTCTATACTTTCTACATTTTGAGAGGGACCTGAAAATGAGTCCCCTTTTGGACAGTGAATAGGAGCTGTCTGAGGTTTGGTTCTTGACATATCTGATTGGGGGTATGACTTTCAAAAAGCTGGCTTTTTTTTTTTTTTTTTAGCATTTGAAATTTTGAGGAGCTTCAATAAAATTAAATTGACCCCAATAAAAAAGTGACAGGTCTAGAAATTGTTTTGCCAGTTGGATAGTAGCACAGTAAAACCCCTTTCTCCCTTAATAAAGGGTAGAAATGAGATAGAAAGATTGAAGAATTGCCTGTTTAAGTCATTTTTCATTTGACTTTCCTAGTGATTATCATCGATCTTTTAGAAATTCATTTTCCACTCATGGCAATTACTTTATATTATATATCCAATAATACAGATCAAGATTTTTCTGCAATTTCTATTTCTTGTGTGCAGGTGGAATGCAATCTTTCAAACTGAAAAGGGAACAAACTGGAGGGCTAGTCTTTCAAAACTTAATAGAAAATACTTCATCTTATTGTCCAACAAAAAGAGAAAACACTGAGCAATTAACAAAAGGGCTTTTCGATTCTGCTATTTTCTGTTAAAAGTTAACCAAACACAGCTTAGTCAAATGAAATTGGATTAAAGTTAACCCATCCATGAAAAGATTAAAAGATTTTGTGATTATTCCATTGGAAGAAGAAAGACTGCACTTTTTCAGGGGCTTCCATACCCTGATCTGTGGAATAATATGTATTTAAGATATTAACAAGCACTGTTCCAAAAGAAATTTGATAGACTACTAAGTGGGGAAAATGCTGCATTCTTTAACCACCTCTTGAAGTTCAAAATCTACATGAGCCTAATAAATCCTCTGAAAGTCCTGTAAAAAAGAATTCTGTTTAATATTGTCTCCTTAGGGTTTCTCTAATTTACTTGAGCATGAAGCACTTCCTTTTATGATGTCATGGTTAACATCTTGAAAAACTAGAGTTCCAGCAAACTCAGTTTGGTCAACAGTGTACTAAAGTAGTCCTCTTCTGAAGTATTCCTAAACCCACTGTTTCCAATAAGAGTAAAATTTACTACTTGAATTGGGCTCCAATAGATTACAAAAAAAAAAATACCACCTACATTAAGTGATATGATCATAAAAATGTATTAGCCAGATATTTCTAGGAGAATCTGCTGCTTTCTGCCAGAAATATCACCTAATGGTTTACAGTTAACTTGAGGCTACTTAATTGTCTACAGTCTTCACTAGTGGAGCAGATCTTGGATTCTTTTTTACATCTGTAAAGCTCTGACCAGGGGTTCCATTAACTTGCTCTGGGGCTTAGTATGGAGTTACACACAAGGAATTTTCCCTTATAGCTTTAAATTACATCTTTGTTAAAGCAAAGTAGTCCATGGTAGAGAGTAACAGCTCAGAGAGCACATGGGCCAAATTCTCTTCTTAGTAGTCATCTCTGACTCCTCTTCTTCCCAGAGGATTTGTCTTAAAGTATCTCAAGAAGAAATACAGTTCTTTGGCTCTGCATTTAGTTCTGAATTGAACTGCTGGGTTGATTCAGCATTTCAGTTTTGTGTGTGTGTGAGTGTGTGTATCACATACATAATATATATGAAGCATTTTCAGAGAAATATTTGTTTTCTCTAGGCATTAAATCTCTAGAAGAACAAATTCTCTGGCTAGAGTTCTGATAGTCTGAGAGAATTGATCTATGTCCCCAGGTGTCTGAAATGCATATCATTAGAGTAAGGTAACCCAACCAAACAATCTGGCTTAGTGTGTTCCTGGTGAGGGATTTCTATTTGTCCAAATTTTCCTAGTACTCATTTTTTTAAACCTCATTTCATTTTCATTGCATTTGTAATTACGAACTCTTCCAACAGTCTCAAAATTTAAAAATGCAAACCATAACTGCCAGACTTATACTTCCTAGTTCCTGAGGACATTTGTCAGATTTCTAGTTTTGCTCAAGCTTTCTCAGAAATTTTGCTTATCACCAACAACTCCCCCATAGTACAAAAGCATTCAGGATGTGCCCTACAGTGTTGAAGGCAGATTCTTTTTTCATTGTTCTGTCAACTATTTTGTTCTCCTCAGTTCTCAGAGAAACCCAGAAGTTGTATAATCTTCTATGAGTATCTTTTTTAGGTTTTTATTTTTTAAGTTATCTCTGCACCCAGAATAGGGTTCAAACCTACAACCCCAAGATCAAGAGTCATGCGCTCTACTGACTGAGCCAACCAGACACCCCGTCGATGACTATTTTTTAAAGGGATTATTTAAATCTCACCTGCATTGAAGCCTGACTTTTGTCACTTTCCATGACTCAAGTAGGAACAAACATATTTATATTTTAGAAAGTATGAAAGAGAGGATGTGATCTGGGAGAAGAAAAATTAAGTACAGCTCCATGTAAATGAACTCACCCTTCCAGGTTTTCCCTTCATCTCTGCGTCAAGACATTTGTTTTAACTCCATGGGCTATGCTCAGAAACTGTTCAGCAACATGTAATATGTCTTCAGGCTTTTTAGAAAAGAAAAAATACATCATGATTTTCAGTGTAGAAAGCTAAGACCTGACAAAAGGACATTACCAAATTTAATGAAAGGTTAGAGGGAGATACTTGAATCCATTTTAATTCTATTTCCTTTATTGCTAAAATTCGTAGTTACTATCTTCCAAGAAAGAATCCTAAATTCTTTAAACTTAGGTTATCTTTCATCCCTGTTTCCTATGTCCTGGTCACCTTTATATAGCTCACATGATCTATTCCAAAGGGATTTTATGACATATGAATCTAGTAACCAAACCTTTGGGGCAAAAGCTATTCATTCTACTGGGTACTTAGGTAAAGATACATCATTCTTTATTACTAGCATTAGGGCCTAGCAACATTCCTCATGGGACAAGTACATCATGTATGTGCCTGGTTATTTCCACAGGCCTTCCACCACTGCCTTTGGGAGCTCCATTCTTTCTGTAAAGTCCTTCCTATTTTCTGATTGAGGAGTTTAAGAGCAACTCTGCCTCTTTTTGTGGGAAGCCTTGATAATGAAATTTTATCTGAATTGTTGATTTCAGAATGACATGTGTTGGTTAGGTACAGTAGGTGCTTCCTGGTACTTTGGCAAACACTTGACAAATCTCTAGGTCATTGTTCCCTTAGCTCCTTATCCCCAAGAGAGCCGTCTTATTCTCACTGCAGTGAAAATATGGCTATAGGGAAAGGACAACTTCACAAATGAGGTCTACATGCTCAAAATGATAGCTGATTTACTATGATATTTAGCTAAGTCACATAACAAAAACTCGGTCTAGGGGCCATAAGTCTAAATTTGCAAGGTTTAGCCAAGTAAACCATGGTTTAAATCAACAATGACAAGTTTCCAATT
>NW_024412401.1:14426699-14553825 GCF_014898765.1 Herpailurus yagouaroundi | reverse complement strand
ATATATATATATATATATATATATATATATATATATATGAGTAAGAGGTTTATAAAAGGTTTATTTTTCTAAAACAGGCCTGGAGCTGATGTTCTTCCTTCAAAATATGGGAATCTGGTCAAAAGACACTGGCCTGTGCCTCAGACAGCCCTTCTCAGTTTGTCAAGGTCTTTAACACTACTTTTCCCTCCCCTGCCCCCATCTCCCTGGAAAGAAGATCCTGAATGAGAAGGAGGAAGAGAGCAGGGACTAGGAAGTCCCCTGAGAGCCCACAGAGAGGAAAGCTTTGGTGCCTCCCCCCATTCCTGCCTCCTTTCCTGAGACCACAACTGAAATTACCCCTCATTCTCCAGCTCTGCCCTCCTCTGCATCATCGTCTATCTCCCTGCTGCTGTCACACTTCATCAATGAATGCTCTCTCCAGGGAAATGTCTTCTTTCATTGGTACTCAGAAATTTTAGGGTAATTGTTAAACTGGAAATTGCCTTAAAAAAAAAGAAAAGAGAAGAGAAGCTCCAACCTATCTCACATAACACTTTAAAAGTTAAGACTTACCATTCACATAATCACAAGCTGACAGCAATCTGCAGGTTGAGTGATTCTGATTTTTTTTCTCTCTTCTAGAAGCAGGTGGGTTGATATAATGCCAGCCCTAAATAGAAGCTTTATTTATAGCCTTAGCAGAATGAGAAAAGAGCTGGCATAATCAAGAGTGTACTGCATATTTTAAGGAAGGCTTTACCTTTAATATGCAAAGTAGCCATTAGAAGACAACAAAAATGCAAATTTACATACTATTAAATTGGTTAACTGTATTAATTCCAGTAGAGTTCAAAAGATAACTTTCTATACTGAAAATGGGTCAAATATTTTACATCTACCCTATATGACCAAAGAGAAAAAAGTCCAGAAATTTGGTTGCCATGTTAACATTCTTCATTTTGGTGCACACCTCCTATTCTAAATTACTTTAATATCTTTAATCTCCACTACAATATAATCAGTACAATCTATTATACCACATAATTAACAAATATGAAATTTGTTATATTTAGGAGATTCAGACTTGAAAAAAACAAAAAACCATGTGTGTTTAGCAACACACTGATTCATATACATACCTATGTGATAGCAAGAGACAGGAATTGAGTCACAAACTTTGTTAAGAGGCTATTTGGAAGAAAACATACTCTTCCTCCCTAGTTCTAAAATCAGATATATTACACACATGGGTAGCTTGAAATGCAAGTCAATTGTCTTATGTTTTTTCCATATAGTTTGTAATGCCCCAAATCATAATTTAAAGCTATTGTTTATATATGCATATATAAATATGTGGGAGAGGGTGGTTTGATTTTATAAGTGTTTAAAATGTAACTGTTTTGAAGACTGATATGGAGTACAAGGGGAAAAGACAAAAAGAGAAAAGATTATGTGTCTGTGTTTTACTTTGATTTTTTTCCTAAAAAACTGATTCTGGGAACATCCCATGATTGGAAGCTACAACCCTCTTTTTTTTTTTTTTTTTTTTTTTTAATGCCTCATGGTTTTTGTTCTCAAATAATCAGTGCTAATGACTAAAGTATCTCAATTTAGGTCTGTGGTGTCTTATTGACTATGATTGATTTATTGTTGCAGGCATGTTTTTCAACATGTAAAAACAAGTTCACTTATTTTTACTTATTCACTTATTAATACGTAAAATAAGAAAACATGTTTTCTTCACAGATGCAAAGGGCTTAAGCATCTGACATCTCAGTTAAATCCAATGGGGTATTATTAAGAAATGAGAGTAAGAAAAGCCAACTGGAGTCATACATCAGAAAATACTTCCTTATTGATAGAGGTAAGATCTGTGAGCCTTACCAGGAACCTGAGGTTGCTTAAGTATTTTTAGCACTGTTACTAGATCTAATAATTTAATAATCTTCAGTCAGGGAAAACGCAGATCCAGTGGAATATGATTCTAATGCCACAGTAGGTGAAGACTTCTCAGAGCAGAAATCAGAGACCTAGCCGTTAAGTTCTTTCTACACAAAATTACCAAGGGGCCAAGGTTTGATCTGTTGGATATCCAAATCTAGGTAATATTAACACACTATATGCTAGTTTAGTAAAGATAAATCCTATATCACTTGAAAAATTACCCCAAAGCCATTTGACTTGTTTACATGAGCAAGTAATGGGCATGACTTTAGGCATGAAGGTTTCAGCCAGGCATACATATAACATCTAGTTATTCTGAGTTACTTTTCACTCAGCCAACTATCAATGATTCAAGACATAAGATAGGATGGCACCATGAATTTAAGAAGAAAAATATCTTGTCTTCAGGCAAATTGGTAACAAAGGAAGGAGGTTGCCCAGTGTTAAAGAGTGAAAGAGTTAAGAACATAAAAACCAACATGCAATCTTTCTACTGAACTTTGGTGCTTAAGGGAATGGGCTTCTCTCTCCTTACCTTTGGTACTTAAGGGAATGGGCTTCAGGGGAGTTATGTTCAGGTAGCTGTCATCTATATCATCTCCCCTCTGCCTGTAGTTTGTCAGGTGCCTTCCAGGGAAGAAATAAGTGGAGGAGGTGGCACCATGCTGCCAGGAATGGTACCTGGAAGCCATATTGATATATGACAAGAAAGCCTGGGATTCACCTCTACACAGCAACAAACACTAGAATTCTGAGACTGCTGGCCTCTTTAATTGCAAAATGAAGAGCTTGCCACCAGAGAGGGATTTCCTTCTCCCTGAAGATTTTCTAATAATGCCAGAGTTGCGTGGGTAAGAGTCACATCTCTGATGTGACTTTCATTTTATACTACTAAACTCACATGACTAAAACAGATTATCCATGAGTGGAATTTTGAATTGTTGAGTATACACCTAAACCAACAAGTATATCACAAGTTAGGTTGGCCAGTAAACACACTGATCAGGGAGAAAATGGTTCCAGTACTTCAGGACTTAGTCTTTAACAATGGGAAGAAGGTAACATAACTAAGTCAAATTTTTAAATGGAAGCTAAAACATACTTCTAACTCAGCCTGTCTCTTGGTTCTACTTATAGAGACCCTCTGGCCATGTGCTGCTTTGTAAACTTAGAAGTTAATCAGGTTTTTGTTTTGTTTTCCCCTAATTTTCCTCAGTTATGAGCATACTGCTCCAGCTAGCTGGCTGTTAATTTTTCTGTGTTATTTAATATAGTGAAAATAAATATTTTAAGTCCCTACCTATTCCCTTTAAGGCAGGTAAGTTTATTATAGAACCCGATATTCTTAATTACCTCATTGTCAGAACTAAAACCTAGGACATGAAGATTAATGTGGAATAAAGAGGAGGAAATTGAGAAACCTTAATGGAATTCCCAAGGGGAAATTCACATAGAAATTCTGCCACTGGCTGGTGCAAAACCTGAAAACACGGGCTGCTAAGGCTTCTCACTATGGTGCTTTTCATGAACCCTTATAAACAACAAAATGCAAAAATTATAACCTTCTATCAAAAAATTTTAGAAGGAAACACCTTGGTAGAGCTATGTAGGCAGTATTTCATTCCATAATACTCTAGTCTGGGTAAGTCAGAATGCTAGGAAATGTCAATAAATCTCTCTAAATAGTATATGTATTTTAATGCCAAATACACACACATATAACCAAGAACCACCTGGATGAATAATAAAAGGCAGATGGAAAACATGCATCTTACCTGAGGATTCTCACTGTTCTATTTGGCCTCTCATAAGGAAAACTAAGAACTCAATCACTAAGGAGTCAGGGTCTGAAAGATGAAAATCCGAGCAGTGTCCACAAAAAAAAAAAAAAAAAAAAAAAAAAAAAAAAAAAAAAACCCTACCAGACCAGTTACCTCTTGATTGGAAGATCTAAATCTTACATGTGGTTGCAAAAGTGACATCTATACTGAAAGAGTTTGTTCATGGTCACGTTGGGAAATAAATGTAATTACAGACCTCCCTCCCCCACTTCTGAGGCCAAGGTAACATTTTATGAGCCCTTTCTACCTGCAGCATCACTGGTCATATTCTTCCTAAGCACAAGAGTTCAAGCATGGTAGTACCATAGCACAGAGGCAATTCACTACATTTAATCTATTCCATTCGCCATGGGCTATTAGCTGGATGTACAAAAGACTAATAGATTGCATTTATTATATACATTTAGGGCTCTCATGACAATTAAACACTTCCTTAAACACATACACACAGATCCATACCATGGCATCCAGAGTTTCTTAAGCCTCAATGTATATCAAATATTCTACTGGAAATTAACTCACCGAACACAGAGCAAATGCGCAATGCTAAGTGACTACCCAGTTAGCTCCACCCTCTGGATTTATATCAACTCTTCTAAGCAACACCTGCAGAGTTGGTTGCCTCTGCTTCAGTGGTCTCAAGAGCTTTCTGTGGCACTAAACAAGAAATTTGCTGGTATTAATGCAGGGCTGGTTTCAATACATGGAAGCTCTTTTCAGTCCTGAGTTTTCTGGAGTGAAAAAAAAAAAAATGAGTTCACAGAAACAGAAAGTCACTGACAAGTGTACACTGGCTGGTCAGTCAAGAGAAGAGAAGTTTATTGTTTTACTTCAGTGTATTTTAAAAATAGCATTTGACAAGAACCGGATAACACAAGCTTTTCAACTGAATGGCAATGAGAAATTAGGAATATACAAGACAACTTCATTTCAAAGGAAAATGGATCATGTTTATGTATGTACCACTACTGCCTCTAGTATTGGTCTTTGTAGTTCAGGTTCCTAACCAGTAAGTGCACAAATTCGTTGTTAATAATTAATTTAAATGTTTGTGTATTTTCATCTTTTTAAATGTTGTCAGTATTAGCTCAAATATATGCCCACAGGAAATTCAGGAATCTATTAACTCTTTCCTTTTTATCCTTTAGAGATTGCAAATCAGATTTCTCCAGCTTTTGTTTTAAAATACATAGAAAGTTTAATTTTCCATTTATCCAAGCACAATCTCTTTCCATCCATCCATCCATCCATCCATCCATCCATCCACCCATCCATCCATTTAATCATGCAACATCTACTAAGTGTTTGTTATCATTGTAACTTAAGAGCACATCAATAAATAAAGTCATTATCAAATTGTGGTCCAGACTTTATTGCTGCATTTCTCCACATTAACTTCTTTGATGATCACAACCTGTTTCTCATTCTACCATCCAAATCACGTGGTTTAGAGATGGGCCTTAGTGTCCAAATGGCCAGGTACTAATCTGACTTTAAGGACCTACCTGCTTTAATAATCCACTCTCAGGGAGACAGAATGGTTAAGTACTAAAAAGACAAGGATCTGGGGTAAGAGTCCCCAGGGCTCTGTCACTGGATTCATTGTTCCTTTATGACCAAGCTACTTAACAGCTCTGCATCCCCATCTCTCAAAATGACCATAACACTACCTACCTCACAAGGGTGCTGTGAGGCTTACCATGAAAGCATGAGGGAATGGTATGTAGAATCAGGGGCCTATTACAAAGGTGCTACAGGATTTAGAGTTGGTTGGATAAAGTTATGGAGTATGAACCCCTCTCCCCCTGGGAGTCCCAGGTCTGCTAGGTTATATCTACTCCCTTTACAACTAGAATCTAACATGGCATTGACCATCAATTGGCTTGGTTTATCTTAGTATGATCTCTACAAGATTTATCACAAACTCCACTCTGAGAGATGCTGGCTTGGGAAAATTATTAAATTAATTTTAGCAAAGGATAATAAAATGATTCACTTCCAGGTGCTGGGGATTGGGAAAAGTTGTTTATTTCAATATGATACAAGAGTTTGAATGGATATCTTCAAGGGGATGCATTTTATTGGAGAAATTTATTGCTTAGGGCTTTCTGTTGTTTTCAGCCTGACTCCCCAGCTTTTTGTACCATTGTTCTAACATACATCCCCTTTTCCTTTTCATTGGAAAGGGAAACTATAATTCTCCTTGGTTCATGATGATTCTTTTAATGAAGTCTGTTTTGCTCAAAGGACAAATTCTTTTCAACAACTATTGTAATTATTTTCTTAGAGGGCCGTTTTTGATTGCCATATTGTTTAGCTAAGCCCTATTGTCCTGGTGTCCTTCATAACTGTCAGTTGCTTTAAAATACAGGGGTGGGAGGGGGGAGCTGATAAGCACATTGTTGAAATTGATTTGTATGTTTGAATTGTCTTATCAGAATACAAGGTTATGAATTTCATCTGTTGAGACACAGAAATAAAATAATTTCCTAAAAAAATGTACTTGGTTTTTGAATGTTCTAAAAAGGCATTTATTCTAAATCTTTTTAATGTTTCATTAATAGTATTGCATCATTAATCATATTATAATGAAGTTTAGCCTTCTCCTATATTCATTGGCATTGCTCAGTTCTTTTTTATATATACTTGGGAAAGAATAAAATAAAATTGTTCAAGATTTAGAATTGAAAGAAATCAAGAAGAGCCATTCTCAAGGATCTGCAATTCAAGGATGACTATGGAATTATCTAAGATAAACAGGTATGAAGAAAATCCTTCCAAGCTATATGGAAACAGGACCTCCCACTCCCCACCGCCACCCCAGTGGAAAATGTTACTCCAAGTGATGGAAAATGACCAGGAGATACTTTTTTTTTTTTTTTTAATCAGTCAGGAAACTTTTAAAAGTGAGATGAAAGTACCAGCTTGATTAAAAAAAAAAAAAAATCTGTGGGCCAAGATTCTGCCATAATAATTTAAAGTTACTTCTGGGGCGCCTGGGTGGCGCAGTCGGTTAAGCGTCCGACTTCAGCCAGGTCACGATCTCGCGGTCTGTGAGTTCGAGCCCCAAGTCAGGCTCTGGGCTGATGGCTCAGAGCCTGGAGCCGGTTTCCGATTCTATGTCTCCCTCTCTCTCTGCCCCTCCCCCGTTCATGCTCTGTCTCTGTCCCAAAAATAAATAAAAACGTTGAAAAAAAAATAAAAAAAAAATAAAGTTACTTTAGTCACCCACTCACCCTCCACTGCAAAAAAACCACATTGGTATCTGCACTTGGGCTGCCATCACAAAATACCAGAGACTGGGTTGTTTAAACAACAGAAACTTATTTCTCACAGTTCTGGAAGCTGGAAATTCCAAGATCAAGGAGTCGGCAGGCTCAGGGTCTGGTGAGAGCTCTTTCATTGGGTTGCTGACGGCTACTTTCTCTCTGCCCTCATGTAACCTGCCTTTCCTTGGTGCATGCACATGGGACATGAGAGAGATCTCGTTCTCTCCCACTTTTCATAAAGCCCACCAACCCTATCAGATTAGGACCCCACCCTTCTTATGACCTCATTTAACTTTAATTTCCTCCTAGAAGTCCTGTCTCCAAATACAAACACACTGGAAGGGTTAGGGCTTTACATATGAATTTGGGAGGGGGAAGGAGGAACACAATTCAGACCATAGCCATTGGTTCATGAACATTAATCAAAGTGCTACATCACCCTTATTGATCATGAGCATGAGAGATGGTGTACAATGTTAGGAAGGCAAGTTAGGAACGTTGATATAAACAAAGGAAGGGCATTGAAAAAAGGTTTCAACAACTAGCAAAGATTCCTTTCCTTGTTTCACTTGTTGTACTACTTCTCAACAATTACATATGACTTTTTCATTCTACATCACCAAAGTTTTTAAATAGTTTCTGTGTCTCCCAATTTCTCATAACACCCGCAGAGCATTTCTCAGAAATATTCATCTCTTAAATTCCTTTCTTATTCAATACTGTGAGTTAACTTCTTTCTGGAATCCCCATCCCTTGTCTGATGCTCCTCTCAAACACTTCAAGTTCTATTTTGACTGTGACCCCCTCCCCATTCACCAAAAGAAATCCATTTCAAGGAAAAAGATATGACAATATTCTCATGATCCCAAATTTACTCACACTCTGGGTCGGCTATACTATTTTTAGGATGAGATTGGCTTACTCATGTGAGCCAACTGATGGGCTATTTACTTGTTATCCATAGTTATGTTAGTATGAAAAAGGTGCTCTGGTCTACGCAAGAACAACAGCATTTACCATGACCATTTGCTTGACCTAAAGAATTCTGGTGAATAAAATGTAGAAACCCAAACTGTGTGTTTGAAGCAGAGAAGTATCTAAATTGAATGCTGATCAGATGCCCACAAGTTCCCCTGTGGATATTCCTACTGGTTTTGTGGATAATACAGAACCAGGGTGCCAGGCCCAGGTGATAAGCCAACACTTTCTGAGAAAATCCTCTGTAGTGATCATGATGAGAAATGGATCTTTAAAAGTTCATTTTCTTCAAGAAAGTCACTCCCAGGCCAGTCGATATGGTCTTCTGAGAAATCTACAGAGTCCAAAACTAGAGGTTAATGAAGGCTACCAATGGATACCAATAGATACCAACAGCATCTACCATGTACCTGGGACTTTTAATAAGCACATTAATCTTCTCCGAAGCCCCAGAAGTGGGCACTATCTTTTTCATTTTATAGGATTTTCACCTGATACCAATTCCAAAATCCATCTTCTTTCCACTCTGCCATGCTGCCCCCAACTTTGCAAGTCCCCTAAGTAGAACAGTACTTTAGTCATTTCAAAAAGAGGCCTCTATCATTGCCATACACATGACATTCAGCTTCTCAAGCTCCCTTTGCTTTTAGTTGAGACTCGGGGTGGGGGGGGGTTGTTTGTTTGTTGTTTTTGTTTTGTGTTTGTGCTGCCCCTGCCTTACCTCCCAGCAGCCCTGGATCCCTTATTCATTCTCCTGATGTTCTTTGCAGTAACATCCAGCCGGGTGAACTCTCTTACAGCTAATGTGGATCTGACAGGAGATGCTGTAAAAATACAATTGTAATTTGGTATCAATTAAAATGATAGCACAGTGTACTCTTTCTGCCTGCTCGTAATAGCATGAGCGTCTTAATGGGCAAAGAAGCATTTTTGTTCCTCTGAAATTACCATCCCATGTATGCGATTACAGCCACCTCAGGGGCAAATGTTGTTGCGCTTCATCACCTTGACACGTCTTCTGCCCTCATGTTAATACAGACTCTTTTTATTAGCTAGTTTGGAAATTTGCTTATGTAACCCAAATACAACATAGTTGTCTAGATTTTTTTTCTGACACATTTTTCTTGATGAGAATGACATTTTCCTGGAACCAAGGTAAAACCAAAAATAAAAGGAGGCTGCGCCACCCACAGGTAGAGGAAACCCCATCTTCTTTTTATAAGAAACCATTTCTGTCTGTTCTACAGAACTTTTATGGAAGGAAGATAAATCTTGGGATAAATGAAACCCAGAAGCATGCTTGCCTCCTTTGGGAAACCTGGATATGGTGTAAGGCTGGAAACTTCGGCTAATTGGGGAAGGAGAGAGGTTAATGGGACAGATGGACACTTTGTGGCAACTCTGACCCAAATATCACAACCAACTCTCCCTGGAGGATGAAACCAATCTTCCACCTACCAGGAAGGATCATTTTTTTTAATGTTTATTTATTTTTGACAGAGAGAGAGAGAGAGACAGAGCATGAGCGGGGGGTCAGAGAGAAAGGGAGACACAGAACCCGAAGCAGGCTCTAGGCTCTAAGATGTCAGCACAGAGCCCGACGCGGGGCTTGAAGACCCGAGATCTGTGAAGACCACGAGATCATGACCTGAGCCGAAGTTGTATGCTCAACCAACTGAGCCACCCAGGAGCCCCTACCAGGAAGGATCATTAACAGGGGTTCCTGGCTACTGTTGAATAAAGCTTTCTAAGCATGCCACTGGAAATTCATCTCATTCAGAGACAGATAAGCAGAATGACACAGAGTGATTCCAACAAAGAAACCTTAATATATTATTTAGGTTTCCAATTAAACACCTACGTGTTAACAGAAACAAGGCCAATTGTCCATATGTGCTCCTGCAATCTTTACAATGCAGCATGGATTATTTATGAGTCTTCTCATCTCTGTCACTTTCCCATAACATACTTTCATTTGTCAGAGTCATAACATGCATAGTATACGCTTGCAAATTCCTTACATTTTTACATGTTCACAGAAAAGACTCTATAGTCTTGGATGCGTTCAGTGAGATTAGAAACAGTTGAGCTGATATATCTGGTCTGTAAATCATTCACTCAAGCATTTATCGAGTCCCTACTCTGGGCCAGTTAGTATGGTAGGCTCTGGGAATCCTGCATTAAACCAGACACCTGGAAAAGGAGATACCCAGGCAGTGCCTGTTCTGTAGCTACCATTCTGTCTGGAAGTTTCTCAGCAAGCTTTTATTCCTGCCTTTATCCACCTTGTAAGGTGGGAAACAATGTGTATCAGCCCTGTCATGGGGAGCTGGGCTTAGCATTTACTCCAGTGATACAATGAGAAGTTTTTGGACAGAACTGTTGCAGGCCAAAGGTTCAAGTTTACTTTCAAGGAGCTACTCTCCTGGGCAAAAAACCTCCTTAGAGTGGATTATCCAAAATGAAAAGCCTTGAGATGGAGCTAATATGGACACTTCCCATTTTAGAACTATCTTCAAGGAAAAAAAGAAGGTGATATGTGCAAATCTATCCTCTTTCCCAGGGAAATTCTTACAAAGGTGGTGAAGGACTATGAGAAGTCAACACCCCCAGGGTAAAGGGATAGCCTGATACCAAGTTGGGCATACAGTAGATGCTTAGTAAATGAATGTCACATAAATGGATACATAGCCTAAAAGGACACATCATGGGGAAGCATATTCATAGACCAGGAGTAGGAGCTCACCTGCCTGAAGCTCTTTAACAAATCATTCACTTTCTGTGGGGGTTATTGGTGTGTATTTTTAATTAGACAGTAAATGTCCACTATAGAATGTCCATTAAAAAAACAATAGAAAATAGATAACTTAAAATTTCCAGTAAGCCAGAGATAACACACTGTTATCATTTAGGTGGTTAAGCCAACTTAAGCATAAAACAATTTTTCTATATAGTACATATGGATTTTTAATGGATATCTATTATTTCAAAAAAATTTTCACTTAGCATTTTTTCTTTTTCTTTTTCTTTTCTTTCACTTAACATTTTATTGTGAATCTCTTTCCATCATAAATGGCTGCACAGAATTTCCTTGTCTAATTGTACTATAATTCACCTTACCAATGCCCTGTTGTAGGGTAGTCAGGTTGCTTCCAATTAAAAAAAATTTTTTTAATTAATTAATTTTTAGAGAGAGATTGAGTGCATGTGTGATGGGGGGAGAGGGGCAGAGACAGGGAGAGAAAATCCCAAGCAGTCTCTACACTGTCAGCACAGAGCTCAATGTGAGGCTCAGTCTCACAAACTGAGAGATCATGACCTGAGCAGAAACCAACAGTTGGACGCTTAACTGACTGAACCACCCAGGCGCCCCTGGGTTGCTTCCAACTTTTTTTTCCCATATTTTAAACGACTATGTATTAAGGGTCTTTGGAGCTAAATCTATACCAATGTTCATAGTCATTTCTTTATGCTAAATTATCTGGAGTAGAATTGCTACTCAAAAATTAATATAATTTTTGAAGCTTTTGATAGGTAGTGATACCAGAGAGGTGCTGGTTTACAGTTTGAATAATAAGGAAAAAGGGGACTCTTTTCCCTGAACCCTCATGAAATACTGTAGGTTTTGCTGAAAGCATCTATAATAAAGATTGTCACCGTGTCCTTTTCTATGAAATACATTTAGATTCCACCTGACCCTACATCATTGTCCTACAACACTACTAGAATCTTTGTTTACAATATTTTTCATTGTCCTGTGTAATTTCCTCTCAAGTTCTTGCATTAGGAGGCATGTGCCTAATGGGTTCTTTTGAGTTCAGTAACTGGTTAAATCCAAATAGCAGTATTCATTTGACTTCAGGAAGGAAGATTCACTCATTCATTCATTCAATCAACACACAGTGAATACTTTCAATGTACCAGGCACTCTTGCAGACCAGGGCTATAAAATTCCTGAACCAGACAGAAAAAACCTGTAACCACAAGGAACTCAAATTTTGACAGAGAAGAGAGAAAACACTCAAATAAATATACAGTGTAATAATAGGTAGCTATAAACACTACCCAGTGTTCTAAATAAGGTAGTCAGAGAAGTCCCTTCTGAAGGGACACCTGGATGAACTTACTGGTCAAACCATGCTTACATCTGAGGTAAGAGACTGTCGGAGAAAAGGAACAGAATGTACAAAGGTCCTGAGCAGGAAGTGAGTTGAACATGCTCAGAGAACAAAGAAATTCCAGTACGACTAGAGCAAAGTAGAAAAGACAGTAAGAAATGAGATTCAAGAAGACACGAAATCAAGTAGGGCTTGGCAGACCATTTAGAGGACTTCGAATTTTCTTCTAAATGATGGGAAGCATTTGAAGGTTTTACAAAAGGGTGCAATGTGATCCAATTTGTATTTTACAAATCTCATTTGAACAACTGAGTGGAGAATAAATTATAGGCCAACAGAAGAGTTGAACAGCTCTTGTGATAGTGTTAGGCAGCTGGGTATTTCAAGCTCCTGAATCCTGTTTTGGAAAGAAGCAAGAAACTAACAAGTGATATGAATATTCGTGGTTAAAAGTAGTATCCAATCACCTGGCTCAACAGCTACATGAAAAGCCTTAGGCTGCCTGGTCATCTCTGTGTCACCACTTCTACCTCTCTCAGATTGGCTTCCAGGCGAAGATGTTCACAGGGCAACTTATGAGAATTGCTAACATACAAGAACACTCTGTCAGCACAGATAACATGCGGTCCAGTAGTGGGAAGCCCAGACTGTCACACCAAAGGCCTAAATCAATGTAGTCTCCTAAAGAAGAAGTCAAATAACCAAGGGGGACTATAGGGAAATTCTGAGCTGCCCTTTCCCTATGACCCCTGGCTTGCCTCCCTACTGATCAAGCTGGGCTCTGGAACAAAAACTGAATTAAAAGCAATAGTATTGCAAATCTAAGAGTCTAGTTATTAAGCTATTTATAATTAAATATCTGTTAGGAAATATGGTAGAGATAAATTAAAAGCTTCTTTCTATTTCTAGAAAACTGTTCACTGAATACTATTTAAGCTTTTGATGCAGGAAAGAGGGGGATTAACTTTATCATCTTAAGGATCATTGGGTTTTTGAAGTACGTTAAAAACAGGACATAGTGTTTTTCTTTTAAAATCACACACAAAATAAGAAAGACTTCTAAATCCACAAGGACATACACTCAGCAAAAAATCTTGGGAAAACCAAAGCGTCTTGTTCTGTCTATGTACGTTCTTTATTTTTAAGTTTCTCCTCTTAATTCCCTCTGACATGAATGTGTAATGCTGAGAATCTATGCTAATGAAGAATGTGTCCACAAGATGTATAATGCATGCCTTTTAATTAGTTCTGCTGCTATAATTGATTAACATTTTGCCTGTGCAGTACTATTACAAAGAGTGAGCAGTCAAACACTGTATGCATCTAGTCCCAGTAGAAAAAAAAAAAAAAAAAAAGCACCAAACGCTGCCATTGTAGAACATCTGCACTGCCAAAGCGATCCTCCGTATTCCTATTGAGAGTCTGCTGGGAGGTGCTTTAAGCAGCTTGGAAAGAAGCAGCAGAAATAAAAGACAAAATTAAAGGGCACAAGGCCCAGAGGAATGAATACGGGAAATGTTATAAGGGGAGGGAAAGAGATCAAGATGAATATGAAGAGTATGAAAACAACCATAACTCCATAAGGAATCTGGGGCAGATGGAGGAGATAGAAGTAAAAGCTGAGAAAAGAGAGAATGCAAATTGTATGCCCATCTGGGTGTATAGACATCTGCATGCATTTGGGGACGCACGTGTGGGTACAGCATACATGTAACTGTATGTAGGCTAACAGGGGCAGAAACAAATTATATGAATGTAAGGCTCCAGCACCAGCATGGAGCCTGCTGATTCAATGACTTCACCCCGGGCCAGATGCCCCTGCTGTAGCACCCCTAGGAATCATGCACTTTCCCCCTGTCCTGCTCAAAGTGAGCGGAAGGACCATGTATCATTGGCTCCCTAGCCATTTGCAGAGTGTGTCCTATGAATGAACCCTGTGTTGGTGCCCGGGGGACATGCTAAAGAAGGCAAATTTCCTTGCTTTGAATTGTTTACAGCCCAGTGGGGGAGACTACAAGCACACAGGAGTCTGGATGTATGACTTGAGGACAGGCACGCAGATTAAATAGAGACAGTGGACACAAGGCTTGGACCATTCTAGGAAGGATTTCTGGCCTCAGTCATTTCTATATCAAGACAGTCATGTGAAAAATAGTTGAAGATGTTCTAGGCTAAAGGAACATTATGAGCAAAGAACTTGAGAAAAGATATGTTGGGATTTTAAAGAAATGTAAGTAGTCCAGGAGAATGGGAAGGGAGGCAGTGCGTTGGAAGATGGACAAGTCTGAGAATCACAAGACTAGATAAATACATTTGAACTTAGCTCTGGATCCTCCAAAATCTACCCCTCAGCCTACCTATTCAGATGCTATAAATTTATCATTGCCGACAGTGCCCAACAGTCCTGCTGTTTCCTTTTTTCCTTTCAGGATCATCTCACTCTTCCATCCTCCCTAACCGCAATTTCAAAACTCTGCTCAAATTTCCCATCTTCTCCCCATTTCCCTTCACTCTCAGCAGATAATCTTCACTTTAAGAAATTGGAAGCCATCACATGGGAACTCCTTGGGATTCTGCTAGCAAACTCCTAGTCCCACATCTAATGCACCTGTCTTGTCACAATAGAGGAGCTATCTGGCCCCTCCTTATTCAAATCCTATCCTTCTGCCATCTCAGTAAATTTACGTTACCAAATATTCTTTAAAAAAAAGTTCATTTATTTTGAGAGAGAGAGAGAGAGAGAGAGAGAGAGAGCACAAGCATGGGAGGAACAAGAATGAGCGAGAAGGAGAATCCCAAGCAGGCTCTGTGCTGTCAATGCAGAACCTGATGCAGGGCTCAATCCCAGGAACCATGAGACTGTGACTGGAGGCAAAAATCAAAAGTCGGATGTTTAACTAACTGAGCCACCCAGTTGACCCTCAAATACCATTTCTCCTAGAAGTCTCCCATTAAAATACCACCTCTATCCACTAACCCACATTCCTTCCCAGCAATCAATCTCTTTCTTCCTTTACCTCCTTCCAGAATTCTTCAAATACTTAGTTGCTATCCCTTTGTTTTTATTTCCTCAATTCTCACTCTTTCCTCCACCTACATTTATCTACCAAAACAACTTTTGCTGAGGATTACCAGTGCCCCTCTGAGGCTAAATCCAAGGGACATTTTTCAGTGTGCAAATCACCTGACTTCTCTCACTGACAATTCACACTGTTGACCACACCCATCACTTAAAACACTTCTGTCCCTTGGCTTCCATAAAAGAAGTCTCTCCTGGTTTCCTCCCTATGATCTCTTTATCAGCCTTCTTTACAGGTTTATCCTCCTCCCTTTCATTATCAAATCTTCAAGCCTCTCAGGTCCCAAATTTAGCCCTTTGGTATTCTCCCTCCTTGGAAAACTGTCTCTATTTACACGTAGTCAATTATATTCTGAAAATCTCATGAATTCCAGAGAATTCTTGAATTTCAGAGTATTCCAGAGAACATTCATTCCAGTCTTCATTGCCACCCATCTAACACCATTTTTTTCTCATACTATTGTTGTGCCCCCCCCCCCACCTAAACACACACAATTACTCTCCCTATATCCTTTTTGGCACCCTTACAATGTATTTCCCATGCCATAAGGACAATGAACATCTTATAGAGCAAATTTGATTATGTGAAACCTTTTCCCCTTCTCTGTACACATGCACACACACAGAGAACATTTTTTATAACTTCCCATCATGCTTAGGATAAATGCCAAAAATACTTAACACGATCTTTAAGGCTCTGTATGCTCTGGCCCCTGCATCTCCAACCTTCCTTTCATACTTCCCTCTTATTCAACCTCTGTGCTTCGCTCTACTGTTACCCACTTTTATGTTTCTCAAACACACTATCCTTTCTCCCCCCACAAGTTCTTTGCATGTTCTATTTCCTCTGCCTAAAACACTTTTGCCCCTTCCTCCCTTCATCTGGCAAATTTCTTCCCATGACTTACCTCTCAACTGAATTGTAAATTCTTTAGCGGAATATTTTGTGACAACCAGGCCCTCCATCCTAAATCCTCTTTAGATCCAGAGATCTTATTATATGCATCATCATCCAAAAGTAGCTGATACTGGAGGATATTAAAATAGATCACTGAAAATGGATGTAGTACCAGCTGGGAGCAAATATCTAGTAAAGGTGGAGGGAAGTCTTGCAACATATGTATATATACCTGAACTAAGGACAAGATATCATGTCTTTTACCCACAACCAAAATAACATATCTGGGAACCAAACGGTCAAAGTGCCAATGGTACCCCTTAATGATACATTTAATGGCCCACATTCAAAATGTTTGCAGCTTGATCCCATGCTTAGCACTCCACTTGTCCACAGATTTAACATCTATGGGGGGGGGGGGGGCACTTCTACTGGGGCACAGATAATACTGCCACAAAATGAAAGCTGAGTCTCAATATGGACATTTTGGAACTGTATATCTTATGCAACCATATATCTTATATCTTATCACATGGGGTCGCCTCACAATTATAGGAAATGTTGTTATAGCTACACAGTGGGGACCACAAGGATTTTGAACCCAGAGAATACCCTAAGCCACCTCCTATATCACTCTGCTGTTAAGGGCAGACCCTGTCAAACCACACATAAGTAGGACCAACACCAACTTTGTCTTTCAGAAATAATATTTAATTACCATACCAGGCAAGGAACCCTAACTATATTAAATTCTAGATAGAGAAACCCTTGAAGGGTTAATAATGGGAAGCAAAAATAGCAGACAGCAGTTGTGGCCTCATGACTCACCGTAGAAACATGGTGGTGCATCTACTTGAGTGTTCTTGCATCTTTCTCTTCCCTCTTCCTTTCCCTTATTAGTTACATTAGAAATGCTGGCAGTGGTTATCTTTCCCATTTAGTCCCTAAGTTGCAGAATATGAAGGTGGATTCCTAAAAGAACAAAATGGGAAGGAGACACTACCCAGAAATCCTGGATGTAAAGGACAGAGATACTCTATCACCGTATGAGTTTTGGAGATGGACACTTCTGGCTTTTATTCATTGATTCATTCATTGAACAACATACACCTAAAATAAATACAAATCTATTTGTGGCAGTTCACAAAGTGCTATGTCAGGAAAGGAGATCTTCAAACTTGATTCTTGATATCTCTTCAACAAGTTACAGCAATACTTTGTACTGCCTGGGGTATGGCAACTTTATATTTACTGTGCCCTTACATAAGCAAGGACAAGAACTTCAGCTGCACATAATTACATTTCCTGTCTCTTAAATCACAACCATCTTTATATGAGTGTCATACATTCTGTTTCAATCCTTACATGTTTTATAGTTTGTGATTATTTTTGTAAAGGAGGGGAGGCTGGTAAGCCCATGATAAATACAAAAAAAAAAAAAATCCTGCATTTTTTTAATGGACAGAAGAATCTGAACTGTAAACAAAGGCATGTGAGGGACCAATACATATTTCTCTGAAGACACTTCTATGTTCACCATGTGCCCTGAGACAACGACATTTGGGTTACAAGATTTTCTGTATGAAAGTTTCATTCTTGGGGTGCCTGGGTGGCTCAGTGAGTTAAGCATCCGACTTCGGCTCAGGTCATGATCTCACAGTTCATGGGTTCGAGCCCCGCATCAGGCTCTGTGCTGACAGCTCAGAGCCTGGAGCCTGTTTCAGATTCTGTGTCTCCCTCTCTCTCTGTCCATCCCCTGTTCACGCTCTGTCTCTGTCTCAAGAATAAATAAACATTAAAAAAAAATTTTTTTTAAAAAGAAAGTTTCATCCTTGCAAGCTAAATATGGGTGGTTTTATTGCTGTTACATCAGATGCTCTGAGGTTCCAAAGGGAAAAACATACAGCCTGGAAGACTGATTCCAGTGCTTCCGCATTTCCCAAAGAAGCTGGACAATGGAGCTTAGAAAAAAATGCCTTTGTAAATTTTTGGTAGGCCTGTTAACCAAAGATAAAATTAGTAACTTTTATACTGACTCAGCCCATAAAGTTACTCAAAAATGGGGACAAAATCAATGGCATTCATTTACTGAGTACCTATTATGAGTCAGACAACACCCTGGGAATTTATCTCCAAAATATAACGAAGCCAAAAGGGTACACATTTGAAAATGTTAATTGTACATTATGGCAAGAAACTAAAAATAATTTTTATGCTTAATAAGAAAATTGCACAGTGGCCAAGGACTATTAACAAACTACATTACAAATGATAATTTTGATTATATAGATATATGGGGTTATTCGTGATGATATGGGAAGGGGCAGGGAGTAGAATTCAGAACACTATATGCAGTGTACGTCTGCAAGGAGACTGCCAACCAAAGAAAGATAGGTAATACAGTTAAAGAAAATAAAAATAGTTTTTGGAGAGAGTTAGTGAAATTAAAATTGTCTTCTGACTTTTCAAAGTTTAATTAATATCAGATTTATAACTGGTCAAATATAAAATGATAAACTACCCAGTCATCATAAGGTACTTATAGATTGACAGAACACTCTGATTTGTTGGCAGAAGGAGAAGAGGGAAGAAGTACAAGTAAAATCCTGCCCCCACAGTGTTTAGGGTCTGTAATAAATCAAAGCAAACACATGAGAAACATTAGTGAATACAAGACTCTTTGTTATAAAGTTCCTTACTCATAGAAGAAAGATGTCAAGTGTTAGCAATCAAGAATGGTTTCAAGGAAGAGACATCACCTGGGCTTTGAAGACTATGGACAGGGTCATTCAGGCAGGGCAGTTACATACACAGAGCAAGGACACTGACACAAGAGTTATGGTAGTGTTGTCTTATCTCTATGTGCTCTGAGGAGCCATAGGCATAGATAACGGGGGGAAAAAAAGAGTGCCCTGATCAGAGGAGAAGATCCTCTGATAGAGATTAGACTTTATTTCTACTTCTACCTCAGACACATAAATAACTGAATGAACTAGGGTTTCTGGTGTGTGTTAATTTATTATCTGCTTAGCAACCAAGACCAAAGTATTCATACCCTACAGTTCCTTTAAGATCACTAATATCCAGATAGGCACTTAACTGATATGGCAGTAAGAGAGACAGGATTTATTGCAAAGATCATCCATCTTGTGCAAAACTAGCTGTCTGGGGGTACTGTGGGTATAGGGGTGTGTGTGTGCTTGTTGAGGCTGGCACATTTGCTGAGGCCCGTGTTTTCCTGTGCCCATGAGTGCTTATGGAAGTCTGGTGTAGCTCATATAAAAATAACCATTAGCTGGTGGACAAAGATGCCATAAGCTGGTTCATCTTGCTAAAGCCAAAAGGCCATGTGAAATAAGTCTTAAAACCTATGGATTCCACTTGCACCAATTAAAAACAGGGGCAGAAGTCTAGAAAAGTAGCCCATTACCCGATTTAAGTCCACATGAATCTGTCAAGGTAAAAACTTCCATGGTTCCTTTCATACCTGAATTTCCATTCTTTTTATATTTCTCAAGGCTTATCTTTTTTGTCTCATGCTAGTTCTCAACCAAATAAAAGATACAACAAATACTAAGGCATACAGAGGCCAAAATGCTACTTTCACCACTGTAAACCTGATACTGGAGAATGTGGCTGAAAATTGTCTGCAACATGGGGTGCCTGGGTGGCTCAGTCAGTTAAGTGTTTGACTTTTGATTTCAGTTCAGGTCATGAGCCCAGGGTCGTGGACTGAGCCCTGTGTCGTGTTCCATGCTGAGTGTGGAGCCTGCTTAGGATTCCCCCCTTCTCTCTCTCTCCCTCTGCCCCTCCCTCTCTTAGTTAATTAATTAATTAATGCCTGCAACAGCACTTTCTAATAATTTAACTCAGAATTAGAACATTTCAGTAAGTATTCTTCCCCTATACACATACATACCTTGAAACTACAACATGGAGGGGCACAGTGGAATGTGTGCTCCCTGCAGGCAGGCAGCTTCCAGAAGAAGGGAGAAAGGATGGGACAGAACTATCTATCGCTGTCTCTGCTTCCAAACTCACACACAAGATTAGGAGTGAATGAGGGAGCAAAATCAAGAGCCAGTCTGACACTGGTGTAAGTCCCTCCAACATAGGAAAAAGCATCAGGAGTATAAAGGAAAGGATTCCCCCTCTCTCCCAAAAGATTTAACTCTGCAATTTTTTTGCAAGCATACCCATAGAATTAATTCTGAACAAAGGGACTTCTAGGTCATCTTTAGCTTCATAGATACTGCTAAATTTCCCTCTCAAAAGCTTCCCCTTGCTGGGGAAGAGGGATGTTCCCCGTTAAACACTAATTTTTTTTTCCCCCATCTGATGGGAAGGAAGGGGAGTAGTATCTCGTTCCTTTGATTTGCATTTTCTTAATTAAGAATGAAGTTGAGCTTCATTTCATGGTTTTGTTTTGTTTTGTTTTACAATTTGCATTTATTTTTTCTATAAGCTCTCTTATGTGCTTTGCCTTATTTTTTTAAGGTTTCCCATCATTTAATTACTGATTTGTATGAACACTTAGTGAACTACAGGAGTTAATCATTTCTATGTTGAAAATCTGTTTCTTTGATTGCTATCCTCTTTGACTAATTTTTTTGCCATTACACAATTTTAAACTTTTATCAAGGTAAATTTATCAATGTTCTTTGTTAGGTTTGTAGGAATATAATGCTTGCTTTATAGTGGCTCATCCAGCTAAATGAACATAGCATAGTGTAGATATAACTAGATTTATTTCCCAGCCTTAACAATAAATAATCTTTGCTAACCTTTCAGGCTGCATCCAAGGCTTCCACAGAGGGTAAGGAGTAGATATCTCAGCCATTTACTTGCTTTTACAGAGCATATCAGATTTTATCTTTTAATAATGTTTTATATAAAATTTTCATTTGAAGATATACTTCTAAATTATGGAGAAAAAACCTGAAGCTCATTTCTCTGTTAAACTGCAATTTGGAAAACCAGACACTGACACACCTAATCCACACTATCGCCAAAGGAACTCATAAGAACTGTACACCAAAGGATGTTCTCCATTTACCTTTTCCTCATCTCACCACAGCCTCCCACTTCCAGATCTAGCTCATGTTCACTCCTTGAATGGAGAAGGGCACACTAATCCAAGCTTCTGCTTTACATATTCATATACATGCTATGTGTTACCATGTGTTTGATGAAATGGTAGAGGCTTTGGGAACAGGACTAGAATGAAGACAGAGAGTCAAATGATCGTCTTTTAGCATATGCCATTGCCAACCCTGCCCTGGCAGGCAAAAAAGGTTGCAGGCACTCATAGATGCC
Organism: Herpailurus yagouaroundi; assembly: GCF_014898765.1. Lineage (NCBI taxonomy): Eukaryota > Metazoa > Chordata > Mammalia > Carnivora > Felidae > Herpailurus > Herpailurus yagouaroundi. The sequence continues at coordinate 14,532,400 of NW_024412401.1, read as the reverse complement.
AGACACCTGGATTAGAAATCTCCCATAGCAGGAGTGTCCAGCTGCTGAGGGCACAACTCCTAACCTCATGGTGGCCACTGACTGAAGGTACCTCCTGAAATGGTTACATTCCAGGGATACCTGAAAACAACTACATTTTATATTCATTTGTGTGGTGCTTGATAGTGAACATAGCACTCACACACGCAGAATTTCACCATGGTATAGTGACAATATCACTGGACTTATAATGAGGAAATGTGGCTTCTGCTCGAATATCTGTGTGCCACGTGGAGATAGGCAAATGTTTCTTTAACAAGACATAAGGAACAATAAGCATAACAGAAAAAAATGATATAATTCATTACATTTAAAAACTTCCAATCAAGGGAAATTAACTTTTCCTTACTTTTCTTTAAATGCATATGACTGTTTAAAGTAAAAATTAGAGTGTCATGGGAGTAAAGTGGGTTTCCTAATATAGTTGGGTCTTTTTTTTAAGTTTTTACTTATTTTAAGAGAGTGAGAGAGAGGGAGGGTGAGGGTTAGCAAGAGAAAGAGAGAGAGAGACAATCTCCAGCATGCTCTGCATCATCAGTGTAGAACCTGATGCAGGGCTTGATCTCATGAACTGCAAGATCTCATGAACTGAGCCCAAATAAGGAGTCAGACATTCAACCAACTGAGCCACACAGGTGCCCCTAGTTGGGTCTTTTCGATCAAGTTTGACAATCTCTGTCTTTTAATTGGAATATTCTGACTATGTACATTTAATGTAATTATCAATATTACTGGGCTTAAATCTATTATCTTGTTATTTGTGTTTTATTTCACCCTTCTGGTTTTTAACTCTTTTTTTTCCTACCTTACAGCCTTCTTTTGGGTTAACTGAATATTTCATATAATTCTGTTTTTCTTCATTTGCTAATTAGCTTTACCTTTGTTTTATGTTTCAATGGTTATGCTATGCTTCATAACATGCATCTTTCATATATCTTAATTACACTTCAAATTATAATACATCATATAAAATGACCTCTATGAAAGCATAAAAAATATACTCCATCCTTTGAACTATTGTCAAATATTTTACTTCTACATTATCATAAACTTCATGACACATTATTTTTTAACCACTCAATTATCTTAAAGGATTTTTTAAATGAGAAAAAATATTTTTTATTTATGAAATCTTCAATAATCTATTTTCAAATCAACTCTAGAAATATATACAAATGGAACTGCATCATTACCAAGGAGGATTTACCCCAGAAATACTTGGTATGTTTAACATTCAAGTATCAATCATGTAATTCATTAAAGTAGGAATCCAAATAGTCACCTCAAAAAGTAAGGGGATAACATTTGACAAAATTTAATTGCCTATTCATAACAGAGCATCTCAGTAATTAGGAATATTAGAAACTTAAGAGAACTTCCTAAATCTCATAGGGGTAGTTGTGAAAAATCTGCAAATGAAATCATACTTAAGGATGACATATTTAAGGTTTAAGGCGTTCTTCTTCAATCTTAGAACAAAGCAAAGATATCTACTCTTAACACATTTATTCAACATTTTACAGGATGTCTTAGTGGTGCATAAGGCCTAAGGCAAGATAAAGAAAGAGTATCAAAGAAAAGGTCAGCCCTCTTTATTCAGATTACACATGATTGCTGCTGTAAAAATTCTAAGGAGTCACCAACTACCAGAATTAATAAGTAAATTTAGCAAGGTTGCAGAATGTAACATCAATATTTAAACTCTGTTGTATTTTTGTATACTAGTGGCATCAATTGCAAAATTAAAAGAATAATTTCATTTATAGTGGCATCAAAAAACAAAACATACATACTAAGGAATAAATTTAACAGAAGACCTTAAGACGTCTCTGCAAGGAAGACTACAAAACTCTGCTGAGAGTGAATTAAAACAAAACAAAACAAAACAAAAAAACAGTAAATGGACAGATATATGTCATCCTTATGGATTAGGATATCTAATATAGCTTAGATGTCAATTCCCTCCCAACATAATCTACAAAACCAATGAAATCATAATCATAATTCCACTAGGCTTTTTACAGAAATTGACAAGCCAATTTTAAAAATGACATAGAAATGTCAATGATCTAGGATAGCAAAAGCAACCTTGAAAAGGAGAATAAAGCTGGAATACAGATGCCTGATGAGAACTTTCTATAGAGTTACAGGACAGTATGCTATTGGCCCAACAGTTGACAAAATAGTCAGTAGAACAAAACATAGAGTCTGGAAACAAACTTGAATTTATATGATCATTCCATTTTTTTCAAAGGCACCAAAGAAATCCATGAGTAAATCAAAATCTTTATAACATATGATGCTAGAAGAAGTGGGTATTCATATGGAATAAATAAATGTTGACCTCTACCTCACACCATTCTATAACTGGAAATTCTATAACCCAGTAATAAAAATTAAAATTACCCAGTTCAAAAACTGGAAAAAAGTTTTGAACAGATGCTTTGGGGAAAGAGGATATAACATGGCCAATATGCACATTAAAAAGTGCTTAATATAATCATTCTTCAATAGAAATTCCTATTAAACCATAATGGAATATTGGTTATATTGGAATATTGGAATATATTGGAATATTAAACCCTTCTACCAGAACAGCTAATTTTTAATTAAAAGACTAATAATTCCCATAACTAGGAAGAGGCATAAGGGAACTTTCTGAGTTAAGCAAAATGTTTTATATCCTGAGTGTGGTGGAGGCCACACAAGTGTATGCATTCAACAAAAGTCATAGAATAGTGCACTTAAGATGTATACATTTCATTATATACAAATTTTGTCTAAATAAAAGCACTATAAATATTGAACTATAATTAATGATATAGATAGTGACAATTTAGGGATAGGTATACTAATATCTCTTAGTTTAAAATGCATCAAAAATTGATAGATGGACGGGGTGCCTGGGTGGCTCAGTCAGTTACGCATCTGACTTTGGCTCAGGTCATGATCTCGTGGTTCATGCATTCGAGCCACACATCAGGCTCTGTGCTGACACCTCAGAGCCTGGAACCTCCTTCAGATTCTGTGTCTCCTTCTCTCTCTGCCCCTTCCCTGTTCTCTCTCTCTCTCTCTCTCTCTCTCTCTCTCTCTCAAAAATAAACATTAAAAAATTTAATTGATAGGTGGATAAAGAGATATGTGATGGGGCAAGTATATTAAAATATTGATGGCAGAATATGGGTGCTCAGTATACAATTCTTTCAAATTGTTCATGTTTGGAAATTTTCATAATAAAATGTTAGAAACAATATTGCATGTATAAACCTGTCAAATCCAAAGTGCTAGACAATAAAGCATATTCTTGTATCTCACTGAATTCTTAACACTTCCTAAATCTGAAAGTTTAGGTGGCTAACTCTTCCCCCAAAATTTGTGTTAGCCAAGTAGTGACATGGTACTATCACGGGTTCTTAGAAGAAACTCCTGAGGTAGGATAATGAAAGTCAATACCAGAAAGATCATTACTTTCTAAAAGAAGAGCAGAACATTATGGTAGTATGAAGACTTAAACTTGAAATTTAAAACTTAAGTTTCTACACCATCTGTAATAGGTGGCCACAACAATTGTAGTTCAGGCTCCTACTATACGTCACTTTATAAGGATCTTTATTTACTATGTTTTAATTAATACTCAAAATTACCTTAAAAGGTAGGTATTACTGTCTCTTTTTTACAAATGAGATGGTTGAGTTTCCTGAGGTGAACAACTTGTCCAAGTCACACAGCTGTCATGGGGTGAAGCTAGGGTTTTAAACCAGGGCAGTCTGTCTCCAAAATCCATTTATCAATGCCAGACTGCACTTATTCTGTTTGAACTTCCAAAGAATGGGAGAACTCACAATCATCTAGAATAGACTGTCCTATTGCTGAGCATCTCTGCTTGAGATTTTCTTTTCCTTGGTCTACAACTGAACTCTAAAATGTCTACTAAATATATAGTCCACATTTTTGCAAGGTGTCCTTCTTGCCAAAATCAAGGAAACTTGATTTGGCCCTTCTGAAATCTTTATTCTCTATGGACATACCAGGAGAAAACTTTCAAGAAAAAGTGAAGACCGAGAAGAGAGGAAGACACACAGACACACAAATACACACACAAATACACACACACACACACACACACACACACAAATACACACACACACACACACACACACACACACACACACACACAGAGGTGATCCTAATGTTGTGAGAAAGCAGGTGTCTAACAGTTGGCCAAAATGTTAAATTACTAGAGCAATTCAGTTTCCCAATTTGCCATGATGCCAGCTACCCAGAATTAACAAAGACCTGCATATATCAGCAAACAGCTGAAGATAATTTTCAGCAACACTGTGCCCAAAGCAAAGAAAGGCATTCTGAAGATCTCATTAAACCTTTAGAGCCTGAATGATCAACTGATTTCATTGTAAGCCACAGACTCTGCCTCCTGCACTCTCCAAAGTATCTCTCGAATCAACATTTTTTCTGGGAAAATGATGTGTCACAGTGAGCAAGCCTACTTGTCAGGTCTTACAAAATCGATCTGTACTATTCCTCTCTCAGGAATTTAAAATAACATTTCTTTTTGTTTGCCCTGTTTGACATTTGGTGTTGTGCATTGTAGGGTCTGTCCTTCCCAAGATGGCCAAACTATAAAAGTATATTCTTTGGATATCATTGTTTCTTGTCTTCTCAGAAATGAGTGAAGCTTCTGACGTGGCTTATCCATCAGGGCAATCAGTGACAAAGAAAGTCCCCATCCTTTCTGTACATCAGTCTCCCATGTCTGTTCTTAGGAAATCAATATATTATTTTCAGAGTATTTTCAGGTTTTAGAGAATCAACAGGAACTTCCCAGAGGAAAACAGAAATTGTTCATAAGTGTTCAGGCTGGCTATGTACCATTCAGTAAATGGTAACTATGAAGCTATATTTTAAGAGTATTGGTGGTATCCACTTCCAAAATTCTTTCACTGCATGTCTTAAAACAGAAATACACACACACACACACACACACACACACACACACACACACACACACACACACACTTCAGCAATTTCTAATCCCTAAGTAACTGAGGTCAATCACATGAAATATTCCTCCTGATTCCACCCCTCCTACTAAAAAACCAAAAAAAAAAAAAAGGAGTTAGTCAAATGAAGGCACTTATCTCCATGACTCTCCCCAGATTCTAAATTGATGAAGTCATCCTTTTCTCCCTTATTCTGAATAGTTCAAATGATATGTAAGTCAACAGTTCAAATGGGTTGTACTCAGTCCAAATAGGACTCAGAAGATGGTGGGAATACAGAAACAGGAGAAGTGTCAAGAAGCTGCACATGAGGACTAAGTTACCTGTTCAGTGAAAGTACATTTTGATCTAAAATCTAAAATGTAGCCCTCAATTCAACAACCTACATCAGCAGTGTGGCTATGTCTGCATCCACCCAGCCAACGACTGTAAATGTGGGAAATCTGAATTATTCCCCAGTTAACTGTTCCCAGCCAACTGCCAGCTCTCAAGTATCAAATCCAATTTAGAAGGTAGAATTTACACATTAGTTCAGAAAGAAAAAAAAATTCCTATCAAAACCAAATCCATTCAAAACAGAACAGCCTCAGCTATGTTTTAAAAACAGTGACTACTGAGGGGCCTGAGTGGCTCAGTCGGTTGAGGGGGCCCACTTCAGCTCAAGTCATGATCTCACAGTTAATAACTTCAAGCTCTGCATTGGGTTTGCTGATGTCAGCACAGGGCCTGCTTCAGATCCTCTGTCTCCTTCTCTTTGCCCCTTCCCCACACATGCTCTCTCTCTCTCTCAAAAATAAATTAGAAATATTAAAAAAAGCTTTATTCATAAATATATAAGGAAAATTCTTATGATGAAAACCATTTCTTGCCTTCCATCAACCATACATGAGATAGGAAATAGAAGTTCTTAATTACAGTCAGAATTTTTGTTTGTTATGTTCATTTATTGGTGATGTTTGTTTTGTTTTGTTGCTTGGGGCACTCTTAGTGAATTCAGAGGCAACTGACTCATTTCAACACTGGTGCCATATTGGCCACCTTGAAGATTATGATATTATAAGGGCAAAAAGGAAGGAGGAAAAGCTGTAACTACAACCTTAGCTGTTGGCTTGAACAAACTCAAGCACTATAAAAGATAAATTTACTGTAATACTCAGAGTGCCTCCCAAGTATTCAGATAGAACAGAAATCCAGCAGTAAGAATCCTCAGCAATAGTTACCTTTAAGTCACAGCCAACTTTTTCAAATACCACAGACTGAATACTTTTCTTCTAAAGCTGGCCTGATGGCAGTCAGAAAAAACTCAATCAACATTCATATAAGAATATGGCCATGCAGAAAAACCAAAACCTCATTTGAATTATGCTTTAGATGCCTTTTACCTAGAGAATAGTATCTTGTGTTTTCCCAAAATTTAGATTTAGAACATTAAACATAGTGGTCATATTCTCATCAAAATAAGTTATATAGAATTCCCTTGCTTTGGAATTTCTAAGGGAGAGTTTTCAAAATCTTCATGTTAGGGGCACCTGGGTGGCTCAGCCGGTTAATTGTCCAACTTCAGCTCAGGTCATGATCTCCCAGTCCGTGAGTTCGAGCCCCACGTCAGGTTCTGTGCTGACAGCTAGAAGCCTGGAGCCTGCTTCAGATTCTGTGTCTCCCTCTCTCTCTGACCCTCCCCTGCTCATGCCCTGACTCTCTCTGTCTCAAAAATAAATAAAAACATTAAGAAATTTTTAAAAATCTTCATGTTAGAAGAAAGATTAAACATTTGCTTTTTAAAAATTCATTTAGGTAGAAGAAAGCACATCCTCTCAATTTATAATAGCTGCCATAGACTTGGCAAAGTGAGTATTCTGTATATTCCACCTAAGAATTTATAAAGGCATCCTATCAAAGCTCAACCTTATTTATTTCTGACAAGACAAACATCCAGAGATAAGACTTTTTTTTTCATTCCTTCTCAATCGGTCAATCTATTACCTTCTGTGTTAAGAGCATGTAAAATTGGGAATTTCATTCTGTATGTGACATAAGAAAGTTGATATACTCAGTGAATTCAAAATTAACATATAGCAAGATGGAAAATTGTCAGCTCCCAAATTGGTAATGTAACAGCCCCCTTCCATAGAGGGAGGGTGTGAACTGCAAAGAGCTCTAGATTAGAATGATTCAGTTTTAGATTATGACCCAGGGTTGTGAAGCTGAAGAAAATCACATTACTTTCCTGGGTCTTAGCTTCTTCATATAAATCAGACATATTTTGCCTACAGGTGCAGAAACACCATTCGAAATACTTTAAATGAAAAAAAACTGAATTATCTCACATAATCAAAATATCTAGGTAGTGGACCTCAGGACAGGCTGAATCTAGGTGTTTAAAGGGGCCTAACAGTGAACTGTCTCTCTTCACTCTTCTCTTGTGAAGCCACTCTTCTATTGGCTTCATTCTCAGAAAGGCCCTCCTCAAGAAGAAACAAAGAAGGTCTTTGAAAACTTCAGGCTTATATTCTACCTGCTGGGCAATAATAAAGGTAGAACAGAACATGTTTCCCAACGTTTCAGCAACACTCTTAGAGCTGTTATTCATAACATTTCATTGACCTGATTAGCTCACATCAACTCCTAAACCCATCAGTTCTATCCACGTTGTTACAAATGGCAAGATTTCATTATTCTTCATCGATGACTAGTATTCCAGCGTGTGTGTGTGTGTGTGTGTGTGTGTGTGTGTGTGTGTGTAATAACAAATTTTAATCCATTCATTAGTCAATGGACATTTGGGCTCTTTCCATAATTTGGCTATTGTTGATACTGCTGCTATAAACATTGAGGTGTATGTGCCTCTTCAAATCAGCACTCCTGTATCCTGTATCCTAGGAATAGTAAAGAAATCACTGGGTTGTAGGATAGTTCCATTTTTAATTTTTTGAGGAACCTCCACACTGCTTTCCAGAGTGGCTACACCAGTTTGCATTCCCATCAACACTGCAAAAGGGTTCCCCTTTCTCCACATCCTCACCAACATCAGTTGTTTCCTGAGTTAATGTTAGCCACTCTGACTGGTTTGAGGTGGTATATCATTGTTGTTTTAATTTGTATTTCCCTGATGATAAGCGGTGTTGAGCATCTTTTCATGTGTCTGTTAGCCATCTGGCCACAGCAAATTCTTATATGACATGTTTCCGAAGACAAGGGAAGTAGAAGCAAAAATGAACTATTGAGACCTCATCAAGATAAAAGCCTTCTGCACACCAAAGGAAAAAATCAACAAAATTAAAAGGCAACCAATGGAATGGGATAAGATATTTGCAAATGACATACTGAATAGAGGGTTAGTAACAAAAATGTGTAAAGAACTTACCAAACTCAAGACCCAAAAAACAAATAATCCAGTGAAGAAATGGGCATAAGACATGAAAAAAAAAACATGATTTTTCAAGGTCTGTGAGGATGATTCTAGAAGAGATTGGCACTTGAATCTGTGAGGAATCTGATGTGTCCTCACTAATGTGGGAGGGCATCATCTGATCTGCTGAGGACAAAAAGGCAGAAAAAAAGCAAATTCTCATTCTATATAAGCTAGAATGTCTATCTTCTCTTGCACTCTGGCATCTGTCTCATCTTCTGGCTTTGAGACCTTTAGACTTACACTAGGGTCTCTCCCCACCCCTTCTCAGGCCTTCAGCTTTCCACTAGGAGTTATATCATCAGCTCCTCTGGTGATCAGGTCTTTGAACTTGGACTGAATTCTATCACTAGCTTTCTAGATTTGCAGACAACAGGTTGCATCATGGCTTATCTCAGCCTCCATGACCACATGAGCCAATTCCTGTAGTAAATCTCTTCTTCTTTTTTAATGTTTATTTATTTCCATAAAGAGAGAGAGAGAGGGAAAGCAGGAGGAAAGAGAGAAGGAGAGAGAATCTGAAGCAGGGTTCAAGCTCAGTGCAGAGCCTGACACAGAGATTGATCTCAAGACAGAGATCATGACTTGAGTTGAAATCAAGAGTCAGATGCTTAACCAACTGAGCCACACAGGTGCCCTGTAAATCTCTTTTTCTAAACATGTATCTAAATCTCTCCTGTTGGTTCTGTTTCTCTGGAGTACCCCAACACAGTGTTCATGTTTCACTTTCAATTGGTGGTTACATAAATGAAGTTTCCAAAGGCTTTTTTGTTGTTGCTTTTAAGTCAAAAACCATTCCATGAAACTATATGTAGTCAGAATTAGCCTATTTCTCCCTTTACTTATTCATTTTGGTCCCTTTGCTTCCATTTACTTTAATAATCCTTAACCTTTTGAAGTATTCACTGCACCCTTAGAATTCTCTTTTGAAGTTCGTATTTATTGCAAGCACCAGTTCTGTAGAGTGCAAGACTTCTTCCTCCCAATAGAGGCAATCACCTTAGCACCTTCATGATGCACCATTACCTATGCTACTGATGCATATGATGATTTTCAGTGCTTTGGAGATGTCTAAAAACATAGCCAAGACAGCCTGGTAAGAAACAATTGCAAGATTTTACAGAGACCAAGAAGACTGGATGGTCTTTGAAATTCCTTTCAATGTTGTTCATAATGTGTTAAGTATGTATTTAATCCACTTTTTTTGTTGTTACAAGATACCAACAACCAGTGGCGATAGCAGAGGTTCATTTATTACTGTGAGACAGAGAATAGCAGTACATGGAAAGTTTTCCAAGAAATGGGAGCATCTTCTAGAAAACACTGAGTCAATTATTTTTACTTTACCACATATCGTCAAGGTCTATAAAACATGCAATTATAGCAACAGAATTTTGAAGAGGCATTATTTTAGAGGGCAATGTGTGGTCTCACTCATATAGCTAGAATTTTGTGAATCTATATAAATGTGTACAATGGTACGTGGTAACTAAAATCCTTGAGCGATAAAACTCATTTAGTAGGTTGCTATTTAGTCCAAGCATAAAGTTTCTGTACTTTAATGCCTGACCTTGAAACAAGAGCAGCAGAGACTGAGAATACCTCATAATTAGGATATACATGTTTACCTGACTGATAAGAAATGGTGTCCAGTAGTATAAGAGGTAAAACTTCATGGATATTAGTCGATAAAGGCTGATTTATGTTTCAGTAATAATCCCCCAATTCTTAATGCCTTAAGGAAGAAAGGCATATTACTTATTCACACTACATACTCTTCTTGGATCTACAAGGAAACTCGACACCAAAGGAAGCAGTCTGATGAAGAACTCACCATATTGAGTGTTGCCAATCCATCCCAAAGGGACAAGGAAATTTTGAAGAATTGCCCACAGGTAATTAGAAACTCCTTCTGGAAGTGACACACGTCACTTCTGCTTAAAACTCCTTCAACTGAATTGGCAACATCATCCCTATCCGAGTCATAATAACATCCCTATTAACCACGAAGAAGCCAAACAGTGCAATCCTATCATGTGTCTGGAAGGTAGAATGCTGGATATATTCTGAGACAAATATTGATGACTACCACTAATTAGTTTGCAATGGAATAAAAGCAATGAAAACCAGGATTGAAATAGTGACTATATCATAGTTTGCATAAAAATAGAAGATCACTTGAATTCTGGTAAGAAGGAATGAGAAATGAATAGTGGAACATGTACCCTCACAGTACAAAATATTTATTAACTGTTTAACATGCACTGTTCAGCTCATCTGGTGGGGTCTATTTCTTCCACATTATTTTACTATCTTTACAAAATCTTGAGCAAAGAAAAAAACTGGGGAGAGGAATAATATTAAGGAAATGCATCTGAATTCCTGAACTAGCTAATATCCTTTTGCATGAGATTAGAGGAGGTTAATGACATCTCCTACTTCATGATACTGAATAACACATATTCCTATATGAATGGGCACCCCTTACCCAGGCACACATGAAGCAGGTTATTGCTTCCCTTCTTGGTGTACAAATTATGAAATTAGCTAATTTAGTTAGTGTCATTTATGTTTTAAGCATTGTAGGAATATGTTATAGGAACTTCTTGGAGTAAAATCTCAGACCTTATCCTAACTTTAAAGATTTCACTGTGATGCCGATCCAGCTTGCTGCCTCCTCTGATTCACACACCCCCCAATCTCTAGACTGTGGCATTGTCACAGTTCATGGCAGAAATGGTTTTGATCAGTAAATGCATCTTAATTTATGTAGCTCTAAAACTTTGCCACATTTTGTCCATTCTGGGAGTAGAGAAAAACTTCCCTGTTAGCCACTCCCTCCTCTTACAGATACTTTCACGGTAACATTATCTAGTATTTGGTGGGGTTATTTGAATGGTGCTAATTTTAGAACTGCAGAGAAAATGGTTTGGTACATGGATTGAGATTGCTCTTATTTAGCCAACTTTATAGAAACTATTATGAAAAATGATAAAAAAATATATATAACTATATATCCCAGCAAAATTTACAAGAGGGATAAACAATAAGTATACAAATTGATGAAATAGTCTTCTTTGCTTCCTGGTTTCCTACTGGAGTTGGAATATCTCACTTCATCTTCTCTGGACCTTGGAGAAGGATTTAAGCAATTTGCTCCTCTGATTCTCAGGCCTTTAGACTTGGGCTAAATTATAACTACTGGCTTTCGGGGGTCTCCAGTTTGCAGGTAGCAGATCGTGGGACATCTTAGTCTCTATAGTCACCTTCCCCTTTCATTGAAAGTCATTTCTGTATATTCCCCGAACACCAAGACTTTCTTATCTGATGGCTTCCTGTGAAGTTTGAAGTACTTAATAACTCCAAAGTGCTTTTAATAAAGTCTAGCAGGGACCCCAGACAAAGATGGAGACACCAGAGGCTCCTGAATTTCCCTCCTCCCATGGATATTCCAAATATATAGCTACACATGAAGCAATTCCCTCTGGGAGACACCCAGAAACTAGTTGTGTGAGTCCTACACATCGGGCAACTGAAAAAATACCCATATTAAAACTGGTAGAGTGTGCTGAAACACTCTCATAATAAACTCACCTTTGGCCCAGTGCCATACAATCAGGAGGGAACTCCCAAACCCCAGCTTCTTCTTGAGGAGTGAAGGGTTTGGACCACCTATCTGATACCTCAGCTTTTAAAGCTGTCACCAAAGGGACCTAGTTCTGAAAGCTACTGGGGCAAACAAAGAAGCAGTTGGTAACAGGTGGTGAACACTTGCCACAGCTATCTTCCCAGGGCTCCGTGCAGAGAGAACAAGCAAAATTGCTTATCTCTGGGGTGCCTGGGTGGCTCAGTCAGTTAAGCATCCGACTTTGGCTCAGGTCATGATCTCACAGTTCGTGAGTTCAAGCCCCGCGTCAGGCTCTGTGCTGACAGCTTGGAGGCTGGAGCCTGCTTTGGATTCTGTGACTCCCTCTCTCTCTGCCCCTCCCCCACCCATGCTCTGCCTCTCTCGCTCAAAAATAAATAAACATTGAAAACTTTTTTTTAAAAAATGCTTATTTCCCAGTCTTTCCCTGGAAGGTATTTGACTGCATACTCTAGAAGCTGCAGCTCGAGGGTCCAGCTTTACTAGCATGCATTTACATGCTGACATATATCCTGCCCAGAGGCTGTTTTTTGTTGTTGAGTTTTAGAATTCTCTACATATTCCTGATGTTAACACCCTTACCAGATACAGGATTTGTGAATATTTTAACCTTTTTTGTGGATTAACTTTTTATTCTGTTAATAGTATTTTTTATGCACAAAAGTTTTTAATTTTCATGAAATCCAGTTAGTCTATTTTTTCTTTTATTGTCTGTGCTTTTGGTGTCATATCCAAGAAAATGCCAAATCCAATGTTGCAAAGATTTTGTCATAGGTTTTCTTCTAAGCACTTTATAGTTTTAACTCTTATATTTAGGTCTTTGATTGATTTTGAATTAATTTTTTTAGACATAGTATTAGGTAAGGGTCCAACTCTTTTGCATGAGGATATCCAGTTTTCCCAAAACCATTGGTTGAAGACTGTTTTCTCCCCCACTGAATTATCCTGGCACCCTTCTCAAAACTCATTATATGAGAACTTATTTCTGGGCTCTCTATTCTGTTCCATTCATCTACATATCTGTCTTTATGCCAGTGCCTCCCTTTTTTGACAAATGCAACTTTGTAGTAAGTTTTGAAATCAGGAAATGTGAGTCCACCAACTTTTCTTTTTTGGAATTGTTTTGACTAACCATAGTCTCTGGAGATTCCATATAAATTTTACAAAGCGTTTTTTGTTTTCTATTTCTACAAAAACATTGTTGAGATTTGGTAGAAATTGTATAAATTTTGTAGATCTCTGAATAATATTGGTATCTTAATAAGATTAAGTCTTCCAATCCATGAATATATGATGTCTTCACCTACTTATGCCTTTAATTTCTTTCAGTAATGTGCTGTAGTTTGCATTGTAGAAGTCTTTCACCCCCTTGGTTAATTATGAATTTCTTTATTATTTTTGATGCTATCTTAAGTGGAATGATTTATTTAATTTCCTCTTCAGATCGTTCATTATTAGGCTATAGAAATGTAATTGATTTTTGTGAGGTGATTTTGTATCCTGAAACTTTGCAAATTCATTTATTATTTCTATCAGGTTTTCTTTTGTAGAGTCATTAGGATTTTCTACATCTAAGACCCTATAATTTGCAAACATATTATTTTATTTCTGCCTTTCCAATTTGGATCCTTTCATTTCTTTCTCTTGCCTAATTGCTCTGGTTAGAAATTCTAGTACTATGTTAAACACAAATGGCAGAAGTGGACATCCTTGTTTTGTTCCTGATTTTAAAAGATCTTTTAGTGTTTCTCTATTGACTATGATGTTTGCCATCAGGTTTATCATATGTGGTTTTATTATGTTGAGATAGCTTCCTTCTAATTTTATCAGGTGTTATTACCATGAAGGGCTAATGAATTTTATCAAATGCTTTTTATATATCAATTGAGATAATCGTGTTGTTTTCCCCTTCATTCTATTAATGTGGTATATTATATGCATTGATTTTCATAATTGAGCCATCCTTGCATTCCAGGAATAAATCCAATTGGTCATGGTGTATAATACTTTTAATATACTGAATTTGGTTTGATAGCATTTTGAAGATTTTTGTATTAATGTTTATAAGGGGTATTGACCAATAGTTTTCTTACATTGTTTTTCTCTGGCTTTGGAGCAACGAATTGCTGGCATCACAGAATGAGTTAGGGAATGTTCTCTACTCTTCAATCTTTTGGAAACATTTGAGAAGGATTGGTGATAGTTGTTGCTTTAATGTTTGGTAGAATTCACCAGTAAAATCATCAGGTCCGGAGCTTTTCTTTGTTGGGTGAATTTTTTTATTGATGATTTAATCCCCTTACTAGTTTTAAGCCTGTTCTTATTTTCTATTTCTTTGTGATTTAGTCTTAGTAGGTTTCATGTTTCTAGGAATTTGTTGATTTCATCTTGATTATCCAATTTTTTGGCATACATTATTTTACAGTACTCTCTCATAATTCTTTCTATTTCTATAGCATCAGCAGTAATGTCCCCACTTTCATTTCTTTTTTTTCTCCTTCAGTATAAATTTATTTTTGCACTTATTTTACAAAGAATTTAGAATACTTGAAGCACACTATGAGATGATAATGTGTAACCTTTTAAGTCTTTGCTTCTTTCTTTAAATATAGATGCTAACAGAAAAGATGAACTATATTCAATCTACTTTTTCCTCAGTTGACTGATTTTTTTAGAGAATTATAAACTATAAGACTAAACCAAGTAAAGGTTGGAAGTTGATTATAAGCAACATCATAACTGATAGTTACACAATTGTATTTAACAGCCCCCAAAGGGTTTCAAAAAATATTTCTGAATTCTTAAAATCACTTCGTAGCAAGCTATAGTTAGATATTCTCTTGTTCTCATAATTTCTACATCCTTGGTAGCTTGGTAGGAAGCACATCAATATATCACCAAGCCCAATGGCTAAGGCTATCACTGAAGCATCATTAGCATAGTCCTGAGCTCCATTTATTGGCAAATATCCTATTTGATCATGTTTTGAATTTTATACTACTTGTAGATGGAACAGTAAATCCCATCTTATGGATTTTCCAAATTCATCAGGCCTTCCTCCAAAGCCTACAGTGCCATCACACTGCTCTAGCTCACAGAAAGCACAGCTGCTTTCAATTGTATCCAGAATATAACCTTCAGATGTTCATGTTCTCCACACTGTTTCAGTTGATTCTTAAGAGACCAAGTGTTAAGGACTAAAATCAGAAGGCCTGAACTGTGTATCAAGGCTGGGCTGAGAAAAAGCAAGACTACAAGCAAAGGCAGGTTTAACTTCCACACCATGGCTGCATGACAAGTAAGTGGTCAAGCATGAAAAAAGTCATAGGCCCATGCCACTGGTACTGACCTAACTGCTGGCCCCACTTTTGGTTCTGATGTTAGCAATTGAGGCTTCTCTCTTTATTTCTTAGTCCATCTAGCTAAATTTCAATTTTCTTGATCTTTTTGAATAAACAATTTTTGGTTTTATTGTTTTTCTCTATAGATTTTCTATCCTCTATTTCATTTATCTACCCTTTTTATTATTATTTTTTTTTTTGGCTAGTTTTGGGCATAGCTTGTTCTTTTCCTAGTTGTCTAAGTTGTAAAGTTACATTGTTGGCTTAGCATGTTTCTTCTCTTTACGGTAAGGATTTATAATTGTAAATTTCCCCATCAGCACTGTTTTCACTGTGTCCCAAAAGTTTTGCTATGTTGTTTTTGTTGTAAATTCTCTCAAAATATTTCCTAATTTCTCTTGTAATGTTTTTATTTGATTTATTGGCTGTTTAAGAGTTGTTGTCGAATTTCAACAAAATTGTGTTTTCCAGGTTTCCTTTTGTTATTGATCTCTAACTTTATCCCGTTGTGGTCAGAGAAGATAATTAGTGTTATATCTATGTTTTAAAATCCATTGAGATTTAACTTGTAGCATAATACACCATCTATCCTGGAGAATGTCCCATGTGCACTTGAGAAGAATGTGTATTTTGTTGCTGTTGACTTTGGTAGTCTGTTCCATATAAGTTAGATCTAACTGGTTTATGTATAGTTCAAGTTCCTTGTTTCCTTCCCTTCTGCCTGGTTTTTCTATCCATTGTTAAGAATGGGATACTGAAATTTTTAACTTTTATTATAGAAGTGTCTACCTCTCCCTTTAATTCTGTCAGTTTTTGCTTTATACTTTTTTGATGGTCTGTGTATTGTATACATAAATGTTTGTAATTGTATCTTCTTGCTGTATTGAAACTTTTATTAACATATAATGTGTTTATTTGTCCCTTGTAATCTTTTGATTTAAATAGGTTTTTGATTTAAAGTGTATTTTGTCTGATATAAGGGTAGCTATCTAGGTTCTCCTTTAGTTACTTTTTGCCTAAAATATATTTTTCCATCCTCTCACTTTCAACCTATTTGTGTGAGACCCTTAACAGATAGAGGAAAAACATAAAAAGAACCAATCAGAGATGAATAATGCAATATATGAAGTTAAAAATACACTTGATGGGGGTGCAGTGAAGCATCCAATTCTTGACTTCAGCTCAGATCATGATCTTGTGGTTCATGGGTTTGAGCCCTATGTTGGTCTCTGCACTGACAGTGTGCTTGGGATTTTCTCTCTCTCCCTCTCTACATTCCTTCCTGCCTCTATCTTTCAAAAATAAAATATTAATTAAACAAAAACACTTGATGGAATAAATAGAAAGCTAGATGAAGCAAAGGAATGGATTAATGACCTGTAAGACAGAGTAATGGAAATTAAGCAGGGTGACCAAATGAAAGAAAAGAGTCATACTAAACAGGAATAGAATTAGGGAACTCAGTGACTCTACCAAGGATAATGATATTAGAGTTATAGGGATCCCAGAAGAAAAAAAGAGAGAGACAAGAAGCTGAAGATTTATTTGAAGAAGTAACAGCTGAAAATGACTTTAATCTGGGGAAGTTAACAGATATCCAGATCCAGGAAGCACAGAGATCCCTCAACAAAATCAACCTAAGGAGGTCCATACAAAGACATATAGTAATTAAAATGGCAAAATGTATAGATAAAGGAAGAACTTTTAAAGCAGCAAAAGAAAAGAAGACAGTTACAAGTAAGGGGAACCTGGTAAGGTTATCAGTGGATTTTTTAGCAGAAACTTTGCAGACCAGAAGGGAGTGGGAAGACACATTCAAAGAGCTGAAAGGGAAAAATCTGCAGCCAAGAATACCCTATCCAGTAAGGCTATTATTCAGAATGAGAGATAAAGATTTTCTCAACCAAAACTAAAGGAGTTCATGACCACTAAACCATCCCTAAAGAAATATTAAAGGTGGGGCGCCTGGGTGGCTCAGTCAGTTAAGGATCTGACTTCAGCTCAGGTCATGATCTCATAGCTCATGGGTTCAAACCCTGGGTCGGGCTCTGTGTTGATAACTCAGAGCCTGGAGCTTGCTTCATATTCTGTGTTTCCCTTTCTCTCTGCCCCTTCCTTGCTCACACTTTGTCTCTCTATCTCTCTCAAAAATAAACATTAAAAAAAACTTTTTAAAGAAATATTAAAGGTGACCCTTTGAATGAAAAGGAAAGACCATAAATGAGAGTATGAAAAATAAGTATATCTGTAACAATCAAAGGATTCACAAAATAAAAGGATGTAAAATATGACACCTTGTACCTAAAACATGAAGAGAGGAGTAAAGAATGGATTCAAACTAAAGTGACCATCAGCTTAATACAGACTGCTATATGCAGAAGAGGTTATATACAAAACTCATGGTAACCACACATGAAAAACCAGTAATAGATATGCAAAGAATAAAGAGAAGTAAACCCAAGTATATCACTCAGAAAACCAGCAATCCATTAAAGAGAGCAAGAGAAGAAAGCTTCAGAGATAAATTTTAGAAACAAGCACAAAACAAGTTACAAAATGGCAACAAATACCTATCTATTAATTAGTTTCAATGTGAATGGACTAAACATTCCTATAAAAACACATAGAGTGACAGAGTGGATTAAAAAAGCAAGATCCATCTATATGCTAACCACAAGGGACTAATTTGAGACCTACAGACACCTACAGATTGAAAGTGAGGGGATGGAGAAACATTTATCATGAAAATGGATGTCAACAGAAAGCCAGGGCAGCAATACTTTTATTGGACAAAAAGACTTTAAAACAAACTCTGTAACAGGAGACAAAGAAGGACACTATATAATAATAAAGGAGAAAATCCAATAAGAAGATATAAAAATTGTAAATATTTACACACCCAACATGAAGCACCCAAATACATAAAACAGTTAATAAAAAATATAAAGAAACTAATCAATAATAAAACAATAATAATAGGGGTTTTACCAGCCCTCTTACATCAACAGAAAGATCATCCAAAAAGAAAAT
Organism: Herpailurus yagouaroundi; assembly: GCF_014898765.1. Lineage (NCBI taxonomy): Eukaryota > Metazoa > Chordata > Mammalia > Carnivora > Felidae > Herpailurus > Herpailurus yagouaroundi. The sequence continues at coordinate 14,513,914 of NW_024412401.1, read as the reverse complement.
CAAAAAATAAATAGTGGCTTTAATGACACATTGGACCAGACAGATTTACCAGATATATTCAGAACATTCCATTCTAAAACAGAATACACATTCTTTTCAAGTGTACATGGAACATTCTCCAGAATAGATCATATATTAGGCCACCAAACAAGTCTCAATAAATTCAAAAAGACCAATGTCATACCATGCATCTTTTCTGATCACAATGTTATGAAACTAGAAGTCAAGACACAAGAAAAAAAAATTTGCAAAGACTACAAATTAATGGAAGTTAAATAACATCCTACTAAACAATGAATGGGTCAACCAGGAAATCAAAGAAGAAATTAAAAATTACATGGAAACAAATGAAAATGAAAACACAATGGTCCAAAATCTTTCGAATGCAGCAAAAGTGGTTCCAAGAGGGAAGTTTGTAATAATACAGACCTACCTCAAGAAGAAAAGTCTCAAATAAACAACCTAACATTACATGTAAAGAAGCTAGAAAAAGAACAACAAACCCCAAACCCAGCAGAAGGAAGGAAACAATAAAGATTAGAACAGAGATAAATGATATAGAAACTAAAAACAAACACATAAAAAATATATAACAGAAGAGATCAATGAAACCAGGAGTTGGTTCTTTGAAAAACTCAACAAAATTGATAAACCTTCAGACAGACTCATCAAAAAGAAAGGACTCAAAATAAACAAAATTACAAATGAGAGAGAAATAACAGCAAACACCACAGAAACACAATTCTAAGAAAATATATGAAAAACTACATGCCAACCAATTAGACAAACTAGAAGAAATAGATAAATTCCTAGAAACATATAAATTACCAAAACTGAAGCAGGAAGAAATAGAAAACTTCAAAAGACAAATTACTACCAAAGAATCTAATAAAAAACCCTCAACAAACAAAATGTCTAGGACCAGGTGGCTTCACAGGTGAATTCTACCAAACATGTAAAGAGGAGTGAATACCTACTCTTCTCAAAGGGAGAAAATTTTCCTAATTCATTTTATGAGGCCAGCATTACTATAATACCAAAACCAGATAAAGACACAACCAAAAAAAAGAGAACTACTGGCCAATATCCCTGATGAACATAGATAGAAAAATACTCAACAAACTACTACCAAACTGATTCAAACAATACATTTAAAAAATGATTCACCACGGGGAGGAGCCAACATGGCAGAACAGCATGGAAATTTTTTGTGTGTCTCATGTCCATGAAATACAGCTAGACCAACACTAACCCATCCTGCACACCTAGAAAACTGATCTGAGGATTACCACAACAATCTGCACAACCTGAACCACAGAATTCAGCAGGTATGCAGCACAGAGAGGTGAACTTGGGGAGAGAGAAGCCACGGAGAGCAGGGAGCCCCTTTTGTATGTGCGGAGAAAGGATGGAGATGGGTGGGGGGATGGGGTGGAGAATACGGGAAAAGCACCCCTCCCCAAAAGCAGCTGGAGAAAGTGGAAAATTGGAAACAGCCACAGGGACTGAACTAAAACGGGATAAAGAAGAAAGGAGAAAGTCTAAATTCCATTAAGACCATAAATAGGGGGAGCGCAGAGTCTCAAACTCCGCAGCCCAATACCTGGCAGTGCTCTGGTGGGAAGGGCAAATGGGGTTGGGGAGGTTCTTGGTCCACACCAGGAGATCATACTGTGCATATTTTCAGACCACAACGCTATGAAACTTGAAATCAACCACAAGAAAAAATTTGGAAAGGTAACAAATACTTGGAGACTGAAGAACATCCTACTCAAGAATGAATGGGCTAACCAAGAAGTTAAAGAGGAAATTAAAAAGTTCATGGAAGCCAATGAAAATGATAACACCACAACCCAAAACCTCTGGGATACAGGAAAGGTGGTCATAAGAGGGAAGTATATAGCAATCCTTCCTAAAGAAGGAAGAAAGATCTCAGATATACAACCTAACCTTAAACCTTAAAGATTTGGAAAAAGAACAGCAAATAAAACCCAAAACCAGCAAAAGACAGGAAATAATAAAGATTAGCGCAGAAATCAACACTATCAAAAAAAAAAAAAAAAAAAAAGAACAGTAGAACAGATCAATGAAACCAGAAGCTTGTTCTTTGAAAGAATTAACAAAATTGATAAACCACTAGCCAGTTTGATCAAAAAGAAAAAGGAAAGGACCCAAATAAATAAAATCAAGAATGAAAGAGGAGAGATCACAACCAACACAGCAGAAATAAAAACAATAATAAGAGAATATTATGAGCAATTATATGCCAATAAAATTGGCAATCTGGAAGAAATGGACAAATTCCTAGAAACATATACACTACCAAAATTGAAACAGGAAGAAATAGAAAATTTGAACAGACCCATAACCAGTAAGGAAATCTAATTGGTAATCAAAAATCTCCCAAAAAACAAGAGTCCAGGGCCAGATGGCTTTCCAGGGGAATTCTACCAAACATTTAAGGAAGGGTTAACACCTATCCTCTTAAAGCTCCAAACTCTTTCTATGAATCCAGCATTACCTTGATTCCAAAACCAGACAGAGACCCCACTAAAAAGGAGAACTATAAACCAATCTCCCTGATAAACATGGATGCAAAAATCCTCCACATGATATTAGCCAACAGGATCCAACAATACATTAAAAAAATTATTCACCACAACCAAGTGGGATTTATACCTGGGATACAGGGCTGGTTCAATATCTGCAAAACAATTAACGTGATTCATCACATCAATAAAAGAAAGGACAAGAACCATATCAACCTCAATAGATGCAGAGAAAGCATTTGACAAAATAGAGCATCATTTCTTGATAAAAACCCTCAAGAAAGTCAGGTTAGAAGGAGTATACCTCGAGATCATAAAAGCCATATATGAATGACCCAACACTAATATCATCCTCAATGGGGAAAAACTGAGAGCTTTCCCCTAAGGTCAGGAACAAGACAGGGATGTCCACTCTTGCCACTGTTATTCAACATAGTATTAGAAGTCTTAGCCTCTGCAATGAGACAACACAAGGAAATAAAAGGCATCCAAATTGGCCAGGAGGAGGTCAAACCTTGATTCTTCACAGATGCCATGATACTCTACATGGAAAACCAAAAAGATTCCACCAAAAAACTGCTAGAACTGATGGATGAATTCAGCAAAGTTGCAGGATACAAAATCAATGAACAGAAATTGGTTGCATTCCCATACGCCAACAATGAAGCAACAGAAAGAGAAATCAGGGAATCAATCCCATTTAAAATTGGACCAAAAACCATAAAATACCCAGGAATAAATCTAACCAAAGTGGTGAAAAATCTATACGCTGAAAACTACAGAAACCATATGAAAGAAATTGAAGAAGACACAAAAATGGAAAGATTTCATGCTCCTGGATAAGAAGAACAAATATTGTTAAAATGTCAGTACTGCTCAAAGCAATCTACATATTCAATGCAATCCCTATCAAAATAATACCAGCATTCTTCACAGAACTAGAGCAAATAATTCTAAAATTTGTATGGAACCAGAAAAGACTCCGAATAGCCAAAGCAATCTTGAAAAGGGAAACCAAAGCAGGAGGTATCACAATCCCAGACTTCAAGCTATACTAGAAAGCTGTAATCATCAAGACAGTATGGTACTGGCATAAGAACAGACACTCAGATCAATGGAACAGAATAGAGAACCCAGAAATGGACCCACAAGTGTATGGCCACCTAATCTTTGACAAAGCAGGAAAGAATACCCAATGAATAAAGACAGTCTCCACAGCAAGTGGTGCTGGGAAACTGGACAGCAACATGAAGAAGAATGAACCTGGACCACTTTCTTACACCATACACAAAAATAAACTCAAAATGGATGAAAGACCTCAATGGAAAACAGGAAGCCACCAAAATCCTTGAGGAGAAAGCAGGCAAAAACCTCTATGATCTTGGCCACAGAAACTTCTTACTCAACACATCTCTGGAGGCAATGGAAACAAAAGCAAAAATGAACTACTGGGACCTCATCAAAATAAAAAGCTTTCGCACAGCAAAGGAAACAATCAGCAAAACTAAAAGGCAACCGACAGAAAGGGAGAAGATATTTGTAAACGACATATCAGATAAAGGGTTAGTATCCAAAATCTATAAAGAACTTCTCAAACTCAACACCCAAAAAACAAATAATCCAGTGAAGAAATGGGCAAAGACATGAATAGACACTTCTCCAAGGAAGACATCCAGATGGCCAATCAACACATGAAAAAATGCTCCACGTCACTCATCATCAGGGAAATACAAATCAAAACCACAATGAGATACCACCTGACACCTGTCAGAATGGCTAACATTAACAACTCAGGCAACAACAGATGTTGGCGAGGATGTGGAGAAAGAGGATCTCTTTTGCATTGATGGTGGGAATGCAAGCTAGTGCAGCCACTCTGGAAAACAGTATGGAGGTTCCTCAAAAAATTAAAAATAGAACTACTCTATGAGTAGTAGCAGCAATTGCACTACTAAGTAGTTATCCAAGGGATACAGGTATGCTGTTTTGAAGGGACACATGCACCCCAATGTTTACAGCAGCACTATCAACAATAGCCAAAGTATTGAAAGAGCCCCAAAGTCCATCGATGGATGAAAGGATAAAGAAGATGTGGTATATATATACAATGGAGTATTACTCGGCAATCAAAAAGAATGAAATCTTGTCATGTGCAATTACGTGGATGGAACTAGAAGTTATTATGCTAAGCAAAATTAGTCAGAGAAAGACAAATATCATATGACTTCACTCATATAAGTACTTTAAGACACAGAACAGATGAACATAAGGGAAGGGAAGCAAAAATAATATAAAAACAGGAAGGGGGACAAAACAGAAGAGACTCTTAAATATGGAGAAAAAACAGAGGGTTACTGAGGCGTTCTGGGTGTGGGCTAAATGGGTAAGGGACATTAAGGAATCTACTCCTGACATCATTGTTGCACTATATGCTAATTTAGATGTAAATTTAAAAAATAAAATTAAAAAAAATAAAAATAAAACAAACAAACCAAAAGATCATTCACCATAATCAAGTGTAATTTATTCCTGCAATGCAAGGTGGTTCAACATTCCCAAATCAATCAATGTGATATACCACATCAAGAAGAGAAAGGATAAACAATATGATCATTTCAACAGACACAGAGAAAGAATTTGACAAGGTACAGCATCTATTCATAATAAAAACCCTTAACAAAGTAGGCTTAGAAGGAACATACTTCAACATGATAAAGACTTTCTATGAAAAACCCACAGTGAACATCCTATTCAATAGGGAAAAACTGAGAGCTTCTCCCCTAAGGTCGGGAACAAGGCAAGGATGTCTCTTCTTACCACTTTTATTCAACATAGTCCTAGCCATAGAAATGAGACAACTAAAAGAAATAAAAGGAATCCAAATTGGTAAGGAAGAAGTAAAACTCACTATTTGCAGATGACATGCTACTATATGTAGAAAGCCCTAAAGACTCCCTGCAAAAACTACAACTGATAAATGAATTCAGTAAAGACTCAGAATACAAAAATCAATGTACAGAAATCTGTTGCATTTCTACATATTAATAATAAAGCAGCAATAAGAGAAATTAAGAAAGCAATCCCATTTAGAATTTTCCCCCAAATAATAAAGTATCTATGAACTTAAACGAAGAGGTGAAAGACCTCTACTCTAAAAACTATAAAACATCGATGAAAGAAATTCAAAAGGACACAAAGAAAATGCAGACATTCCATGTTTGTTTACTGGAAAAACAAATATTGTTAAAATGTCTATACTACCCAAATCAATCTATACAATTAATGCAATCTATCAAAATACCAGTAGCATTTTTCATAGAACTGGAACGAAAAAACAATCTCAAAATTTGTGTGGAACTACAAAGGACTGCAAATAGCCAAAGCAATCTTGGAAACGAAGAACAAAACTGAAGGTATCACAATTCCAGATTCAAGTTATATTACAAAGCTGTAGTGATAAAAACAGTATTGTACCAGCACAAAAACATCAGTGGAACAGAACAGAAAACCCAGCAACAAACTCACCAGTATATGATCAATTAATCTTCAACAAAGCAGGAAAGAAAATGGAAGGGGAAAGGACAGTGTCTTCAACAAATGGTGCTGAGAAAAATAGATGGCTACATACAAAAGAATAAAAACTGGACCACTTTTTTTTTACAGCATACATAAAAATAAACTCAAACTGGATTAAAGAGCTAAATGTGAGAACTGAAACTATAAAAATCCCAGAAGAGAGCACAGAGAGTAATATCTCTGACATTGGCATAGCAACATTTTTGTAGATATGTCTCCTGAGGCAAGGGAAACAAAAGTAAAAATAAACTATTGGGGGTTACATAAAAAGCTTCTGCACAGTGAAGGAAACAATCAATAAAACTAAAAGGTAAGCTACTGAATAGCAGAATATACTTGCAAATGACATATCTGATAAAGGGTTAGAGATATAGATAGATATAGATAAAAATATATAAAGAACTTTTACAACTCACCAAAAAACAAATAATCCAATTAAAAAATGAGCAGAATACATGAACAGACATTTCTCCAAAGAAGACATCCCAATAACCAAAAGAACCATGAATAGATGCTCAACTTCACTCATCATCAGGGAAATGCAAATCAAAACTACAATGAGATATCACCTTATACCTATCAGAATAGCTAAACTCAAAAACACAAGAAACAACAAGTGTTTGTGAGGATGTGGAGAAAAAGAAACCCTCTTGTATTCCTAGTGAGAATGCAAACTGGAAAACAGGACAAAGTTTCCTGAAAAAAACTGAAAATAGAACTACCTTATGATCCAGTAATTGCACTACTGGGTATTTACCCCATAATTACCAAAACACTAAATCAAAGGGATACATGCACCCCTATGTTTGTAGCACCAAAATAGCCAAATTATGGAAGCAGCTCAAGTGTCCACTGATTGATGAATGGATATACAAGAGATGGTATGTATGTATGTATGTATGTATGTATGTATGTATGTATGTATGTGTACACAAACACTGAAATACTACTCAGGCAAAAAAAAAAAAAAAAAAAAAGGAATGAAATCTTGCCCTTTGCAATGACATGGATGGAACTAGGGAGTCTACTGCTAAGTGAAATAAATCAGTAAGGGAAAGACAAATATCATATGATTTCACTCACATGTGGAATATAGGAAACAAAACAAACAAAGGGAAAAATAGAGACAGAAACCAAGAAACAGAGTCATAACTATAGAGAATGAAATGATTGGTTACCGGGGGCGGGGAGGGGTGGTGGTATATGGGATGGGTTAAATGGGTGATGGGGATTAAGGAGTGCACCTGTGATGAGGACTGGGTGTTGTATGGAAGTGTTGAATCACTATTACGTATACCTGAAACTAACAGAACACTCTATGTTAACTATAGGGGAATTAAAATAAAAACTTAACTAAAAAAGTATCACACGTAGCATGGTTTTCTTCAATCAATCACTTTTTACCCTATTTTTTTTTTTGAAATCTATCTGCGCTGATTATTTTCTATCCTTATAATTTTTGTATACTACTCCACCACATGAATTTATCACATGTCATTTTTCATTCCATTTTGACATTTAGGTTGTTGTTATTTTCCACTTTAAAATATTGCTTTATTTAAAATAATGAATCCATAATTCTTTGCATACATGTACAAAGGTTTCACTGAAGACTATTCCTATAAGTAGAGTTGTTCTGACCTAATATATGAACATTTTGAAGTTTACAATATACCCAATCTTGAACTAAACAAAAACTAAAGACATAGCCAAAAAAAAAAAAACAAAACCCAAAACTTTAAAATTAGAAGAAAATTTGGAGAATATCTTTTGAAGTGTTTAATTAAAGAAGACATAAAAAGCAAATGAGAAAAACGACAACAAAAGGGAAAAAAGACTCCTTGATTTGACCATATTGAAACTGAAAACTTCTGTCCTATAAAAAAGGATCATAATCAAAATTAAAAAGCAAACAACAGACTGGAAGATGATATTTAAAATATGTTTAAAAGATAAAGGATTATAATCAAAATATAAAGTAATTATGTAAAGCAAATAAGAGAAGATAATTTTTTAAATTAACATTTGTTTATTTTTGAGACAGAGAGAAAGAGAGAGAGAGCGCACACACACAAGCAGTGAGAAAGAGAAAGAGAGAGAAAGGAAAACAGAGGAGCAGGCTCCACACTGACAGCAGAAAGCCTGATGCAAGTCTTGAACTCATAAACAGTGAGATCGTGACTGGAGCCAAAGTTGGATGCTTAACCAACTGAGCCACCCAGTTGCCCCAAGAGAAGATAATTTTTGAAGGCCAGAATATGAAAGACAAATCAATTACAGAAGATAAAATGTGAATTGAAAACAAATAGGTAAAAACATTTTTAGCCTCACTAGTAATAAAGAACATTCAAATTAAAATAACGAATACTATCAGATCTCAACCATAAGACTGACAATAATCAAAAAAAACTATGTTAATTTCAACTGTTGGAGGAAATCTAGAAAAACACAATTTTCACATCCAACTGTGTAAGTACAAATTGATATATCCCCTGTGAAAAATAATTTGGATGTATTATAAATTTGAATATGTGCATAGTATAAAATATTATAGATTTTTTTTAGAGACAGCATGCACAAACAGTAGAGATAGAAAGAAAAAAAAGAGAATCTTAAGCAGACTCCATGCCTAGCACAGAGTCTGATATGAGGCTTAATCTCACAACCCTGAGATCATGACCTGAGCCAAAATCAAGAGATGGACGTCTGGGGCCCCTGGGTAGCTCAGTCGGTTAAGTGTCAGACTTCAGCTCAGGTCATGATCTCCCTGTCTGTGAGTTCGAGCCTCATGTTGGGCTCTGTGCTATCCTAACAGCTCAGAGCCTGGAGCCTGCTTAGGATTCTGTGTCTCCCCGTCCCTTCCCCACTTACATGTGTGCTCTTTCTCTTTCTCTTTCTCTCTCTCTCTCAAAAAATAAACATTAAAAAAAAAAAGAAAGAGTTAGACATGTAATTAACTGAACCACCCAGGTGCTCCCACAATATTTTTAAAATGTGTTAATAGTTTAAGAATAGACAAATCAATGAAAACTGAAAGGCCAGATATATATAGAGATAGAGATAGAGATAGAGATAAAGAGAGAGAGAGAGAGAGAGAGATGTTTTTAGAAATATGTATGTTAACATAAAGTGGCATTCTGAATAAGTGAGGGAAAGATTAGTAAACTTTCCCTGGCCACCATGATTTTTTTTTTTTTAACAGATACCTCCTTGTTGTATTCCCAAGTAGTTCTGGGAAAACAGAAGTTACTAGCCATAATTTTTCATTGCAGGGAAAACCACTTGAGGGCTGGCTTGCCCAAAGAGCACAGCATAATTATTACAGTAGTCTCACAGCAAAGAAAGGTACAATCTGGGTGCATATATGACAAAGACTATGGTTGAAAAGAGGCAAACCCAGGGTTGACATCCCAGAGGAGAGATCCTTCCAGCTAAAGGGGAATACAGTTGACTTTATCAGAGTACCCTGCTGATGAAAAGTGTGCTATGAAAATAATCTTATATCCAGAAATGGCAAGTCACATAAAGCTTTAATCCATTTATGATCTAGATACACTGTGGGACTCTGGGTTTCTGAGGTCAATATTCCTTCCTACATTTATTGGTTTTTCTTACATTTTAATAGATGAACTGTCTCACACTTTATGTCCTTTGTACTTTTGAGGCATGAAGTTAGTGTGTGTTTATCATACTTTATGTTGAGAGACTTTTCTCAAGTGGAAATTTGAGCCAAGAGATGTCGGACAATTCTAAGGAAAGATCCTAGCCATTTGGAGTACTGGATTTCCCATACCCAGGTTATACCTCAACTTGGTTGCTAAGGCAAATGAAGTGAAAAAGTCAAGTTGCCATCTCCTTAAGAGCATGTCTAATTCATAAATAAAGACCTAATATTTCTTCTCAGTAACAGCTTAAAACTTAATGTTCCTCTCCTACTATACAATAATGAGGAAGTGAATAAACTTTGCTAGGCTAACATCTTCAACAGATTATGAAAGTGAAAATGCTTCCTGAAGACATCTTCCTTACCCATCATTACACCCATCCCCCAGTGTAGGTAAAGTACTCCTCTTCTACTCCAGAACACCCTGTATATCCCCAATTGCTTCAATTGTAATGCTCTATAATTGTCTGCTTAGTGTACCCCCTCATTGGACCACAAATCCTTGATGGGGATTGTCCAATTTCTTGTTCTACCTTCTGGACTTAGGATAGTGCCTGCCATAGTTTCTGCCCATTAATTTTTACCCAATGTTAACTAGTTAATGTAGTAGGCACCTATTATACATTGTGTAGTCTTGCATATGGTTATGTGTGCTATTATCCACCTAAAACACATAGACCATGCTGATTAAAAGGTACAGGGACTAGGCAATGAACTGTGCTCATTTTCTCTTGGTTTCTATCTGTTTGGTGCCTAGAGAGGGGATGGAAGAGGGTATGGGGATCAGAGGACAGAAGGGGGAGAGAGAGGGAAGAAATAGGAGGGATTTGAAGGTAACTTTTGTACTGATTCTGCCAAATACTGAACTGTCTGTACATATTTGAGGTTCAAGTAGTTGAATATGTGCTAACGACCCCTTGTATGAATCACTTTCTCCTGGGAAGCTATTTGTCTCTTCCTAGCAGTGGCTGTTTCTCCTAAGTCATTCCTCAATGTCTGTAGTGGTCATAATAGCAATCTGTCAGTCCCCAAAACCTTTACCAAGCATGCAGAATAAAAGACTGAGGAAATACATTTGGCTAGCATAGAAGTTTAACTCATAGCAGTTAGAACCCAGTTTGACCCTACACATTTTTATACCAACAGTGTTTTGACAGAGGAAATATATATATATATATATATATATATATATATATATATATATATGTATTTATATATATCCAAAGAACTGCAAGTATTTTTAAAGTTGTTTGGCTCTCAATATTCTGTATATTAAAAAAGAAAATCATTCCATATATGAAACTGTGAAACATGTAATGTGTTTTAAATCATGTTTATGATAGCTAGTTATTAAACCATGTTAATGCTTATAATGAAATTCATTGCTAATTCAAGAGCTAATTATACAGAAAATGGTCTCTACTTCTACTTTTTTTTTTAACTACTTTACAGCTTTCCAACTTAGTGCTTGGAATAATCTACAAATGACAGGACACAAGACAAAAAAATTAATAGCTATAATTATAGACAATATTTGTGTAACAGTTTGTACATCACTATATATTCTCATCTATTATAATACTTTTAACAACACTGTGAATCATTACTGCCATTGTACAGATAAGAAAACAGATTAAAAGGGCTAAAGAACTTGCTGGGGTATTACAGCCAGTAAGTGACAAATGGAGGGCTTAAACAAAAGCTCATTCCTAATCATTGTTTTTCATTCTCTAGGGAAACCCGTGTTTTTATGGCTCTATGGCTTACTTATCTCTTACTTAAGGATCTATCAATGCTATGGATTGAATTGTATTCCCCAAAAAGATGTTGAAGTCCCATCTCCCAGGATCTGTAAATATGACCTTAGTTGGAAATAGGGTCTTTATAGAGAAGATGATCAAGTTAAGATGAGGTCATTAGGGTGCACCCTAATCCAATGCAACTGGTGTCCTAATAGAAAAAGAAATTTGGACACAGAGACAGAGAGAGAGAGAGACAGAGAGAGAGATGGACAGAATGAAGATGATGTGACAACACAGAATGCTGTCTACAAGCCAAAGTACACCTGAGGCTGTTAGACGCTAGGAAATAGTCATGGAACAGATTTTCACTCACACCCTTCAGAAGGAATGAACCCCACTAATGCCTTGGTTGTACAGTTCTAGCCTCCAGAAATGTGAGAAAACAATTTCCTGTTTTTGTAAGCCACCCCCCTTTTGGAACTTTGTTAAGGCAGCCATAGGAAGTTAATACAGTAGGTGATAGCCATTTATAAGTTCAGCCATTTATGTGTGCAACTTTGGAGTCAGAATTACTAGGGATAAAAAGATGTATACAATACTACTGCTTCCCACTTAAGAAATTCAGAACTTAATTAAAGAAGCTCTGTTATTTCATTGAGCCTCATTGTATACAGTTATTAAAGCCAGTTCTAAGCAAAACAGAGAATTCATTGGGAAGGTGATCACCATCAGCAAAATTAGTTTTATTGCTATGGGCCTGGCATAACAAAGAAGTCAGAATGCTAACTTACCCCATCCACCAGGATGTTTTATCTTTAATAAATACTTATGTGGCCTCAAAACCCTTCTCACCACTCTAGAAATCACCTACTAATGTATAGGAAATGGCACCAAAGAGGACACTCATCAGCCTTCCCTTTCCTGGGTTCTGTATTTAATGCATGCATGTGTGCATGGAGAAGATGAAACCTGGCTTTGCACACCTATCTACAGCCATCCCTTACAGCTCCATACTTTGCTGCCATGTTGGTCTCACCTCTGTATCTGAACTTCAGGCTCAGTTTTCTCCCCTGTACCCTGTGCCTACTGGAAATTAGAGTTTTCTCTTAGCCTAAGCCCATATTATGGACTCCTGATCCCCAAACTGCTTTTGTCAATCTCCTCCCCAAATAGATGAGATGCCACTACTCGACAAAATTCTATTCCAAATGTGATATATACCAAAGATCCTGAAAGTACTGCCTGTTCTTGAAAATCTCACTATTGTGCTGCACTCACCCTTGGAGAAGACTGCCTACTTACATTAAGTTCAAGTTCATCATATAACAGTTAACCACTTACTGAGAAGTTCTTACCATTACTATGCTATATGCATTATTCATGTATATTTCACAATAACCATGAGAGGTAGGCACTCTATCATCCAATTTTCACAGAGAAAGAAACTGGAGCTCACAGAAGTTGGTAAAACCTTGTCATTCACCCATCTTTAATTTTACTATGTTTCATTGCCCCAATTCTAACTGTTTCCAGGATGTCAAACAAGTGGGTGATTTAAATATTGGTGTTAGTATTAAGAAAATGAATGACTGCAATGACTGGATTTTTAAAAATTCTTTTGTAAGTCAAGAGTTTCCAATTCTTTGCATTCAAGATTGATTGAAGAACTTATCAAGTTGACAGCTATTCATAAAAACTATTTCTGATGATCATTATGCGATTTTTTTGTCACATATCTCAAAAGGATTCTAAAGTGAGTAACGCTGCCATAACAAAACTTCCATTCCCATCTCCTTTACAGTAAATAATATTTCTCAGACATGAACTAGGAATAGAACTGATGTTGATTCTTATCTCATTTAGTAGTAACATGAATACATGAACTGAAAACAAAAGAGGTTCCAATCCATCCCATTGAAAGATGCATATCCAAAAAACAAACAAACAGAAAACAAAAAACAACACTGGTATAGATGCTGATCATGAGATCAAAGAGATAGACTAGCTCTCATTTACTGACAGGATCATTTTGGATGACTCAAATCCCAATCTTGGAAATCAACATGAAAGTCCTGAACTGAGAAATTTATACCTTTCAGATATCTCCACAGAGAACATCCCTCTTAATAAGAATATCATTTGATCAAATTTAAATAACTGACAGTGTGTGAGATAAATCTGATTCGTTCCATCTACTTAAAGAAGGGCTAAACAGGTTAACAATGATCATTGTTTCTTTCCCACTAAAATTCAATAGGCATGGAGTAATAAAGTATTACTTGATGTTCCCATGTAAGAGCTTTCAAAATCTGACTTAAAATGGTCACTCAGATATACCAGTGATATACCATAGTTTTCTACTCTGGAAACCATATCAAGAATCGAAATTGGCACAAATAATTTAATTTCTGAGGATATAGTTCAGTATCTCAAAAATGTGCCAAATTGCAGGTTACTATGAGAACTGAATTATTTAAGACATGGTAATGTCAAGTACCTACTATCTAAACACTAAACACTAAAATTCAATCTCCAGATACTCAGTGCTCAACCTCCACACTAATTTTTTCTTCATTTTGACAGTTGAATTGATATAGAATTTTGAACCATTTGAAATGAGTAGTGGCAGCTACTCAAAAAATATACCTGAGTACCAAGAGATGTTATTCCCTCCAAGAACCTGATAAATACTTCATCATAAAGAAGATGGAGAAGGGCTCTCTTTTTCCCCCCATGGTGATGACATTCAGATTTTAACGACTCTGGCCTCAAAAACACACACACACACACACACACACACACACACACACACACACACAAACACCTATCTTACTGTTAGCCAATACAAAGCAGAGCGCTGCAGATATGATGAACTTTCCACATATCTGAGACTCTTTTTAATGTGTATTCACCACTTCCAAGGCTGAGATAAACTGACAAATTTTAGTTAGCAAGTTATTCTTTTTAATAAAAATGCACTTTGATATTGAAGGACACATCAATTATTTTTAAAAGAATTTTAGCACTACATTAAAATGCTAAAATATGTATTTAAGATAGCTAGCTTAGAAGTAATTGCAAAATATTTCTTAGTGAAAAATGAAAGCTAGGAGATAAGAGGAAGACAAAAGATGGACAAAGGAGAACACTGTGTGACACCCATGTTTAAGTCAAGAAACACTCAAGTACGTTATTTTTTTGCCAGGATAGCCTGGCTGGCAGACTGTTGGAAGACAAATGTAAGACTAGGGTAAGGAGATTCACTTACCCTGTGAATCTCACAGTGGTTGTACTGTGAAGAGGCACCGACAGCCTCAATGATGCAGTCAAACCTTAAATGCTTGTTACCAAAGAAGTAAAACTTGATGCTAAGAACAGAAATTAATGAAAGGCAAAAAAAAAAAAAAAAAGAAAAAGAAAAAAAGAACTAAGATGATAAACAAAACTGATAGTTGATTATTTGAGGAAAATAACTACTAAAATAGACAAATTTCTGAAGGATATGAATATCAACTGTCCACTAATGAATCAGTACATTCAATTCAATTCCAATCAAAATCCTGACAAGAACCTCCATGGAAGCTGACAAGCCAACTGTGAAATTTATATCCAATAGTGAAGGGCCAAGAATAGCCAACAGACTCAAAGAAGAGTGTGGTTTAACCCGTCTCAGTATAAAATAAGAAGTGAAGAGGAGAGGAGAGCAGAGAGAAGAAGAAATCACGTACATGTATGTGCACGTGGGTTCCATGCATTATAAAATGTATTTCACACTGAGTTGCGATACAAAATAAAAATGGAAGAACTCCACAGGAGAAATTCTTGGACATGTGGAGAGATATATTCAAGAATGTCCATAGCAGCACTATTGGAAGAACAAAAACATGTTCACCAAAAAGAAAATAGATACAATGTACTTATGACGTAGAATACTTCATAATAATAAAAATGATTTAAAAATAACAAACTGTAGTTACATAAATAAATATCCTAAGCAATTCAATTAAAAAAAAAACAAGTTGAATACTCACATTGTAATTGCACTCATACATAGATTTGAAACCAAGAAAGCTAAATAATTTATCACTTATAGATGTAACTTTTATAGTAAAACTATGAAGAAAAATTGTTAACTCTATGTGAGGGGAAAGGAAGTAAAATGAAAATACTAACAGGAAAGTTACATAAGGGGCTTCAGAAATACTAGTAATCTTTCCTTACACTAGGTGGTAGATATAGTCAGGCTTGATCTTCAAAATATGCAACCATCTGAATGGTCTGACTACTCAAAAAATCTAAAAGGACAACTCCTGTAGTAATTTATCAGTACCCAAGTCTTCCCAGGCATTATACCTTTAGGAAATCAATCTTGGAGAGTTTTAGATCCAAACAGCAGTGCAGTGGTGAAGGAGGTTCAGATCAGCAGCTACCTACCAGCCAGTATGGATACATTTCAACAATCAGTAAGTGTAGCCACACTAGTGCCTACCACCTGAATAATAAATATCACTAGGTACATGAATGATTCCTTACAACATAGGGTATATATTATATTTTTGTATATGTTTAACAGCACTTCCAAATAGTCATATAATGCAAGCCACAGATGTGAGCCACATACATAATTTTGAAATTTCTGCTGGCCTCATGTTAAAAAAATGAAACCAATGAAACATTTTGATAACATTTTGTGTAATTCAATATATCCAAAATATCATTTCAATAGGTAATCCATATGTAAAAATTGCCAGTGAAATATTTTCTATATTATTACACTAAAGCTTTCAAAGCTAGTATTTATTTTATGCATACAGCCCATCTCAAACTGAACTAGCCACATTTCAAGTACTTAGGTAGCAAGTGGCTAACATACTGAACATCACAAGTATAGACTACTTCATAAATTCAAGCAATACAATAGGAACTTTCCTATGTATTGATATGGAAAGATATCTGACATATAATCTAATGGAAAAAAGGAAGATATAAAAGAGTACATACCGATCATATGATCTAACGCATGTAAGTATATGGGTAGCACATATTTTTTTGTTTCAGAAAACTTTTACAACTGTAACAGCAGTATTTCTTGAAGAGAACGAGAGACTAAGGACCCAGTGATATTTTTTCTGTACTTGTATGCTTTTGTGAACTTTTTAAAGCATGTATATCTATTAGTTTTAAAGAATAGAAACAAATAGTTAATAAATGAAGCATGTAACAGTTAAGAAAATATTATGAAGCAGAAATAATCTGAGGGGAGCCTCACATTTCCTACTAGAGATGCCGAAACTATTGATTTGGTAATTATGTAATCATTTGGCCTTTTATGTTTTGACAGACATGCATATTAAATAGGCCACAATGATCACTTGCCCTGCGAACCTTCTACTTTTCTCCACATTGCAACCTCTGATCTAAGTGAAGATGTATGGAAGATTAGGGAAGTTAGTAAACCAAGATGGAAAGATGTCCAAGACTATGGACTGTGGCTTGAAAGACTTTAATTCAAGTGCAATAGGACACGAGATGTCCTAGTTCTACACTCTCCTGGAACCACTAATTTAGTGGTCTTACAAAAGAAGGAAGTGAACCCTATCTGACCTAGTTTGTTCCTGACATACTCGTGTTTGTGATGACCACTTCCTTTTACATGGATTCAAAACAACTGTAAGAATATTATTGAAGTTTTTCCTAGGAGCTCCATCAGCATTAATAGATCATATTCCAGAGGCTTCTCTATTTACTTTTTGGAAAATCAGAATTACATAGTCCCAACTTCACTTCTTTTAAATTTTGTTTAATGTTTATTTATTTTTCAGAGAGAGAGAACAAGACAGCGCACAAGTGGAGGAGGAACAGAGAGAGGAGGAGACAGAATCTGACGCAGGCTCCAGGCTCCAAGCTGTCAACACAGAGCCCAATGTGGGACTCGAACTCACAAACAGTGAGATCACAACCTGAGCCGAAGTCTGACACTTAATTAGTCAACTGAGCCACCCAGGCACCCTGGTCCCATCTTTACTTCTGACTCCTCTTGTTTCCATCTATCTTTAGGATCAACAGCACTGTTTGGGAATCTCTTCTAAAAGTTCTAACAATGTTCTTAGATTATTTAATATTGATCAGGAAAGTTGAGCCCTTTTGGGTGGTCCCATTCTATTCCACTTTTTAAATGCTGTTAGTTGTGCAGTCTCTTCTGTCATACATTGGTTATGGAGAAAAAAACAAAAGTCTAGGATTTAAGTGACAGGGCCTCCATCTCATCATAGGTACTTACACCAGCAGCTCCAAACAGTAAGTCTACTGTTTACTCTCTTCTCCTTTTCTCTCCAAATCAAAATCAAAGTTTATTCTCAGCTTTATCACCTTAGTCCAATTCTTTGAAGTCTCTACTGCTAAGCCTGAACAACAGCTTCTGGCCCACAGGGAGTCAAGGTGTGTACAGTACTGCATGTCACTATGAGAGGGCAGCAGAGGCCTGGAGCCAGGTGATCATGTGGTCTACTGAGGCTGTGACCAGGGTAAAATAAGCCAGAACTCCTGACCTCACCAGCCATAAAGTCTCAGAAAAACTGGGAGGACACCAAGGATGGCCTGAGCAGGAGGGCATCAGTGGTTCCATTAATTCATTCAACATTTGATGAGTAAAACTGAAAAATCAATTTCACCTTTTTAACCTTATTTTTTGCTATATTCTAGTGTCTTTAAATATATAATGTAGACTATCATCATTAATGATCCATTCCAATAGTTTCTGATTGAGCAGGTCTGGAGTCAGGCCCAGGAATTTGTATTTGATCAAACACCACAGTTGACTCTCATTCATATTAAAGTTTGAGAACCATGTCTAATCCCTTAATGAAATCCAGGTTAGTTAATCTTATCTTTTATGCTGTATTATTATAGTTCTTCACAGTTGCTCACATTGTCAACTTTTATCTTCCATTAATTTTTTTCCCCCTTAGGGCTCTCAGAATCTTATTCTCTCTCATTTCCAGACCTATGGATTCAGCTACAAACTATTTTAGAGGCACTACAGTGTCATAGAAAAAACAATGTGCTGGGAAATCAGATACCGCCCCCCAAGCTTCAGTTTTTCTCATTAATAATATTAAGATAATACAGAATATACTTGACATGAGGATTAATGAGATATATGTTAATAACTTAGAATAGTGACAGGCTAAATGTCAACTCAATAAATGTTAATTTTACTCCTTTTATTCTTTACAGTGACCAGAGGGAAGTAATCCACATCACTCCCTACTGCCCACCTCCAACAGTTCTAATCTCAAGAAGGAAGACACAGACCATCTTGCTTCATACCGTATTACAGGTAGAGGAGGGAAGAGCACTACCCTTGCCTGAGAAGAGATAAAGGTCTGAACGCAAAGGCCAAGAAAGAAAGAAATGACTGGCATATTCCCTCCTACTGCAAAATACTGAGTTCCAGTAAAAGTGAAAGAGACAGGTGAGCAGTCCACAGACTTTCATTAATATTTAAGAACTTGATTAGGAAGTAAACATAAAATGATATAACAGTTTAACCCAAAAAGTTATCCTGCAAAAAATTTGGGCCAAATTCACTTCTGTCTGTACAAAGTGTTTCTAGAAACTACCATGGTTTATTGTCTAGATGCAAAAATGCAAGAACAAAATCAAGATGAACAACTTATTTTTTGACAGGTATTGATTATTAAAATAACTGGCAAACCATCAGTATTTGTCATGGAGCCAACCATCAAAGCAAGCAACCACAAGTTTTTATCAATATTGTGTGTGAAAAATAAACACAGTCCAAAGAATTAAGAAACAAAGAAATACATACAGAAAAAGATCACAAATAAGAACCAAATTGTCAATCTGTTATTCTATGTAGTTTAATGGAAATTTTCAAATTAAAGTAAAAAGAAATTATTAACTCAACCCTTAAAGCTATACATATCCTTACCAAACCTATCAGTAATTCTCTTCACTCTGCAGACTTCTAATTACAATGACCAAACTAGTGAATAAAAACTCCAGATGACTGCAGAAGCAATTTTATCCATTTTATTTCAAAATTGAAGTTATTTTTTCAGATAACTGCCTAATAGAAAGGTGACTCAGTTTTCTCCACAGCAGCCAAATACAATGCAGGGAGATAACATGTGTTCTCTGAGCCTCAGTTTCCTCAACTGTGAAGTGATTCTAAGAATTCAAACCTCACTAAACCAATAAAAAGCACATCACATATTAACTCTAGCCAACTGTAAATCTGTGCTGAGGCTCCTCCCCACCTTTCCTTACATTACATAATGACTCTTGTAATGTAATATCCAAGGGTAGATGTCAGTGGTCACAATCAGGTCTTCTTTTATGGTCTCTAAATAATGTATGGCAGAAGTGATTCACTCAGTTTTGACACTTAACACACTACTGGAAAGAGTATAGATAGGGATTAGTAGGTATTGAATTCTATCCATAAAGAGATTTCTACTAATTTCCCCCTTGTTATTTCATCATAGATATTCACCCCTTACTGAGTACCTGTGGCTGGTTAGTTCAGCTGACAATATCAAAGAACAGGGAGTTCAAAATTCATAGACCTCATTAAGCGGTCTGGAAATTCTTCAAGAAGGTAAAAATAGAACTACTACCTGATGCAGCAATTTCACTTCTGAGTATGTATCCAAAAGAGTCAAGATCTTAAAAGAGGTATCTGAACCCCCATGTTCACTGCAGTGTTATTCACTATAGTCAAGATATGGAAACAACCCAAGTGCCCATTAAGAGATGAATGGATAAGGTAAATGTGGTATATGCATGCAATGGAATATTATTCTACCTTAAAAGAGAAAGGAACCCTGACATTTGCAACAATAGGAGTAGACCTAAAGGGCATTATGCTAAATGAAATAATCCAGACACAGAAAGTCAAATGCTGGATTTTCTCACTTACATGCAGAATCTAAAATAGACTCACAGAAGGAAAGAATGGAACGGTGGTTCTTAGGGGCTGGGGGAGGTACAAAGTTTCAATTACACAAGACAAATAAGTTCTGGAGATCTACTACACAGTACAGTGCCAATAGCTAACAATACCATATTGTATATGCAAAGATTGCTAAGAGAGCAAATCTTATATTAAATGTCCTTACCCTCCCCAAAGAACAGCAATAACAATAAAGGCAGGAAGAAACTTTGGGAGATGATGGATAGGTTTCTGGCATTGATGGTGGTTTCAAGGTTGTATGCTTATTCCCAAACTTAATTTAGACACATTAAATATGTAAAGCTTAGTATATGTAAATCATACCTCAATAAAGTGGCTTAAAAATAAAGTAAAATGGGGGGCACCTGGGTAGCTCAGTCAGTTAAGCATCCTACTTCGGTTCAGGTCATGATCTCACAGTTCATGAGTTCGAGCGCAGCATTGGGTTCTGTGTGACAGCTCAGAGCCTGGAGCGTGCTTTGGATTCTGTGTCTCCCTCTCTCTCTGCCCTTCCCTGCTCCCACTCTGTCTCTCTCTTTCTCTCAAAAATAAATAAACATTAAATTTTTAAAAAATAAAATGAAAACATTTCCTATTCCCTGAAAGTACTATTGATTAGAGGCTTATGGCATCTGGTTCAGTCTTTCTATTCGCCTCATATTATGTCTCGCCATCACCTTTAGTAATACCCATGTGCACGTGCACCAAACAGGCTGCCCTGACAAAATTGGTGACAATCTCATCCATGGACAGACAGTTGCTCTCCACTTCTTGCCCTCACCCGCAACTGTCCCATCTCTGAAATCTTCAGCTTCCATTTCCTACCTTGAATCTGTGTGCCCTCACTTTCTCATTGTATCACTTATATTATACCTATCCTTTAACCTTATCACAACTTCTAGCACCTTGAGCTCTTTAATCTCTCCAACTCTGAGCCCCATAGCAAACTCATTTCCTCACATATTTAGCCTAGACTTCACCTATCATTCGAACTCATCAACTCCTACTATTTCATTATTTCTAGCATGCCCAACTTCTATCAGCCAAATCCCTGGCTTCCCTTCCCTTCATCCAAATGGTTAAACACTGCTGGAGAAAAAGGTATGACCATGTGGAATAACATTACCACAAATGTATGCTTTCCATCTTCAGATGCGCCCTATGGGAAGTAACTTTCTTCTCCCTTCCCTTTCCTCCTTTTTCAAACAGTCCCCAGCAGATGAATTCACTTCTCAGCAGATGAACTGTCAGCAGAATTCCAAATTCACAGAGAAAAGAGAGACGATCATGGCTTTCTTACTGCTTTTCCTCTTGTCAACCTTTTTTTTTTCTTTGCAGGGGAGGGCTGGAGGAGGACAATCAGGCTGAGTACTTCTAGTACCTCCCATTTTATCTAATCTATTGATTTATTAGCTATACAACTTAATGTTTTTATTTTAAGTCACTCCTCTAGGATTTATAATATGCATTATGAGCCCAATATAGTCTTCCCTCACTAATGTTATACTACTTCAGATAGAAGAGCATATTCTATAACCCTGCCCCACCTACCACTCATGTTATTGTTACACTTTTTATTCTTACATTTTATGAGCTACACAATACACTGTTGGAGACTTAAACACTCAATTACAATTTGAAGAAACAAAAAAATTGGAAAGAAAAATATTTTTCTATTTATCCACATATTAACCATTTTAGTGCTGTCTTGTAGACCCAGCTATTCACCTCATATTATTTTCTTTTTATGTTTCTTGTAGTAGAGGTCAACTAGCAATAAATTTTCTCAAATTTTGCTCGCCTAAAAAATGTCTCTCTTTTTTGCCTTCCTTTATAGATTTTTACTGAGTGTAGAATTCTAGTTTGACTTTTTCATTTCTTTCAGGCCTGTACAGAAGCCATTCCTTTGTATTCTGGCTTGCATGGTTTCTAATGAGAAGTCAACAATATTTCCTATCTTTGTTCCCCTCTTCAAAAAATGTCTACTTTTAATATTTTCTCTTTATCACTGCATTTCAGCACCTTAATCATGATATGCCCTGATTTTTTTTTTTTTTTTTTTGGTTGGTGTCGGGGGGGCGGTGGTGGTGGGGTAGGTGGCTTCTTGCTTAGATTCTTTTAGCTTCACCGAGCTCTCTATATGTAGTTTTAATCAAAAAGGAAATTTGGGGGTGCCTGGGTGGCTCAGTCAGTTAAGCATCTGACTCTTGATTTTGGCTCAGGTCATGATCTCACGGTTGGTGAGGCTGAGCCCTCTTTCAGGCTCTGCACTGACAGCACAGAGCCTACTGGGTTTCTCCTTCTACCTCTCTCCCTTCCCCTCTCCTGCTCATGCATGTGCACACACACACTCTCTCTCTCTAATAAATTAACTTTAAAAAAAAAAGAATTTTTATCTCAGTATTTCTTTTAATATTTATCCTGATACTCCCTCTTCTTGAAACACTAATTTCATGAATGTTAGCTTGCTTGACATTGTCCCACAGGTTATTGATACTCTGTATACTGGTTTTCTCCAAGCCTTTTGTGTGTGAAAGCTTTGATTTGAATGGTTTCTATTGCTCTTAGGTTCACTGATTATTTTTATATTATCTCATCCACTATTAAACCAAACCAGTGAATTTTTCATATCAGGTACTACAATTTTCAGCTTCAGACATTCCACTTGAGTATTTTTTATACATTTTATTTCTCATCAATATATTCGTGTTTTTCTTTAACTCACTGAACATTTTATAATACTGTCTTAAAGTCCTTGTCTGATAATTTCATAATCCTTGTCATTTCTCAATCTCTTTCTGTTAATGTATGCTGGTTATAGGTCACATTTTCCTACTTCTTTGCATGTCTAATAGCTTTGTATTATATGCTAGGAATTGTATATTTTATGGTACAGAGTGTCTGGATTTTGTTGTCTTCCTTTAAAGAGGGTTAAGCAGGGTTTTTTCCAAGACAGATTTCAGTCTGATATTTTTGAGCTTTCTTTTAATACCTTGAAGGCAGGTCAAAAATAACACTATGGGAATAGGTTAGCCATACAACAGAGGTGGTCCTTCTAGGGACTTAAAGTCCCAAGTTCTACAAAGTCTCTCCACTCTGGCTGTGCAAATTCAAATGTCTCTCAACCTTGTGCAAGCTCTGGGAATCAGGCAGTACATATCTACCTTGTGGTGGCTCTTTCTCTGTTAGTTGTGCTTTGTACTGAATATAATGAGTTTGCTTTCTTTACAGTTCTAAGTCTGTCCAGATCTGGTTTGGGCTTGAAGGTGATCAAAAGAGGAACAGATTGGAGCACCACCTTGATTAAATTGCCTAAGTTTAGTGTATGTTAAAGCAGCAGTACTAATCATATGCTATTTGTAATAAGAACTAAAATAACTCCACACTGGTTCTGTCAAGATTAGAACTTTTGATTTGGGCGGTCTTATTAATCAGGCTTATGGAGTTCTAACTCTTTGAGTACCTCAGGAAGAACACACTGGGGAGCCTAGGAGAGATTCAGCTTGTTTTCAAATTCCTAAATCCTCTGTAGAGGTTAAATATACACAGTTAATGACTTTTTTTTTTTTTCTTAGAGAATTAACCAGTGGGCTTCCTGGGAGCCAAGACTCTTCCATTTGAAGGAGACAGAATGGTGTGAGGTTGCCCCATAGGTACTTTTTATAATTGCACATGGTCCTTTTCTCTCTTTGGACCTGAGGAAATCTTAAAAGGTCTTAAGTGGTATCAGAGACCCTATCACTTAAACATACATTTAGAATATTTGCTCTTTGTTTTTCACTTATGTCTGAACACTAACATAGCAATTACTTTTCCTTCCTAACAGAGAGGCATGACCTGAGACAAAGACAGAAAAGACAGAATTACTCTATCAAAGAAGTTAGTGATTTTTTTTTGGGGGGAGGGCTAATGTGATAAAAGAAAGAAGGGAGAACTATCAGCTTGCTTCTTAAAGAGTTTTACCCTTGAAGGTAATAGCTCCACTGAAATGTTTACCTTGTACATGCTATCCTTTGGAGGCTTCTAAAAGATCTATCACCAGTCTACAAACATCTACTTTTTTAGGTTTTTTCCTAGTTGCATCAAAACGTATCTCAACAGCAGGGAAAAGAAACAAAAGTTGAGCCCAGTGACCCACCTAAGGGCCTTGTTGCTGACTCAAATTGATTATGATATCAATTCTCATTATGGCCAATTGAGGTATCAAGGGATGGTAGGCATAAATTTTTACCATTCTTAGTAAAATAGAAACATATGTTCTATAGTTTATGACAGAGGGAAAGTTCCGTAAAGGGAAATACCTGTGGATATTATAACCCAGAACTATATTCCCAGATTTATACTCTTCTGTAACAGTAGATCTCAACTTTTTAGGCACATGAATCTCTTTGAGAATCTCATGAAAATTTTGTTACTTTTCAGTAAAAATATATATATATATATATTCACATGCATAAAATATATTGTTTTTAATCCTTGGATTTCTCTACTTCCCCAACATGTGTGTGCACACACACATGTGTATGTGCCCATGCATACAGACACTACCAATTTATCATAAACTCTAGTTAACAAATGGCCCTAAAACTTTTGCTATTAATAACCATCACTACCATGAAAACTACAGGAAAAAAGATTCTGGCCCAAGACAGAACAAGTGATTCCCTTAATAAGTGAGTCACAGCTGAAAAAGATCTAAGACTTTAATCTTAATGAAGGTTAGGAGATAGGGTAGGTGATATGAAAACAAAAATAGAGGAAATCACAAAATCCAATAAGCTGACTTACCAGGCATGGCTGCTTTCCAAGGAGCTGGCTCAATCACCTGTGCCCTGTAAAGTCCAAACTGAACAAAGACAGACCCCCCAAAAAAGATAATCAGAAATGTAAGCTCTTTTGAGGGGACAAAAAAGAAGAGTCCCTCTGTCTTTTGTTACCTTCTTGGGATCTAGAAATAAGGTTTCATATAACTTCATGACCAAACCTGAGGTGGTCATTAAAATATGTGCAAAAATTTCATTCTTTCTATATCAATAGTTGAACAGCCAGGACATGAAATTGGAGAAGGGGTGAATTTAGGCTAGCAGATAAGACCATTGAAGAGTGTGACTAACGTGGAGTTGCTTCCATCTTGAGGTGACAGAAGGAAAAACCTGCCATGAGATTTCTGGCACTCAGGGAACTTCTTTGGGGGAGTTTCTGAGGGATCTTTTACAAGAATGGGGAAGGCTATCGTTTTTGCATTCAATGTGTATCTACCTCCTCTTGGTTCCCTTGCAGTAATAAAGGCTTGGAAGACAGCAGAGCTCATAGGGAAAGAATGCAGCTTTCCATGGAGACAAAAACATAGCTGTGGCTTGAATTAATACAAACATTAATGGGTATTGACAACTAAGATGCCAAAAAGTGAAGGCAGAGTGTTCAGAAAGGGAATTTAAGAATCCCTTGCATTTCCTGATCCTTTTGCATCTACTCTCAATTACAACAGAGACCAAGATGCCCTAACAGAGTGGGTTAGCTTCAGCACAAGTAAGGATACTGAAGGACTTAGGCTCTGGTAAGCCTCTATAACAACACCAGCAAGAAGAGGAAAGGAATGCAGCTGAACCCTTGAAGAAGGATGTGTTTATTAGTCTCTTGAAGACTACAAATTGAAGATAGGGGAGACTGAAAGACTGAGGGACCTATGAACCTATATGTAAGAGAAAATTAAGATGAGATAGCAGTGAATAAAACCATTTTGTATAGGAATTAACATCCTCTTGTAACAAAATTCTTTGGATGTAGGAAAGAGTACAAAATAACTGAGTGGACTGATTAGCAGGTATACCTGAGTTAAAGCAATCTGAATATGGACACCTGAGGGATCATTGGGTGTATAGGGAAACATATGGTTCATAGCCACTTGGCGTTACTTAATTCAGTTAATGAGAACCAGGGATAAAAATATACATGAAAAATGCAGGAGATGTTCAAACACTAGACATGAGAGTGCTTCAGCCTGTAGGCACTCTCTATGAAGAAAAGCCCAGGGCTGACAAAAGCACCAGGGAGCCTTAGAGATGATCTAGTCAAACTTTCATTTTATAGTTGAAGAAAGTGAACAAGGTCAGAAGAGGTAGAGTGGTTTGCCCAAGGTCACATACATAGTTGGTTCAGTATAGATGTGATATTTAAGCCCTTAGGATACCTCTTTTAGTCTAATATTCCTTCCAAGACACTCATTTTGATCTGTGCCACAAATTCATCTAACAACGATAAAGATAAAGACTTGATAAGCAGGGACAATATACTATCATAGGTGACATCTTTCTGGCCTAGGAACTGATAAAATCAATCAGTGATAATGCATGTGATTTGACAGAACATTATCTGTCATATCTAGCCAGTTCACTTGCACAACTTGCGCTCCAAAATGGACATTTTTTAAATGATCTCAATAAGAGATTTAATCATAGTCAAGATCTGTAGAATCTTAAACATTGTTAGGATATTGACTTATGATCATAAAGAAATTCCTAATACAGGGTATTTTACTATGCTAATTTCCTCTTTGGGATGTATCTGTTATATGGAGAAAAAGACAAATTCAACAGAAATTCAAATTTCTTTTCACATGAAAATGAATTTTGGCTTCTCATGGTTCTCAAAGTACAGATCACCAGTATTTAATAAAACCTCATAAACAGAACACAAGAACATAGACTTTTTAAACTTGATTCTTCACAGGTGCCATTAAAATCACACTATAAGTGAGACAAATTTCTCTATAATCTTTTTTTTTAATTTTTTTTAACGTTTTTATTTATTTGTGGGACAGAGAGAGACAGAGCATGAACGGGGGAGGGGCAGAGAGAGAGGGAGACACAGAATCGGAAACAGGCTCCAGGCTCTGAGCCATCAGCCCAGAGCCTGACGCGGGGCTCGAACCCACGGACCGCGAGATCGTGACCTGGATGAAGTCGGACGCTTAACCGACTGCGCCACCCAGGCGCCCCAAATTTCTCTATAATCTTTATGGAACTTTGACAAGCTAGAATTTTTTTTCCTGTTTTGGGGTATAATTTGGCTAGGAGGAAGATGGTGACTTCTCACTTTTGAGTTCACCAAGGAATATGATTTAATAGAAGGAAATCATTCCATGAGAATGAGAAACATTATAAGGAAGGTAGAGTATATCATCCTATGGAACTATTTGCAAACATAGCATCACTACCACCACAAATACAGACTGCAACAAATTCGGATTTGACTAAGAGGCATGAAGGATAAGAATAAAGGCTATTAGGACTCAGAGAGTTTATAAGAACTAATATCCAAAATATAAATAACTATTACCATACAGAAAACAGCAGCAGAAGCTCGGTGAAGAATAAGAATAAAAAAAAAAAAATGACTATTTCAGCATACTCTACTCATGGCTCTTGGAATGATTATTTACATGGAGAAGTGACATAAGAATGTAATTATGGATATAGGAGTAAAGGTAAAATAAATAATATACTCAAAAATGAATATATGTTAAAAAAAATTTTAATGAGAAAGATAGTATTACATACTCGTTTGCAGGAAAAGCAGTTGCAAAGCTTTGCTTCTGTTTCCCCTCGTAAACCTGTTCCCTGACTATTGAGTGTATTAGGGCAGAGACACTAGAGAGGAAGAAGAAGGAGCATGTTGGTCTCCATGTAAGCACTAAGGATCTATGGCAATGCTGAATGGCAAAGGTAGATATCAAAGAGTGACCTCACCCTCCCACTCTTTTACCTCTCTGTTTTCTGCTTTTTTACCCTCACTGAAAAGCTTTTCTGAGGATCACTGGTAACCATCAAATTATTAATGAGAGTCCTCCAAGCATTCTTTGATACCATGTGGCATTGACCTCCTACTTACTTTTCAAACTCTTGACTTGGGTGACATTAAGGTGATTCTCCACTTTGACTAATCCTCTCAGCTCTTTTGCAAGTGGCTCTTCCCCAGGCCCTCTCTGTAAAGGCATTCCCAAAGAGTCCATCCTGCCTCCTTGCACTCAGCCCCCTGGCAAGCTCATCAGCTCTCCCACCACGCATTTACCATCAGCTCTTTCCCCACAATTATACCTTGTGTTTGTCTAGAAGTTTACAGAATGTACATAGCATTTCCTTTAATACTACCAACAACTAACTGATATTTATTTTGCAGAGGAGTAAACTGAGAGACTCATACAGGTGTAGTTCCTGGCCCAGGATCTCAAAAATACAAAGTGTCAAAGTCTGGCAACCACCCTCTCCTTAAGCCCCGTGCTCTTTTCACATGATCAATGTCTCCAAAAGACTCCCCAATGTGTACCCTAACGTCCTATCTTCTTCACTATGTCCCAAATAACACATTACCCATTTATAATGAAATTTTACATGAATACCCCATGAGTTGCCATATTCCCCAAATGCTTCCTCCTTTGACCTCTTTTTTTTTGAGATATAATTGACATATAACATTGTTTTAGTTGACATATACCATTATATTAGCTTCAAGTATACAACATGATGATTTAAAATTTGTATATATTTCAAAATGATCAGCACACTAAATCTCGTCAAGATCCATAATCACATATAGTTAAAAGTTTTTCTTGTGATGACAACTTTTAAGCTTTACTCTCTTAGCAACTTTAACATGTAGCATACAGTATTATTAACTACAGTCTCCATGCTGTATATTACATCCCCAGGACTTAGTTATTTTATAACTGGTTGTATCTCCCAACCAAGCCTTTCAATTCACAAAACTTTTTTTGTTTGTTTTTACGGAGGGTGTGCATGCATGAGCAGGGGATGAGAGAGAGACAGAGAGAGAGAGAGAATCTTAAGCGGGCTCCACACTCAGTGCTGAGCCCAACACAGGGCTCGATCCTACAACCCTAGGATCATGACCTGAGCCAAAATCAAGAGTCGGATGCTCAACCAACTGAGCCACCCAGGTTCCCCAATTCACAAAACCTCTGCCCTTATTCTGGTTCTTGGATTTGCTTCCCTACGGGCTTACACTATTGTACTATTACCTTAAAAGTATATTAATACACTATTAATGCCTCTACTTCCTGTCTCTACCATGCTCTAATACACCTCATGCTATGCTTCTGAATTAATTTTCCTGCTACATCTTGTTCACTGCCTTCAGTGGCTCTGTGCTACCTTTAAAATAAAGTCCAAATATCCAAAATCCCAAAATTCTGTACAGAATTTTACCCACTATCTTTCCCACTTAATGTCATGCATTCTGCACTGAGCCACCCTGGACTATTTAGGGCTTCAATAAAGGCATTTTTTTTTCTGGTGGTAGATGCACAAAAGTATTTGCTAGATTCAATCAAACCCATCAGGAATGCATTGGTTTTATCCAATTTTTTTTTTTTTTTACAGTGAAGAGATTGAAGCCCCTTCCTTTTACCTGAATTCATATTAGATAGTGTTCCTTTGGATAAATGTCCTAGAGCTTTTTTCTCTCCCTGCTCTTAAATACTGGTATGTGTATATTGGTTTTCACTGAACAGATCAGTAACTCAAAACCTTGTAGACATATGTAGCTATATTTGAGTAAAGATACTATGTTGTATGCCAACCAAAATATTACTAAAATGATACAAAATTGGTTGCATATTCATTTTCCATGAAAAAGACTTACCATAAATATTGAAAATGTACTGTAATAGTTTTATTCTCGCCAGTACATAAATCACTCCTTTTTTGCATAATAGCTAACATGCAGTTCCATAAGACTTTTTATTTCAGACATATGTAAGTAAAGCAACAAAAGTAATTTGTTAAATTTGTTCACATCATATGCATGCTATTAATTACAAAATAGAAGAACTAGAGAAGCATTAATAGTCACATAATCTCTGAGTGAGATGTTAATTCCTCATGGTCCCTGGACTATTAACTAGATAGATGTGGTAAGAAATAATTACCTGGAGAGTGATTAAAGTATTAAGTTGTTAAAATAAAACCTCCATTTATATCATGTCATACCTTCAAGTTGGTCTCAAAAAATAGCCTAATTATATCATGTTATATCTTGTCACCTGTAGCTTTCTTGATCAGATGGATGGTAGGAAAAGAAAAGTGAAAGCAAAAATCGCATGCTGGATGTCCTTTCCTTCAATAACACACAACAGTGGACATTTTATCCTACCTACTGACTCTAAGAAAAATTCGTCTTACACAATCACAAAATGGAGACTATTTACTAAAGATATGAATTCACCTAAACATACAAAATAACATTTGTTTAATGTGACACTCTCCAGGACACCAAGCCTTCTGAAAGTTCCTACTAATTCCAATAGAATTGTCCCTAAATACCTTCTCTGTTCTGTTTAAGGAGACATCTGCACTATCTCATTTAGGGAGGACTTGCTGGGAGTTGATCCACCCTTCTGTTTGTCCAAATGGCTTCCTTTGGGCCAAAGCTGACACCTACGGCCCCAAGCTACACCCAAGGTCCTCCTGTCATGTGAGGCAAGCTAGTCAACAACCTGGATCTGTCCTCACTCCACTTTCTCCATTTTCTCCATTTGCTCTGGTCTCTCTGTTTCCTTGTCCAGAGGCTTTTCAGGGAAAGAAAGAACATCACATAGAAAAGTGAAATTGAGAGTCCTGCACTTGTCTCTAACTAGCTGAGTGACCTTAGCCGATCCACTCTACTTAGTTTTGTATAATGGTTAGAATCATATTTCCCATGCTTATTGTGAAAATACGAGAGAATGGACCCAATAAATCGTTTTGAAAAGAGCAGTGTGTTATGCACAATACCCATGTCTTTCCCCCACTATCTTTCAGCCTTCAAACAACTACATTGCTATTCTGAACTTTAACAAAGAGAACACAAACCAAAGAACAGAGAGTGACATTCCGAAATAGTACAAGAAAGAAAAGCCATCACTATAATCCCAATTTCTGCATCCCATTCTTAGTATTTTCTTAAAAGACCATGAAGGGCCTCTTGATTCCTCTGCCATTGTATCTTTTTGTAAAGAGAAAGAGGTTTGGCTTTGGAAGTGGTCAAAGTCTGTGACAAGTTGGAAGGGAAGTGATTCAGAGGGCAAAGAAGTATGTTCTGGCTATCAATTACCTGAAGAGCTGAAAGCAGGGTGCTAACACTTTTGTGGAGGCACAAAATTAGACTTTTAGGGTGTAAAGAAAAAAAGGAAGTATAAACGAAGGAGGAAGGAAGGTGAAAATTACTAAAGAGCTGCCTCAAATCTTTTCTTCCAGTATGATATATAATATCCTGTTAGTTTCAAGTACATATCACAGTGATTTGATATTTTTATACATTACAAAATGATCCCCACCAGAACTCTGGTTACCATGTGTCAGCAAAGTTCTTACAATATTATTGACCATATTGCTTATGCAGTACATCACTCCACCATGACTTATGTATTTTGTAACACAAAGTTTGTAGCTCTTGGTCCCCTTGACCTATTTCGCCTGCCCCCAACCCCTCCCCTCTCTGGTAACCAATGGTTTCTTTCCTGGGTCTGTTGCTGTTTTGTTTGTTCATTTGTTTTGTTTTCCAGATTCCACATTTAAGCAAAATCATTCAGCATTTGTCTTTCTTGAACTTATTTCACTTAGCATAATACCTTCTAGGTCCATCCACCTTGCCTAAGGTTTTACCATCGATCTTTTGAGAAACAATTAAACATCCTGGAAAAGGTCACAATATGGCCCTTTCTGAATATCAACCCTGCACCTCATCTCATATGTCCTCTGCTGCAGCAGCCTTAATAAGCTGGGGCTTCCAGAGCCCCATCCACTTTCTTTCTATCCTTAATGCTTTGGCATGGCCCCAGTTATCTGCTTGGAATTCCTTTCTTTGGTTTGATTCCTGAGCTGATTACTGGAAAATTTATAAAGCCTTTGGGCCAACGTAGGACTGCTTATTTGGACAAAAGTTTTTGCTCCCAAATTCACTTCCCTTAAAAGTGCAACGGAACGAGTATCCTAGTTCTCTAACAAGAGATGCTCCATAGCCTAGAGGACTTGCGTATCAGATAAAGTGAAACCAGTTATGGGTCCTTTGTCCAATATGAACAACCTGAGGAGGCTACAGGATCTTTGTGGAGAATAGTCAGGGCAGATTTGTTTGAAGTGATTTAGTTACAGACCTAGGAGAGTGAGTCTAAGGATTTCCCATCTCCTGTTCTCTTCTGCCTCCAGGTAAATAGAACAGGCATCAAAAGCACTATTTTTTGTGTACAGGATGGGATGGGGGATAGGAGAGTCCTTGCCTGAGGGCACTCTGTTTTCTTAACAACTCGGCAAGAGGCTTGATGAGCAGAAACAAGCACTCATCCGCCTGATTCTCAGAGCTGAGTGAGAATAAATTCTTTGAAATAAGTCACTCTTCCCAAGTTAGGCAAGACAGGGATGCAAATATTTCCCCAGGGGCAAAAGTCACAGAGCTTAAGTTACCTTGACAGCATACTATTCAAGAGGACCCCCACCAGAGAAGATGAGCCTATCAGAAAGGATGATTCTAGGTTTTATGGGACCTGAAGTACATGTAATTTGGAAGGTCTTCTCTGACATGTACAAAATTGGGCCCAAATTCAAGGCTTGTTTAGAATGAGAAAAGAAGTAACAATAAAATACAAATATTTAAAAGTTGACAAATATCAGAAACATCAAAAATCTAGAAAATATTTTTATTAATTATCTGACATTCCTCTGTAGTAATTCTTTCCCTAAATTTTTGGCGGCACATTTTTTATACCTATTCCATATTACAATAATAGAAGAGAAAATTTAAAGATCATTTAGTTTTTCCTTAGGTATGGCTGAATTATTTTTGCTTTAATTTTTATATGTAAGAAAGTTTCTCTTTGCTTTAAATCTTATTTTGACAATGTCATGTAAATTTTAGAATTGTCATGAAATTTAGGAAACTCTGACTAATTTCCTTCCTATCCTTAATATTTGGAAGAATTTCACACATGCTAGCTCTGAGTCCTGTATGTTTTAAATCTTGTTTCTTCTTCATTGCCCACATGCTTCTGAGGCCAGGTGACATAGAACACTTCAAAAGTCAAAAAATAAAATTTAAAAGCAAAAATAAAAATAAAACACCTCTATCTCTGCATCTTCCTGTCACCATGAGTGATTACAATATTTCTGGAAGCCATTTCACATAGGATGGCTAGCAAAATCTCACAGGTTTTGAGTCACACAAATGTATCCCACTAAATCCTGGCTAAACGAATCTCCAAAACAACTTTTCCTTAGTCAGCTCCCCAGATGCCTACAAAACCCCAAGTTTCCGAGACATAAGATGAAGTATTTCAAAGGGAAAAACCAGAATGGAAAGAGACTTCAGTCTTAACTGCTTGTGTTAAAATAGCTTACTCTTACAAATTTTACCCAAGCAGATGACCACGTGAATACACTGTGAGGAGCGTTCCTGGGGCCTTGGTAGGAGCCTGTGCACATGAGGGGCCCTAAGGCTTAAGCATCACTGCCTTCAGGGTAAGTCCTCTTCCATAAGAGGGTTACGTAACTGGTGTAGGAACTGAGGAGGAGTCAAAGATGCCAGCTAAATAATGTTGAACACACATCTGAAAATTGTCCAGTTCTAAGGTCCAGAGGTCTCTGAAGAATCCACCAAGTTACACCATGAAAAGTAGACTTCAATGTCTACTCTGACAAAGGTCATTAATAGTCAAGAAAAATGACCTGTACTAGCTGAGTGAAAAGGTATGTGTACCCTCCCTCCTCTTTCCCAACCTTGAAGCAACCAGAAACAGCAAAGTAAATAAGAGAAGAGGGGAGAGTAAGAGATCAGAGAAAAATTAAAACAGATGGAGCAGGGATAGGGGGAGGCCAGTGAGGCACCTAGGGAGCAACATTTCAGGAAGTGCTCATGCTAGTCCAGGCACTGTGCCCACCCTCTTCTGCACCTCCATCAGGTTGTAGCTGTGATGAAGGGAGATGTCCTTAGTTGAATGAGATGTCGGAATGTGGACTCCTAGCACTTTAGGCTGATGAGGTTCTTAACATTTATAACTCAAAGTGACAAAAAGCAATGAAATCTTCCAATTTAGGCAGAGAAACAGAGCAGATTTAGAAGATAAAAATTAAGGTATTTTCTGATTGTACCTCAGTGAGCATTTCCTGTCTAATCAACTGGCTATCTTCAAAGAAGGAAGCAACTGCTCTTGTATACAGGATTATGGCCCATCTCCCCAGCTTGGCTAACAAGAGCCCCATCTTCTCCTCCACCTTCATCTCTGATCCAAATACCAGTGTCACCGTTGTAGTGAAATGCATCAGGCCCTTTCAGCACTCTGTGCCTGGCCCCTCCTCCTCCCTCGGCCTTGAATATCCTTCCCTTTCTCTCTCAGCTTCCCCACCCCCCCTTTCTGCCTTTAGGACCAGTGAAACACCACCTCCTCAGGGAACTTTGCTTTACTACCTCAGACAGAATGAGTAGGTCCATTCTCTGAGCTTCACTCTTCTCTTTGTGGCCCCTTGTTAGGGCACTTAACACATGGCAGTATCTTTTATTTGTTTCTAGTTCTGACTTCACACCTCCCACCACCCCAGTCTGTAATATCCCTCTAGGTAAGGAGTGTCACTTACTTAAGCTTGTAACACAGATCCTGGCACAATGTTAGTTAATCCTATGTGAGAAGGTTTTCGCATAATGAATGCATTCACCAATTTATCATTACTGTTTAAGGATGCTTGAACCATCCGTCCCCAAAGATGTCATAATTGAAGATGAAATCAGAAATAAACTCTTCTGTTTGAGATTATTACATTAAGTAAATCACTTCAGTTTAGAAAATTTCCCAATTAGGCACAGATATCAAGCGATCCTCTCAGGCAAAATGCTAAATAGTTAACCACCTTTAAATTTAAAAAAAGGTGATTAAAAGGCGGACTGTGGTGATTTCTTAAGGGAAAAATGCTCTTAGATTCAAAGATTTTGGACTCCTGGCAAGTAATAACTAAGTTATTGACTAAACACAACTTTCCCCAGGTAAATCTCTCTGAATGTGTTCTTCCTTTCCTTCTGGAATGCAGCCAACTCCTCTGAGGTACTTAGTCTTAATTTTAACTAATAACCCAATTTACTTTTAATCAAAGTATCACAATTGAGCAAATTGAGAAAGCATACTCTAAGATTTGCTTCAGGTGGAGAGTAGGTTGTTAAAGATATTCTGATTGCTATACTATTTCAATAATTTCAATCCCTTGACGTTTGCTGTCTCCATCGAGTCCTAAATACTTGAACTTATCCTGAATGTTTGAAAACCTCTGCCTTAATAAAGCTTCTGAATGAATTTGGGTATAAGCCAGACAGACCTGTTATTCCTTGTATGAACTTAAGAACAGTGCAGTGTTTACAGTAAACGTGTTTTAACAGTATACCAGACCACAGCAGCATTACAGAATCTTCTTTCCAAAGTATGAGACTCTTAACTGGAAGGTCCTACCAACATTCCACAACCTTGATTTTGACATGTGTCAGTTATAAAACACAAGCAACAGGTTAGTCAAGTGGGTAGAGCTTTAATAAGTATAATGATAAGAAATGTTTTTCTGAGGAATGCCTTTATACACATTTTATGATTCCCTTAAAAAATGAAATTATATTTGAGTGACAGACTAAGTCAGTGTGCTACTCTCCCCCACTGTATGTGGGACCCAGGAGAGATCAGTCTCTCTTTATGCTAGAACACTGGAGAATACTGGTAAAGCAGTGAAGGGGACAAGGGAGCAAGGCTTTAAGTGGTGATTGCTTGAGCTGAAACAGCTACAACCTCTCAGTGCTCCTAACTCCCGTCGGGTTGAGGCGACCAGTGACAAGAGTTGGTAGAAGGTGGGGTACACCAGCAGGTGCTGAATATGATTTATTTGTGGCACATAAGGCAATTCTTCCTCCTCTCTTTTTAAAACTTAAATAATAAATTATAATATTGACACAGAGGCACTGGAGAATTTCGTTCCACTACAAGGGCACTGCTGAAAAGGACAGCACTGTCGTGGACGCACACGTTGACTGATCGTTGCAGCACCATGGCTGTTCCTCCTCTGCCCAACCCCAGTCCCATTTCTCAGCACAGCTACCACCTCACTGACTGGTGGATGTATGCCAACCATGCCTTGAAAATGTAAGGGGATGCTACTCAAATTATAACAGGACAACAGTAATCAACTACACCTCTCCAAGGCAAACCTGGAAGAATGCTCATTCAATACATGACACCAACATGTAATACAAGGCTGACAGAATGAACCAAACTGCAGTCAAGGGGAACACAGGGTACCAGATTTAAAGTGAGAAAATCTTTTCTTATCCTTATAAGATCTGCCACTTGTGTCACCAATCTCTCCTAAGAAACCACTTCCCAGTGGGGCTCATGTGTACGTCAATTTTCCCATAAAATAGCTATAGCAATATTACTCATAGGAACTTCTTCTCCCTTAGGGATGCTTCCTAAAGCAGGCCTGGTACAGGTGATGTCCCTCACAGAGCTCTGGGGAGAGGGCCACCTGCTGGCCGCTCTTCTATCTCAGCATCTCCATCAATGTCCTCAAGACTTTTCAGCCAATGACTCATGAACCTCTCCTAAGTTTTCTCTGATGAAAGGATCCTGCCAGGCCAAACTCCTTCTGTGTTCACATCTACAAATAGCTGCATTTAAAGCAAACCTCAAACTCAACTTATATAAACCAAATTATGATGTAGCTGTTTGCTGTTAAATATAAGCCCACTATTCAAAAACCAGTCAGCACTCACAATAAAAAATAGGATAAAGCAGAACCAGAGAAGGGCTTTTTAGATCTATTTTGAATCTTTAGATCTTATCCTTTTAGTCGGAGGGATTTGCCCCTTTAGGCATATGCCTTATTGAGTCCCACTTTCAAAAAGTGTCTGAGGTAGGTCATGCTAAAATATGAGCTTATATTCAATAGATAAATTAAAACAAAGTTAAGAGATATCAGAAAATACAGGCAACAAAGGGATTCTACACAAAAAGTAGAAATTCACAAACAGTATAAAGAAGAATATCATTGTGTTGGCAAAAAGAATTTATTCTTCAGTTTCTAGTGGGTTAGGAGATTTGGAAAAGGTGATTTGTTGGAATAAAATTGGTCAGAGAAGCTACAGGAAGCTACTTAGAAGCCTACAGGAAATGATGCCCATGATTGGTTGTGATTAAAACTGTATTTTAAAGACTCAGAAAACACTCCTCCTTCCCCTCACCTCATTCCCCAACTACAAAATTGTTCTCTCCCCTCATCTTCCACTCCTCTTAGTCTGGATCCTAGTATTGCAAAGGAAAGATATGATTTTCCAGGACACTCACACAAGGCAATAGAAGATCATATTTTAGAAAATGAGAGGCCAGTCTCATCACTGTCTCAGGAGTAGGGCAATTATTGGAAACACTGAAATGGATCCTTAGAGAGGTAGTGTCTTGAGAGACAGGAAATGAGAGGGCACAGGAAACATGAAATGTGTGCCTGTGAGCCCATGCATTAGCAAATCTCTGACCACAAAGGTTTAGCTGCTGCCAAGCTGGAGAGCAGAGAGGGAAGGAAGGACAGCCCCCATTACTGATTGACAGAAGTTTCCAGGGCAAAAGCAGAATTATTTAAAGGCACCTCAAGTGGGATCTGATTGCACATCCTTATGAAGTGCCAGTCAGTATAAATGATTCACATTTCCTGGCGGCCAGAGTGGGTGCGGAGCTGACCAGTTATCTGTTGTCTCAGAGGTTTTAACATTTGTGAATTCAAATCAGCACCGCCTGGTGTGTCAGAAGTCCTACATCTGATGAGTCCTATAATTAAAGACCTACATCACCTTTGAGCAGCCACTTCAAGGTCTGCCCACATCTTGTGCTCAATTTACTTTTTCACTTGAGGTGAAAAATCTAATTATATGAACAACAAATAGTGTTATTTTTTTCGCCTCTTGGCAAAAGCCCTATGTTAAGTGTCACCAATTATTTAGCTAATCATAACTCTATGCATGGCACTGCTAATCCCTTAACAGCATCATTTATTCTGGGTCAAGAAGTTCACTCTCCCTTAGTGGCTAATGAATTTCTTTTCTTGGATTCATTGGGTATGACCTCTGCAGCACGTCAAGGAGCTACTTTAGCATTAAAATTGTCACCTGGATAGACTATACTCTGTGCCATTTAGAAGAAAGCTTCACATTCAAGTAGATTCACTCCTCTAAAAATGAAAAATCTCCCTATTTGAGAATTGCAAATCAATGGGTAGGAGTATCAGCCATGCAAGACATTTCTATAGATCTGCTGTACAACATTGTACCTATAGTTAACAATGCTGTGTTGTACACTTAAAATTTTGTTAAGAGGGTAGATCTCATGTTAAGTATCCTTACCACAGTAAAAAATGTTAACAAGTATTTATGGAGAGGCTACTATGTACCCAGTGCCACAACTTACTACTTATGTAATATGAGAAAAATTACTTAATTTCATAAGGATTGTTTTTCTCTAAATGCAAAACAGACATAATAAAACAACATATGCCTGAAGTGCTATTAAGACCAAGGAGGCTAGATGATAATTATAAATACTATATTTAGTGTATTTAGTTCTGGCTCTGTGCTAAACACTATACTAAGCATCTGACACATATTAGCACAATATCTGGTTCATGATAACTACTCAGTAAGGTTCGTTTATTTCTTCCTCTTCCTACAAGCTCCCTGACCAAATCACTCACAAGACACTAGTACTGTTTGTCTCAATTTTTCTAGAAAAGATTACGCTGCTCTGCTTCTTTGAAACAAAAATCTAATTCACTATTAGCATGGGAGGTGAAAAGCCCATCAGGAAGATATAAATATGTTGCAGTGTGTGTATACCAGAGGAGTTGGATGACTTCAAATAATATTTCTAATCCTTCTTTTGCAGGCTATTTATGAGATAAGCAGGTGATAGCAGTTTCCATTGTGAAGCTTGAAATCCATCAAATAGAAAAAATAATAAAAGGAGAAATGAGAAATATATCTAACTCATCTTGCAGTTCATTTATTTCCTTTCTTTCCTTTCTTTCCTTCCTTCCTTCCTTCCTTTCTTTCTTTCTTTCTTTCTTTCTTTCTTTCTTTCCTCCCTCCCTCCCTCCCTCCCTCCCTTCCTTCCTTCCTTCCTTCCTTCCTTCCTTCCTTCCTTCCTTCCTTCCTTCCTTCTAAAACCAAGAATGTCCTCAGGGCTAACATTTCCCAGCAGGCACTCCCTCTTCTCACACAATCAGCTCATTTCAAGATTTTTCCCCTTAAATTCCTCTTGTTTCCCTATATTTTTCTACACATCACACCTTGTCAAAGAACAACGCAGAAATACTCAGTTGAAGCATTACTTACCAGACTATAGCCCGTGGGCCAAATTCAGCCTTTTCCTGCTTTTATACAGTCCATGAACTCAAAATTTCTCTTTTTTTTTTTTACATTTTTAAATGATTAATAATAAATCAAAAGAAGAACAGTATTACACAACACAAAACACTAGAAGAAAACCAAATTTTGGTATCTGTAAATAACAAAGATGATATTTGCCACCTTCCTGACTTTGGTCCACTTCACCTCAGAGACCAAGACAAAAACCATTAGGAGGGTAATAGGAGTAGCTTCACACTGACCACATTGGCCTTCCCTCAGGCTGGTCAGCACCACACAAAGAGGTCTCTCCTAAGCCTAGGGTCCTCCAGTGAAAAAAGAGAGACCAGGGTGAACATTCAGCTTCCCCAGTATATGGGTCACTTCTTGGGAGCCCCTATTCTGCTTTCATTCAGTTCATGGTTTCAGAAGAATCTGCGGGGTTTGACCACTGGGAATCTGATTGTGATGGAGAAGTGGAGAGAGCCTTGCAACAACCAGCACGTGGATCTTAGTAGATCATGTTCCCATCTGCAACACCCAACTAAGCAGTCCCAACCAGCAGTTTTGCTCATCTGCAGAGCCACGGCAGTGGCACAGTCTCACCAGGGAACCAGGCAGAGTGCAGGTCTGCTTGATTTGGAACCTCAAACAAAGAACTTTGCCAGCCCTAGAGCCATATTTGTCCCCGCCCAAACAGAAGAACTGAGTCACAGCTCACTGTTAAGTGTAGCTCCTGGCTCCACCTGACCAAAAATGCTAACCAGAATGCCTGAAAGTGCTTAGCTCAGCAATGCTCAAGTGAAGAACATGGCAGAAAGAGATGATTGTCTGAATAACAAAGCCAGTGGCACTGTTCAGCCAGGGAACTTGGGGAACAGGTCAGCTTTAGTAAAGTCCACAAAAAGAAACTTTTCAGGCTACAGCCTAATAATGAGTATAGCTCCCATACTACCTACCAGAAATCCTGACCCAATACACCTGGAAGGATGCTTGGAGCTGGTCCAAAGTGGGAGAGCTAATCCTTAGCTCCATCCACAGATGAGTATAGCTCTTGATCTCTCTGAGCCAGAAAGACTAAGCAGGCATACCTGGGAGGCTACTTGAAATTGTCCTCCCATTCTGACCAGGCAGGAGAGAAAATTCACAGCCTATAAGAGACTCACTTTAGTCTTAAAGACACACATAGATTTAGAGTGAAGGGATGGGAGAAGATACTTCAAGCAAATGGTAACATCAACAACAAAAAAGCAGGGGTAGCTATATATACATATATACATACATACACACACACATATACACACACAAGTATACACACACACACATACACACACACACACACACACATATATATATACATATATATATATATCAGACAAATAAAAACTAAAAATGGTTACAAGAGACAAAGTGATTATATTAATAAATGGGCTGATCCATCCATAAGATATAACAACTGTAAATATTTATGCACCCTGTATGAGAACACCAAAATACATAAAGCAAAAACTACCAGAGCTAAGAGAAGAAATAAACAGCAATACAATAATAGTTGTGCAATGAATCATCCAGATCATCCAGACAGAGAATCAATAGGGAAACAGTGGATCTGAACACACTATAAACCAAACAAACCTAACAGACATATATATAAAATGTTCTATCCAGCAACAGAATAGAACATTTTTCTCAAGCACACATGAAAGATTTTCTAGGGTAGACAATATGGTAGTCCAGAAACAAGCCTTAGAAAATTCAAAAAGAATACAATCATACCACATATCTTTTCTCACTACAAAGTATAAAGCTAGGTATCAATAACAAGAGAAAAACTGGAAATCCACAAAGTATATGGAAATTTAACATTCTTCTGAACAACCAATGGGTCAAAGAAAAAATTAAAAGGGGAAATAAGGATCTTGAGACAAATGAAAATGGAAACATAACAGAAATTATGGGATGCAGCATAAGCAGTTCTAAGAGGACAGTTCATAGCAGTAAATGCCTACATTAAGAAACAAAGATCTCCATCAAATTCTGCACCTCAAAAAAAGAATAAACTGAGCCCAAAGTTAGCAGAAGGAAGACAATAATAAAGATTAGAGCAGAATAAAATAGAGAACAGGCAAATAGAAAAGATTAGTAAAACTAAGAGTATTTTTTTTGAAAAGGTAAACAAAATTGACAAGCCTTTAGCTAAACTAAGGAGAAAAGAGAATACAAATCAAAATTGTAAATAAAAAAAAGACTTTACAAATAATGACACAGAAATACAAAGAATCACAAGACAGTATTATAACACAACTATATACCAAAAAATTAGACAACCCAAAATAATAGAAACAATTCTTAGAAATATACAACCTACTAAGACTGAATCAGGAAGAAATAGAAAATATGAACAGACCATTACTAGTAAGGAGATTTAATCAGTAATCAAAATCTCCCAATGAAAAGAAGACCAGTACCAGATGACTTCACTGGTAGACTTTCAAACATTTACAGAGAAGACTTAATGCCATTCTTTCCCAAACTCTTCTAAAAATTGACAATACGGGAATGCTTCTAAACTCATTTTATGAGGCTAACATTACCTGACACCAAAACCAGAAAAAGGCACCACAAAAGATAAATAAATAAAACAATAAAAATAAATAAATAAAACAAGTATTTTATCAACAAAATACTAGTAAAACAAATTCAGCAGCACATTAAAAGGATCACTCACCATTATCAAGTGGGATTTATCCTTAGAATACAACAGTCACTCAGAGCACACTAATCAATAAATCCAATACATCACATTAATGCAATAAAAGAAATCTTATGATCATCTCAATAGATGCACAAAACATTATTTGGCAAAAGTCAACATCTGTTCATGGATAGAAATTTAACAAATTAAGTATAAAAAGAACATACCTCCTAAGAATAAAGGCCATTTGTGGCAAGCCCATAGCTAATATATTCAATGGTGAGAAACGGCAAGTTTTCCTCTGAGATCAGATACAAGAAAAAGGTGCCCACTCCCACCACCCCTATGCAAGACAGTATTGGAAGTCCTAGCCAAAGCAATCAGCAAGACACGGAAATACAAGGCTTCAGAATTAAAGAATTAAAATTTTCCTCTATTTTCAGATGACATGATTTTATATAGAGAAAATGCTAAAGACTCCATCAAAAAATTGTCACACGTGGGGCACCTGGGTGGCTCAGTTGGTTAAGCATCCAACTTTGGCTCAGGTCATGATCTCGTGATTTGTGAGTCAGAGCCCCGCATAGGGCTCTGTGCTGACAGCTCAGACCCTGGAGCCTGCTTCAGATTCTCTGTCTCCCCTTCTCTCTCCTCCTCCCCTGCTCACACTCTGTGTCTCTCTGTCTCTCAATAATAAATAAACATCAAAAAAATTATTTATTAAAAAACCGTCATATATAAACAATGGATTGAGGAAAGTTGCAGGATACAAAATTAATATACAAAACTCAGTAGCATTTCTATACACTAACCACAAATAATCTGAAAAAGAAATATAACTGTATTTACAATAGCACTAAAAACAATAAATACTTAGGAATAGAGGCCAGGAGTTCAAAGAATGCCACTAAAAACTGTAAGAAACTGATCAAACAAATTGAAGATTTAAATAAATGGAAAGGTATTCTGTGCTAATGAATTTCAAGAATCAATACTGCGAAGGAGAGGACACCGGGAGGGAGGGTTGTTGAGCCCCAGAAGACAGAGCTCAGCTCAGCGGGGGAACAAAGGCAAGTGCCATTTACCTCTCCCACCCCCCAGCCGAAATTCCAAAGGGAACCAGTTCCCATCACCTAACTTTCTTGCAATGCTGTGCTTCTGTGGATCCATCCCGCTGAAGGGCCTGCCTCTGTCCCTGTGCTGCAGGGCCTCTCCTGCAGGAGACCACCTATGGCAAAGCTAGCTAAGCCTGCCACTCCTGCCCCCACCTTGCAGATCCACCCCAGCTAATACGCCATTGGCCAAATCCCATCAAAGCAGCATCACAAGCCTGGAAGTGTGCAAGCAGCACAGACAGGGGCCACACTACTCCACAGGGAGTCCTGCCCCTGGGAGAGGGGAAGATAAGGTACACACCAGTCTGACTGTGGCCCCAGTGGTGGGCTGGGGGAACACATCAGGTCTGACTACAACCCTGCCCACCAACACAAGTTACTCCAGACAACACAGAGGAAGTGCCCTGCAGTTTGGAGCTACCGCAGGGACTACCTAAAATTACAAAACAGAAGAATTCTCCTCAAAAGAAACTCCAGGAAGTAGTGACAGCTAACAAATTGATCAAAACCAATTTAGGCAATATAACGGAACAAGAATTTAGAATAACATTCATGGGGCACCTGGGTGGCACAGTCGGTTAAGCGTCAGACTTCAGCCAGGTCACGATCTTGTGGTCCATGAGTTCGAGCCCCGCGTCAGGCTCTGGGCTGATGGCTCAGAGCCTGGAGCCTGTTTCCGATTCTGTGTCTCCCTCTCTCTCTGCCCCTCCCCCGTTCATGCTCTGTCTCTCTCTGTCCCAAAAATAAATAAACGTTGAAAAAAAAATTAAAAAAAAAAAGAATAACATTCATAAAATTAATCGCTGGGCTTGAAAAAAGTATAGAGGACAGGAGAGAA
Organism: Herpailurus yagouaroundi; assembly: GCF_014898765.1. NCBI lineage: Eukaryota > Metazoa > Chordata > Mammalia > Carnivora > Felidae > Herpailurus > Herpailurus yagouaroundi. The sequence continues at coordinate 14,469,351 of NW_024412401.1, read as the reverse complement.
TCTATTGCTATGGAGATCAAGGGACTAAGAAATCATAATGAGAAACTAAAAGATGCTATAAATGAGGTACAAAATAAAATGGAGGTGACCATAGCATGGAATGAAGAGGCAGAGGAGAGAATAGGTGAATTAGAAGATAAAATTATGGAAAAAGAAGAAGCTGAGAAAAAGAAGAGATTAAAAAATCCAGGAGTATGAGGGGAGAATTAGAGAACTAAGTGATGCAATCAAACAGAACAATATCTGTATCATAGGAATGCCAGAAGAAGAGAAAGGGGCTGAAGGTGTACTTGAACAAATCATAGCTGAGAACTTCCCTGATCTGGGGAAGGTAAAAGGCATTGAAACCCAAGAGGCATGGAGAACTCCCTTCAGACATAACTTGAATCGATCTTCTGCATGAGATATCATAGTGAAACTGGCAAAATACAAGGATAAAGAGGAAATTCTGAAAGGAGCTAGTGATAAACAGGCTCTAACTTACAAAGGTAGACATATAAGAGTAGTAGCACACCTATCTACTGAAACTTGGACAGCCAGAAAGGAATGGCAGGAAATCTTCAATGTGATGAACAGAAAAAATATGCAGCCGAGAATCCTTTATCCAGCAAATCTGTCATTTAGAATAGAAGGGGAGGGGCGCCTGGGTGGCGCAGTCGGATAAGCGTCCGACTTCAGCCAGGTCACGATCTCGCGGTCCGTGAGTTCGAGCCCCGCATCAGGCTCTGGGCTGATGGCTCGGAGCCTGGAGCCTGTTTCGGATTCTGTGTCTCCCTCTCTCTCTGACCCTCCCCCATTCATGCTCTGTCTCTCTCCCAAAAATAAATAAACGTTGAAAAAAAAATTTAGAATAGAAGGGGAGATAAAGGTCTTCCCAAACAAACAAAAACTGAAGGAATTCATCACCATTAAACCAGCCCTACAAGAGATCCTAAGGGGGATCCTGTGAGACAACGTACGAGAGACATCGCTACAAGCATGAAACCTACAGACATCACAATGACTTTAAACCCATATCTTTCAATAATAACGCTGAATGTAAATGGACTAAATGCTCCAACCAAAAGACATAGGGTATCAGAATGGATTAAAAAATCCATTAATAGAAATCCAAAAAATAGAATGGATCTATTTGCTGTCTACAAGAGACTCATTTTAGACCTGAGAACACCTTCAGATTGAAAGTGAGGGGATGGAGAACTATCTATCACACTACTGGAAGTCAAAAGAAAGCTGGAGTAACAATACTTATATCAGACAAACTAGACTTTATACTAACGGCTGTAAAGAGAGATGAAGAAGGGCATTATATAATTATTGCAGGGTCTATCCATCAGGAAGAGCTAACAATTTTAACTGTCTATGCACCGAACACGGAGGCCCCCAAATATGTAAAACAGTTAATCACAAACATAAGCAACCTTATTGATAAGAATGTGGTAATTGCAGGAGACTTTACTACTCCACTTACAACAATGGATAGATCATCTAGACACAGGATCAATAAAGAAGCAAGGGCCCTGAATGATATATTGGATCAGATGGACTTGATAGATATATTTAGAACTCCCAAAAAAACAGAATATACTTTCTTCTCGAATGCACATGGAACATTCTCCAAGATAGATCACATACTGGGTCACAAAACAGGCCTTCATAAGTATAAAAGAATTGAGATCATACCATGCACATTTTCAGATCACAATGCTAGGAAACTTGAAATAAACCACAGGAAAAACTCTGGAAAACCTCCAAAAGCATGGAGGTTAAATAACACCCTACTAAAGAATGAATGGGTCAACCAGGCAATTAGAGAAGAAATTTAAAAATATATGGAAACAAATGAAAATGAAAATTCAACAATCCAAACCCTTTGGGATGCGGTGAAGGCAGTCCTGAGAGGAAAATACATTGCAATCCAGGCCTATCTCAAGAAACAAGAAAAATCCCAAATACAAAATCTAACAGCACACCTAAAGGAAATAGAAGCAGAGCAGCAAAAACACCCCAAAACCAGCAGAAGAGAAATAATAAAGATCAGAGCAGGAATAAACAATATAGAATCTAAAAAAACTGTAGAGCAGATCAACGAAACGAAGAGTTGGTTTTTTGAAAAAATAAACAAAATTGATAAACCTCTAGCCAGGCTTCTCAAAAAGAAAAGGGAGATGACCCAAATAGATAAAATCGTGAATGAAAATGGAATTATTACAACCAATCCCTCAGAAATACAAGCAACTATCAGGGAATACTATGAAAAATTATATGCCAACAAATTGGACAACCTGGAAGAAATGGACAAATTCCTAAATACCCACACACTTCCAAAACTCAATCAGGAGGAAATAGAAAGCTTGAACAGAACAGACCCATAATCAGTGAAGAAATTGAATCAGTTATCAAAAATCTCCCAACAAATAAGAGTCCAGGACCAGATGGCTTCCCAGGGGAGTTCTACCAGATGTTTAAAGCAGAGATAATACCTATCCTTCTCAAGCTGTTCTAAAAAATAGAAAGGGAAGGAAAACTTCCAGATTCATTCTATGAAGCCAGCATTACTTTGATTCCCAAACCAGACAGAGACCCAGCAAAAAAAGACAACTACAGGCCAATATCCCTGATGCATATGGATGCCAAAATTCTCAACAAGATACTAGCAAATCGAATTCAACAGCATATAAAAACAATTATTCACCATGATCAAGTCGGATTCATTCCTGGGCTGCAGGGCTGGTTCAACATTCGCAAATCAATCAATGTGATACATCACATTAATAAAAGAAGAGATAAGAACCATATGATCTGGTCAATAGATACAGAAAAAGCATTTGACAAAAGTCAGCATCCTTTCTTAATAAAAACACTCAAGAAAGTCAGGATAGAAGGAACATACTTAAACATCACAAAAGCCATTTATGAAAAGCCCACAGCTAATATCATTCTTAATGGGGAAAAAATGAGATCTTTCCCCTTGAGATCAGGAACACGACAGGGATGTCCACTCCCACTGCTATTGTTTAACATAGTGTTGGAAGTTCTAGCATCAGCAATCAGACAACAAAAGGAAATCAAAGGCATCAAAATTGGCAAAGATGAAGTCAAGCTTTCACTTTTTGCAGGTGACATGATACTATACATGGAAAACCCAATAGACACAACCAAAAGTCTGCTAGAACTGATCACGAATTCAGCAAAGTCGCAGGATACAATATCAATGTACAGAAATCAGTTGAATTCTTATACACTAATAATGAACCAACAGAAAGACAGATAAAGCAACAGATCCCATTCACAACTGCACCAAGAATCATAAAATACCTAGGAATAAACCTAACCAAAGACGCAAAATATCTGAAACTATGCTGAAAACTATAGAAAGCTTATGAAGGAAATTGAAGAAGATACAAAAAAATGGAAAAACGTTCTGTGCTCATGGATTGGAAGAATAAATATGTTAAAATGTCAATTCTACCCAAAGCAATCTACACATTCAATGCAATCCCAATCAAAATTGCACCAGCATTCTTGAAGCTAGAACAAGCAATCCTAAAATTTGTATGGAACCACAAAAGACCCCCGAATACCCAAAGTAATATTGAAGAAGAAGACAAAAGCGGGAGGCATCACAATACCAGACTTTAGCCTCTACTACAAAGCTGTAATCATCAAGACAGCATGGTATTGGCACAAAAACAGACACATAGACCAATGAAATGGAATAGAGACTCCAGAACTCGACCCACAAAAGTATGGCCAACCAATCTTTGACAAAGCAGGAAAGAATATCCAATGGAAAAAAGACAGACTCTTTAACAAATGGTGCTGGGAGAACTGGACAGCAACATGCAGAAGAATGAAACTAGACCACTTTCTTATACCATTCACAAAAATAAACTCAAAATGGATAAAGGACCTGAATGTGAGACAGGAAGCTATCAAAACCCTAGAGGAAAAAGGAGGAAAAAAACCTCTCTGACCTCAGCCACAGCAATTTCTTACTCGATACATCTCCAAAGGCAAGGGAATTAAAAGCAAAAATGAACTATTGGGACCTCATCAAGATAAAAAGCTTCTGCACTGCAAAAGAAACAATCAACAAAACTAAAAGACAACCAATGGAATGGGAAAAGATATTTGCAAATGACATATCAGACAAAGGGCTAGTATTCAAAATCTATAAAGAGTTCACCAAACTCCACACCTGAAAAACAAATAATCCAGTGAAGAAATGGGCAGAAAACATGAATAGACACTTCTCTAAAGAAGACATCCGGATGGCCAACAGGCACATGAAAAGGTGCTCAACGTCACTCATCAGGGAAATACAAATCAAAACCACACTCAGATATCACCTCACACCAGTCAGAGTGGCTGAAATGAACAAATCAGGAGACTATACATGCTGGAGAGGATGTGGAAAAACGGGAACCTTCTTGTACTGTTGGTGGGAATGCAAACTGGTGCTGCCACTCTGGAAAACAGTGTGGAGGTTCCTCAAAAAATTAAAAATAAATCTACCCTATGAGCCAGCAATAGCATTGCTAGGAATTTACCCAAGGGATATAGGAGTGCTGATGCGTAGGGGCACTTGTACCCCAATGTTTATAGCAGCACTTTCAACAATAGCTAAATTATGGAAAAAGCCTAAATGTCCATCAGCTGATGAATGGATAAAGAAATTGTGGTTTATATATACGATGGAATACTACTTGGCAATGAGAAAGAATGAAATATGGCCTTTTGTAGCAACGTGGATGGAACTGGAGAGTGTTATGCTAAGTGCAATAAGTCATACAGAGAAAGACAGCTACCATATGTTTTCACTCCTATGTGGATCCTGAGAAACTTAACAGAAGACCATGGGGTGGGGGTAAGGGGAAGAAAAAAGTTAGAGAGGGATGGAAGCAAACCATAAGAGACTCTTAAAAAACTGAGAATAAACTTAGGGTTGGGGGGGTGGGAGGGATGGGAAAGTGGGTGATGGGCATTGAGGAGGGCACCTGTTGGGATGAGCACTGGCTGTTGTATGGAAACCAATTTGACAATAAATTTCATATTAAAAAAATTAATATTGTGAAAATGTGCATACTAGCCAAAGCCATCTATGGGTTCAACGCAATCCTTATCAAGACTTCAATAGTGTTTTTTATAGAAGTAGAAAAAACAATTTTAAAATTCATTTGGAACCACAAAAGACCTCAAATTTAAAAAGCAATCGTGAACAATAACTACAAAGCAGGAGGCATCACAATTTCTCATTTCAAGCTAATGTATAAAGTTATTATAATCAAAACAGTATGGTATTGGCATAAAAACAGATACATAGACTAATGGAACAGAATCAAGAGCCCAGAAATAAATCATGCATATACAGTCAACGAATATTTGACAAGGAAGCTAGGAATACTGAATAGAGAAAAGACAGAGACAGTCTCTTTGGTAAACAGGCTTAGAAAATACTAGAAAAAGAAAGAAACTAGACCCTATTTTAAACCATTTATAAAAACTTAATTAAAATTAGATTAAAGATTTAAACTTAAGACTGGAAACCCTAAAACTTTCAGAAGAAAACATAGGAGAAAAAGCTCCTAAATATAGATTTTGGCATTTTTTGCATATTACACCTAAAACACAAGCACCAAGATAAAAAATAAACAAGTGAGACTACATCAAACTAAAAAGTTTCTATACAGCAAATAAATCATCAACAAAATGAAAAGGGAAACTACAAAAGGAAAAAATATTTGCAAACCATATATGTGATAAGGATTTAATATCCTATACATAAATATTAAAAACATTTTATATTTAAAATTATATATATATACACATACATTTGAAAAACTCATACAACTCAATAGCAAAAAACAAAAACAAAAAAATTATTCAAATAAAAATGGGCAAAAGACCTGAATAGACAGTTTCCAAAGATGATATATGAATGGCCAAAAGAAACATGAAAGGTGTTCAAAATCACTTATCATCAGGGAAATGCAAATCAAAACCATTATGGGATATCACCTCATGCCTGTTTGAACAGCTATCATCAAAAATACATGGAATAACAAATGTTGGTGAGGATGTAGAGAAAAGAAAACCCTTGTGCACTGTTTGTGGGATTGTAAATTGGTATAGTCACTATGGAAAATAGCACAGAAATTCCTCAAAAAATTAAATATATAACTACCACATGATCCAGCAATTCCACTTCTGGAACTATATCCAAGGAGATGAACACACTATGTTAAAAAGATATCTGCACCCCCATATTCACTGTAGCATTATTTACAGTAGCCAAGACATGGAAACCACCTAAATGTCTACTGATGGGTATGTGGATAAAGAAGTTGTATACACAACATGCACACACACACACAATGGAATGTTACTTGGCCATAGAAAAGAAAAGAAAAGAAAAAAGAAAAGAAAAGAAAAGAAAAGAAAAGAAAAGAAAAGAAAAGAAACCTATCAAGGAAAACAGTTTGCCCTAGAGCAGTAGAGATGGAGTTGTTGAGGGAGGCAATTTCCATTATTTGAGGAGGGTTGGTTTGTTCATTTGAGAGAGAGAGAAAGAGCACAAGCAAGGGAGGGGCAGGGGGAGGGAAAAAGAGAGAGAGGGAAGAAAGAAAGATAATCTTGGACAGGCTCCACACTGAGCATAGGGCCTGATGTAGGGCTCAATCATGGCCTGAACCAAAATCAAGAGTCAGACACACTCTACTGACTGAGCCACCCTGGCGCCCCAATTATTTGAGAAGTTTCTAAGAAACACTGCTATTTCAGAGGTATAATGTGTCTGTCTCCGAGTTATGGCTGCTGGTAACCTATCATTGGCATTTCAGTTAAGTATCCAGCATCTCTTCATTAGTTCTCCATTCCCCTTTATTTCTAACTCAGATCCCATTTGAGCTAAATTGACCAGGGGGACTTTACTCTTCGGTTCTGCTGAGAATTAACTGATAATTAATTAACTGAGAATCCACTTGAGATACTGGCTCCATAGTAACATATAAGCAACCACATATCAGATAAAGGTGGATATCCAGAAGTAGAAAGATGATCAAAAATTCTTGGGGCGCCTGGGTGGCGCAGTCGGTTGAGCGTCCGACTTCAGCCAGGTCACAATCTCGCGCTCCGTGAGTTCGAGCCCCCCGTCGGGCTCTGGGCTGATGGCTCAGAGCCTGGAGCCTGTTTCCGATTCTGTGTCTCCCTCTCTCTCTGCCCCTCCCCCGTTCATGCTCTGTCTCTCTCTGTCCCAAAAATAAATAAAAAACGTTGAAAAAAAAATTCTTTAAAAAACTTGGAACCTGATTTGTATGTAGCCTAGACCTAACCAAATCAAATGGATAATGGCAGCTAACTTTAAATAACTAAGTGACCTTTACTCTAAGTTAATGATAGCTTCCGTTTTTTTCCCTAAAGCTTTACCCAGACATAAGAAGGTGTTTTAGTCATTTGTAAACTTTGCTGTGATTGGCCGATAAATAGTCAAGAGAAAATTTATTATCCAGAACGGTTTCTGCTAGTCAGTTGGGTCTCTAAAGCTTGTGCTGCTTTATTTGCTATCTGAGCAGCCTTAAGTTTTGGATCAGATATTCTAGCATGGGAAGTTAGAAATTGGGTATTAGTCCTCTCATTTACAAATGACATCCAGTGTCTCACATTTAAATTATTGTCAGGCACTAAATAAATCAGTACTAACTGCAGGTGGGGGGAGGTGTGCCTTTTAGTACAAGGGAATGCAAATGGCCCTATCAAAAGTATAGGTCATGTTTTGATGTGGTAAGCACAGGAAGACCACCTGAACACACATACACACCACCCTGAGATTTGCATTTTGAAAACCTGCAAATGTGCTATTTATGATAAACAGTTGATATCCATTACTCTCTGGTCTTAATGGGTTTGACTATGGTCAAGGACAAACAAATTGGTGAAACTGAACAGATCTTGTAATAATTCCTGTGTACCTTTATGAGGAATAGTTGTACCATAATTCCATGTTCATATTTATCCCTTTCCTTTTAATTTCGTTGAGGCTCTGTAAGATATCATTGATAGCAGTTAGTTGTTAGGTTATGTTTCTGTATTGACTACAAAAGGAAACATAGCTGTACATGTTTGGTAAGAACCTCACCAGAGGAGTCTGGAGCCAGATGTCAAACCCAAGAGCTGAAAAGACAACTGTCAACCATTGAAATTGCTTGAAAATGGTACAGTTAGGGAGTTTGAAGATTTTTTTTAAAGTTTATTTATTTATTTTGAGGGGGCAGAGAGGCAGAGAGAGAGAGAGAGGAAGAGAGAATTCCAAGCAGGCTCTGTGCTATCAGTGCACAGCCTGCCATGGGGCTGGAACTCACGAACTCATGAGATCATGACCTGAGCCAAAATAGTCAGATGCTGAACTGACTGAGCCAACCAGGCACCCCAGTCTGAAGAATTTAAATGGAGGAATTTGGAAGACAAGTGGAGAGAAAAGTATTGTTAAGTGGTCCCAAGTCTTATATGGACAAGAATATTCATTTTTCACTCAAAATCAGGAAAAAGACAATTCTTCAATTAAGTCTTAATACTAAAACTCTTGGCATTGTGTGTGTGTGTGTGTGTGTGTGTGTGTGTGTGTGTGTGTGTCACAAGATGGGTATCACCTACTATAACCTAACAACATCCACTAATTTAACTCACAGTTTTTTTCTCCCTGATTTACGGCTTCACTGAGGGTCTAGAGCTTTCTTAACAAGCCAGGGCATTTAAAGCATAGGAGTTACATTTCCTAGGTCTAGAAACTCTTGAATTTTCTTATACTGGAGATAAGGACAGACAGACAGTAAGTGGCAGACAGAAGTAATAAATATATCCTATAAATCAATCTGAATAAGAACTTTTTAAAGAGGCTTTATAATTTATTCATCTCCTCCAAAATACATACATGCATTTCAACCTATTTGCTTAGAAAACTATGTAATACACAGTGAAGGAATATCCTCAGTAGCTTGATCAAGGCAGGGAAATTTGAAGGCAGATATTCCCCATAGCACAGAGTCATTTTTTTCTGGTGCTAATTCTCGGATAGGTATCTTAGCCTGGGAACAGAATTTCCTAACTCCAATATAAGGAGTTCATTGTTAGAGGCTATTTCTTCTTCAGAGAAGAAGCCGTTTTCTTTAACATTTGTCCAACTGGATTGCATGTTAAGATAAGGGCTTAACTCTAAGGTCTGTTTATACTTTGCTCAAGCCACTCAAAGGTTTTCTTCACATCTTGATTTAGTTCATTTATAAATTTCTATAGAATTGTTCTGTTTCTTTTAAGAGAGAGGAGAAAAGGCCATGCACTCAGAATACTTCAGATTTTTTCAGTTCTTAATGAGGGAACATGAAACTCAAGATAAACCGAAAGCAGTAATTCCCATTCAATGTGCATTTTCCTTTCCATACATACTCATGCTTTTTTATATAAGCATTGTTAAAAAAAACCAAAACAAGCAAAACTCATTACCATTTAGAATTAAATTCCCTTCTCTTTAAAAATGGTAGGTCTGGGGGCACCTGACTGTCTCAGTTGGTAGAGCATGCGTCTCTTAATCTTGGGGTCATGAGTTCAAGCTCCACATTGGGCCTAGAGCTTACTTTAAAATAATAATAATGAATGAGTGAATGAATGAATGGCTGAATGATGGATCTGTCTGAATAAGATAACCCTAAAGTGCACACAAATCAAGTATTAGAACCAACCAGTTTTCCAAAGGTCAGCACAGAGACAGAGAGACACAGAGATCTAGTCATAGATACAGAAAGTGCTACAAATACAAAGAGACTATTAGCAAGGCTCTTTTGAGAATCAAAAAAACCTAGTTTTGCTTTTTTCATTTATATACATGGAGACAGAGAAACTGACAGCTTTAGTTTGACAACTGTGTCAGAAGCAAATACAGACACTGTATGTCAATTGCTTCATTTTTGTCTTTTGAATATTTCAGGTACTTTCATATAGAAACAGTGCTATCACAGCTAAAGCACCATATCTGGACTTCTAGGATGCATATAGACATGACAGACAACACCAAGAATCCTATCAATGATAGAAAAGCAAAGGGTCAGTGGTGGGCGAAATAACACAAGTGACTTTTCAACCCTGTGACTAAAACCACTGGCCAATGGTCTGAATGAACGTAGTGAGTTTATCAGGAAAGACATGGAAGACTCGGGAGTAGGTGCTATTAGAACTGTCAGTACAGACATACAAGGATCCTGGCATTAACCAACAGGTAAAACTAGACTGAGCCAAGGACCAGATTTAGTTCATGCACATTAAGAGTTATCTACTGAATGGAGGGCTTCTCTAAAGATAGGGGAAGATGAAATATAGAAGGATCAGTGGTAAGCCATGAACCTAGCAGTTCATGGCACTAAATCCAAAGGATGATGGCAGGTTAGTAATATAATTGTACTGTAATAGTTAAATATATTTATTTCATTCCATTTTATCTTGGAGGCTCTAGAAAATGCTATATGGCTAGAAAATGAATCGATCAGTTTAAATATTGAACGTATATATTTTTTTGCTGATTATTTTACTGTATGCCAGGAAATTCAAGAAGCTTCAGTTAAACGCACGCACGCATGTGTGCACACATACACACATACACCAAGAAGTAACATGAGAGCTTAGTAAGATGCTAGATAAAATGTAAATTAAATAAATACAAAGTAATTGAAAATAGCTTCTATTTATACCAATAACCCAATAGAAACGGGAAGAAAACAGTTAAAGGTGTTGAGATAAAGAAAACTTAAGGCTGTATACATACACAGGAGATAAAAAAAAAAAATGTAAGGCTATATACATACACACATATACACACACCCTCAGTAACCACCACAAGCACAAAAATTTTTAGCTATGTTAATTATGTTTATTTTGAGGTGGTGGATTATGGGTTATGTTTAATTTCTCCCTTACACATATCTGTGTTAAGTTTTTCTGCAATCAGCATGCATTATTTAAATGGTGCTCTCCCAAATGAGCTGCTGTCACCTGGGATGAGGGAGTCTGATGGCAGGGAGGCAGTGATGAGCATAGTGGTAGAAGATGGAGCAAACTGATCCATCAGAATAAGGAGAGAAAATATTACAACTTCTCTGTATGATTTCCTGTCAAGGTAGAGAAATACGTATCACTTACAGCAAGCCGTCTATCCTGACTTCCACCAGAGGGAGGGGGGGCGACAGTGAGTAGCGTCCTCGTGGGTTCACTTTTGGCATACTTACTTGATTCACATTTTGAGTCTGGCTCATTAAAGGAATTTGTAGACTACAGTATCTCAAATGATAGAGTACTTGGCAAAGAAAACAACAGAATACTTTGTAAAGAGATAGTAAGTCATCAAAACAACTTTTTGTACCACAAGGGTATTCACCATTAATTACCTGGCAAAAATTTTTTCAGTGATAGACCTCAAAAGTGAATTACACATTTTTCATTTTCCAAAAATTATAAAATAAACCAGTATCTCAAAGTGAGGCATATTTTCTGTAATAAAAAGTGGTGGTCAGTGGTTCATTACCCAGCAGCTATGGAAAACAAACACAATCATAATCTTTACTTTCAAGTTAAATGTGACATTTCAACAGTGAATGAGAAAGCAATTGTTTTTAGAAGGAAATTTGGGCAACAGGTAACATCTGTTGGTAGGGACATGATTTTTGTAGGCCTGGTATCAGAGAAAGTGGGAATCTAGAAGCCAATTTTCAATAAAAAACCTTTGCCTAATAGGTCGATAAAGGAAATGGTCCCAAAATATTGTGGGACATTCCCTAGTATCTGCCTGGAAAAGTGTATTTTTAATAGATGTCTCAAATAAATGAATATAGAGGCACAAAGAGTCTCAGGTTTTCTCTATTTGCTGTAATATCCCAGTCCTGGCACCTTATTTATCTTAGGTATTCCAATTATAGGTATCAAGCAGTCAGAGATTGTCAGAATTTAATAGATTAATTTCTCTGGGAAAAAAAATCCAGTAGAGTCTTTCCAAGAACACAACACTTTCATCTGATTCTCACAGCAGACCTGATGAGGTGGGGTGTTAATGTCAAAATACAGAAGTATTCTTCTATTCTCTGTTCCTCCCTGGAGAGACATTGGATGTTCTGAAGAACACAGAGATTGACATCAGAATCTTGTACTACGTCACATCCCTCCCTATCAGTTATGGGCTCCACAACCCTTCACAGGTCATGTACCTTCTGAGCCTCGGTTTCCCCAACGAAGGAATCGTACCACTGTCGTGATATTACATGTTAGCATGCAGTATATACACCGCAATTCACATCAGTTGTGGTTTTGGTTGTTATTCCTCAATTGTCTGCTTCCTTCAGATGCTCCCCAGATTGTGCTCTGAGAAACTGCTAGCCCAAGTCAGGAAAGTACTAATTGGGTTCCCTGTAGGGGAGCCTAGACTTGCCTGAAGCATTTCAGCTTCTTTCCCTTTGTTCCATTTATCTTTCAGCTGTGAGTGGATTTTCTTCTCTTAGTATTAGTTTGGCTATTTTACTGTGGACAAATCCCCCTGGCTATGTCTGTGTGTATAACCCAGTCTCTCTTAGCTGATAGACGGTGCCCTTCCCCAACCAGAGAAAAAATGCTTTGAGAGCAGCTCTCAACTACCACTGTTATTACCTTCTGTCTTGTTTGTTCTATGGCAAATTCTGAGGTGTCTCGTTTTTATTTTTGTTCAATTCTTCATCTCCCACCCGGAAAGAACTCGCCAACACCTCCTGCTTCATAAAAATTGCTTTCTGAAAAAAACATTTACTCTCTAGTACATTCCTCAGCCCTTCACATCTTTTCTGAACATATAGTTCTCTTTGTTCCTTTTCAAGTGTGGAGAAAAAACTTCAATTAATCTCAGCAAGCTGTAAATCCCATCATTTGTAAATGCTTCTGTTTCAGGCAAATGTAGAAGGCATTTAGCGGGCACCTATGATATACTGAGTACTGTCCTTGCAGATTAGAGATGAACAGAATGCAGTCCCTCACGTGCAAGGAGTTCATAGAATAGACCAACATGAAAATAATCACATGGCCATACCAAGAATACCCCAGTAGAGAGATGTGTCTAACTTGTAGCCAGAGGCTTTTTTATTCAATTATTGCTATTCTGCCTTGTTTCAGAAAAGATTTACACTTTTTCATGTTGATTTAAGTTGTGCATGCCACTTCAGAATTTTGTCTTTCTTAGCTTATTTACTATATTTACCTCATTTTGGACTAACTCTGGGATCATTTTAGTCCATGTCCTACCTGTGCACAGCATTATCACCGAGCTAGAGCTAGATGAAATGCAGACTTAATGCCGTCATTCTACACAGCATATGAGTGGTAACACTGGGGAAGGAAGAAAAACCCAGAAGGAAACACCCATGGCTCAGGAGAGAACCTGGCAACATGGTGACCAAATTGAAGCTGTTTAGACTGAAGATAATACTATAAAGATACATGACATCTGCCGCATTAGTTTCCTACAGCTGTGTAACCAAGTCCCACCAATTTAGCAGCTTAAAGCAATAAACATTTATTATCACAAAGTTTTAGAGGTCAGAAGTCCATTCTGGCTAAGTTGGGTTGTTTAATCAGAGTCTCAAACTCAAGATGTCAAGCCAGTCAAATCCTCTTTTGGAGGCTCCAGGGAAGAATTTCCAAGCTCCTTCAGGGTATTGAGAGAATTCATTTCTTTGATGCTGTATACCAGTGGTCATGTCTTCTGGCTGGCTGTTGGCTGGAGGTCACTCAGTTCACAGACTGTTCCTGGACCCTTGAAAATTGGCTTCTACCATATGCAAAGCCAGCAACAGTCACTCTCCATCACATGAAATCTATCTCATACTTCAAATCTCAGATTTCACAAAGAGTCCAGCCCTTTTAAGAATTTACCTGATTAGGCCAGGTCCACAAAGCATAATCTCCCTGTCTTAAATTCAACTGTGCCACATAACAGAACCTAATCATGGGGATGCTATCCCATTACAACTATATTCACACCCATACTCCAAGGGAGAGGATTATACAGGAAATGTGTCCCAGGCAAAGAAAACTTGAAGGCCATTTAGCATGTCACCAACCACAGGTGAGTTACTCTTTCAGTGTTGAGAATGGCTTGAGTCTTAAGGACCTTAGAAAGGTAGGTCATCATGGACAAAGGACCAAGAGGGTTATAGGCTTTGATAGACAGAAAAACAGACCAGAAAAGATAGTATGGGAAATTACTACACATGCTGCAGTCTCTCCTCAGACCAGAGATTACACTCTTATTATGAGAGATTGTATTGGAACATGTATTTCCTAATAGATTGGAGTTCTCTTTGCAAGAGAATAGGGAGAGACCCCAAGGATGGAGATCCCCAACAATCCACCAAGTATCCGAACAGGACATTGTATTTAATTTGAAGTTGGAAATAAATGTATTCCTAGCCTTAGTGTCTAATCAGAACCCTAAACATTTTAGTCAGATGAAACCATCTGGAAAAAAGCAAAAGCTCTATTTAAGATGAACTTTTTATTAACCTCATTAGCTAGGAGAGGAGAGTAAGCAAAGGCTGTTCCAGTACAATAAACCCTTATACTATAAGTAGTAACAGTTAACAGAACCCAAGATCTTAATATGTACAAGTCTCAGTGCTAAGCATTTTGCAGACATGATTCTGTTTCATTCCTGTAAGAATTTAGTAAGACAAGCAGTGTATCTTAGAGGAGGACACACATACAAAGAAACACCCATATACCCTTCTAGGATTAGAGAGACGCAGGAAGAGACCCTGCTAAGTTAGTCCTTCCTATCGCACATGGCTTGAATTTCTGAGGGATGGGAGGAGAAACCTTTCAAGTGTCTGACAGGAAGCAGACTTCCTCTGCTTAGCTCCAGAGGCTGTGGTATTCTGGCCAACACTGAACAACGGGCTTTCCAAGGATCCCCTGATGAGTAGCAGTGTTCTCAGAGTTCCCTGATTAAACATTCTCACAATGGCCAATTTCAACCTCCAACCTAATGTCACTGAAGGCAGCTTACGAAGGGGGGAAACTTTAGGAAAAAGAAAAATGGAAACAGATTTTTATTGCTATACTGAAGTACTTTACCATCAGCAAAGCTGCACCATGGAACTGATTCTCTCAAAAACTAGGGCTTCCCTGCACTCTAGGGAATTGAAGCCGATTTTGATGCAGAGAGAATTTTAAAACGAAACCTTGTATTGGAGGGTTACAAAGATAAGGTGTGAAAAAAGAAGGGTTAAAGACACCTGGTAATTTCCTGTACCTTCTGCACTATCTATGGCAATACCTCTCCGACTTACAGGTAAGACATTTTTTTCTATGAGCTGCTGAGGGATGGAGTCCGTAGGACTTCCTTAGTTAATGATCTCACGAGTGGTGCCAACGGGCCAGCTCTTCTCATTTCCACATCTGAAATCCCGAGTCTCTCTCCCTTTTTTCTGTTTCAACATTTTAGGCTTGGAGCTTTCAAAGTGTACTTGGTAAAAAAAAAAAAATCACATTCTTGGCAATTTTCTTCACCACTGTCTCACAAAGATTAGAACTATAAATAATAGAAAAACTTAATTACAAATTTCTTTTTTTAAGCACTGTTTAGAGATGTAGTGTTTAAATCTCCATAAAATTACACCTTTGAAATTGCTTAATTGTGTTTTTCCTGCCAATTTAAATTGCTCATAAAAGAAAAACTTTAAAAATATATAGTTTCTAATCCTTTCCCTGAATCATCACACTGGTATTGCTTTTGCTCCAGAAGATAGCAGAGCTTCTACAAGTACTGCCAAGATCAGCAAATTAAGGTGAGGCCCATAGTGGTGTGGGAGGAAGAGGGAGGAGACACTTCAATCTACTGGTTTGGTTTAATTTATGTCTAATGGATTAAAAAAAAACACCCACTTAAAAGTTTGTTTCTCACTCAAAACCTTGCACTTAAGGCCTGTAATAATAGTTATAAAAGGCTTTGTTAAATTTCCTTACAAAGATACTGCTCTCCAGGGCATAGGGACTTAGCTTTCTTTTTAATTGCAATTATTACTGTATTAGGTTCATTTATTTGCATAATAAAATAATCATTTGCATTTATACAATTCCTTTCTTCCTAGGAGCTCACATTCTCATGAAGCATATCTCACCCACAAAAAATATCCCATTGCCTGTATAGCAATCTAGTAGATGGGTAACATTACGGACACGTTCACAGAAAACTCTTTCCCTCTGGGCCCAACAGCCGCATCTGCGAATACGTCAGTTACAAAGATACATCAAGTGCTATTTGCTTTGGTACAAAGGTCACCTTCCCAGGTTCTGTGAGCTACCATAACCAGTCAAATAGTAGTACCATATGCAACTGTATACACTTCTAGGGCAAGAAAGCAATGGAAGTAATAACTCAGTGTCAGGTGCTTTAAAAATGGCAATTGGTAAGTACATAAAAGCTAAAAAGCATTCAAAATTTTGCCTTCTGCTCTTCTGTGCCTGATGTCCACTAGTAATTAATTTCTTGCTAGGTTTTAGTGTATTATGTATAGAGAGACAGCATATTCTGATGGTTCTGGCTATACTTTAGATGAACTTTAGAAACACCAACAAAAAACCACCTTAGTGAGCTTTTACAAACCACAGATGCCTAGGCCCATAACCAGAGACTATGAATAAACTGATCGTGATAGTAAATGTGCATCAGCATTTTTTAAGCTCCACAGGTGTCAAATACATGGCTCAATATTAGTTATCATTAATCTAGTGGAAACAACACAAGATTGTTCTTGGTCAACCATATGCCTAGTTATGTGATCCTGAGAAAAGCATCAATCTCTGGGCCACAAAATATTAGGCTGAAAAATTAGGTATATTAATTATAAAGAATTTTTCACCTCTCAACTCCTATGGTTTGAAGCAATAAAAATGACCAGTTCTAACCATGAATTATAATTCTCAACACCTTACACTCAGCATTTACAACATGGAAATACTACAGAGTAAAATACATTACAGGGATTTTACTCTCAGAAAATATTGCTATGTGGGAGACAAAAGCATGTGCAAAAAAAAATTCAAAGTAGGATGTGTTAAGAACATATAAAGGATCATTTTAATGCTGGTCATTTCTCTAGAACTAGGTTACTAGCATACAACAACAATTTCACTGGCTCACTTAAACAGGCAAGGAAGACTTTATGCAACCCTACTGTAATAAGGGAGAGAGATCAAACTCAAGTCGACCCAAACAAAAGGTGGGGAACTCTTAAGAACTGGGTAAGCTAGTGGAAAAGTACAAAAGGACTTTGGCAGGGAGGGTTGGTCACTGTGATTAGGCCATCTGTGTTTGCTAACTGGTGAGACTGGGAGGTTAGGGGACTATCTCCTTTGATGATTACATTTTAAAGGGATGTTCCTTGAAAAGACAAATTGAGGTTGTAGAAAATTTACATCTTAAAAGGGGGAGAGAAAGAATTTATAATTTCAAGTTTTCTAAAGTAAATGCACCAATAAAAGGGATGTCAGAGGCCTACAATCAATGTTTAAAGTTTAGTCAAGCTGAGGGGAACCTTAAGACATTGTCCACTAGCTTACTGCTTTGGTTCTTTCTTGTCGTTGGACCTTAAATTCCTCTGGCTGGATGTTTTCCTCATCTCTTGACGATTTAGGCTGATGAACTATCATAGTTCATTAGTTTTTAATCACACATTTTTTTTCACATGCTAAATTTTTCAAATTGGGGATGTGTTTTATAGTCGATGGTGTCTTACTATTACTGCTGGCCAGCAGGAGTGGGACATATAAAATGGCATTACTAGTCAGTCTCCAAAAGACTACACTGTGATTTATTGATGAAATGTAGTCATTTGGTTAAAATGAGTCATTGTATATAAATTTATTATTCATGAAGTAAATACTTACTGTCCAAATAATGATCAAAACTTTCTATTTTCTTTCAAGGCAAACAAGTTCTTTAGATGAAGCTACAACAAAGATGTACATTTTATACATCAGAATAGCTGTGCTATTTGTTATTGGTACTCAAGTGCAAGCAATAGAATAAAGGCAGGATACACTAAAAATACCATCAAGAAAGGCAAGATATGTGTCAAAGCCAGAAGAGGCTGGTATGACCAGCTGCTCAGTGATACATTAACATGCTATAGTACATCTTAGACTCAGTGAAGTCATAGATGTAACAAAGTATGGCAGATATGCCCAAACCATGTATGCAGTCCACGATGTTTGCCCCAGAAAAGCAATATTATTTTTTTTTTTGCACACACAAAGCAAATCTTTTTATTTATTTATTATTTTTTTTTACTTGTTAATTCTACTATTTCTGGTTTTTTTTTTTTATATATGAAATTTATTGTCAAATTGGTTTCCATACAACACCCAGTGCTCATCCCAAAAGGTGCCCTCCTCAATACCCATCACCCACCCTCTCCTCCCTCCCACCCCCCATCAACCCTCAGTTTGCTCTCAGTTCTCAACAGTCTCTTATGCTTTGGCTCTCTCCCACTCTAACCTCTTTTTTTTTTTTTTTCCTTCCCCTCCCCCATGGGTTCCTGTCAAGTTTCTCAGGATCCACATAAGAGTGAAACCATATGGTATCTGTCTTTCTCTGTATGGCTTATTTCACTTAGCATCACACTCTCCAGTTCCATCCACGTTGCTACAAAAGGCCATATTTCATTTTTTCTCATTGCCACGTAGTATTCCATAGTGTATATAAACCACAATTTCTTTATCCATTCATCAGTTGATGGACATTTAGGCTCTTTCCATAATTTGGCTATTGTGGAGAGTGCTGCTATGAACATTGGGGTACAAGTGCCCCTATGCATCAGCACTCCTGTGTCCCTTGGATAAATTCCCAGCAGTGCTATTGCTGGGTCATAGGGTAGGTCTATTTTTAATTTTCTGAGGAACCTCCACACTGCTTTCCAGAGCGGCTGCACCAATTTGCATTCCCACCAACAGTGCAAGAGGGTTCCCGTTTCTCCACATCCTCTCCAGCATCTATAGTCTCCTGATTTGTTCATTTTGGCCACTCTGACTGGCGTGAGGTGATATCTGAGTGTGGTTTTGATTTGTATTTCCCTGATAAGGAGCGACGCTGAACATCGTTTCATGTGCCTGTTGGCCATCCGGATGTCTTCTTTAGAGAAGTGTCTATTCATGTTTTCTGCCCATTTCTTCACTGGGTTATTTGCTTTTCGGGTGTGGAGTTTGGTGAGCTCTTTATAGATTTTGGATACTAGCCCTTTGTCCGATATGTCATTTGAAAATATCTTTTCCCATTCCGTTGGTTGCCTTTTAGTTTTGTTGGTTGTTTCCTTTGCTGTGCAGAAGCTTTTTATCTTCATAAGGTCCCAGTAATTCACTTTTGCTTTTAATTCCCTTGCCTTTGGGGATGTGTCGAGTAAGAGATTGCTACGGCTGAGGTCAGAGAGGTCTTTTCCTGCTTTCTCCTCTAGGGTTTTGATGGTTTCCTGTCTCACATTCAGGTCCTTTATCCATTTTGAGTTTATTTTTGTGAATGGTGTGAGAAAGTGGTCTAGTTTCAACCTTCTGCATGTTGCTGTCCAGTTCTCCCAGCACCATTTGTTAAAGAGACTGTCTTTTTTCCATTGGATGTTCTTTCCTGCTTTGTCAAAGATGAGTTGGCCATACGTTTGTGGGTCTAGTTCTGGGGTTTCTATTCTATTCCATTGGTCTATGTGTCTGTTTTTGTGCCAATACCATGCTGTCTTGATGATGACAGCTTTGTAGTAGAGGCTAAAGTCCGGGATTGTGATGCCTCCTGCTTTGGTCTTCTTCTTCAAAATTACTTTGGCTATTCGGGGCCTTTTGTGGTTCCATATGAATTTTAGGATTGCTTGTTCTAGTTTCGAGAAGAATGCTGGTGCAATTTTGATTGGGATTGCATTGAATGTGTAGATAGCTTTGGGTAGTATTGACATTTTGACAATATTTATTCTTCCAATCCATGAGCAGGGAATGTCTTTCCATTTCTTTAAATCTTCTTCAATTACCTTCATAAGCTTTCTATAGTTTTCAGCATACAGATCCTTTACATCTTTGGTTAGATTTATTCCTAGGTATTTTATGCTTCTTGGTGCAATTGTGAATGGGATCAGTTTCCTTATTTGTCTTTCTGTTGCTTCATTGTTAGTGTATAAGAATGCAACTGATTTCTGTACATTGATTTTGTATCCTGCAACTTTGCTGAATTCATGGATCAGTTCTAGCAGACTTTTGGTGGAGTCTGTCGGATTTTCCATGTATAATATCATGTCATCTGCAAAAAGCGAAAGCTTGACTTCATCTTTGCCAATTTGGATGCCTTTGATTTCCTTTTGTTGTCTGATTGCTGATGCTAGAACTTCCAGCACTATGTTAAACAACAGCGGTGAGAGTGGGCATCCCTGTCGTGTTCCTGATCTCAGTGAAAAAGCTCTCAGTTTTTCCCCATTGAGGATGATGTTAGCTGTGGGCTTTTCATAAATGGCTTTTATGATCTTTAAGTATGTTCCTTCTATCCCGACTTTCTCAAGGGTTTTTATTAAGAAAGGGTGCTGGATTTTGTCAAAGGCCTTTTCTGCATCGATTGACAGGATCATATGGTTTTTCTCTTTTTTTTTGTTAATGTGATGTATCACATTGATTGATTTGCGAATGTTGAACCAGCCCTGCATCCCAGGAATGAATCCCACTTGATCATGGTGAACAATTCTTTTTATATGCTGTTGAATTCGATTTGCTAGTATCTTATTGAGAATTTTGGCATCCATATTCATCAGGGATATTGGCCTGTAGTTCTCTTTTTTTACTGGGTCTCTGTCTGGTTTAGGAATCAAAGTAATACTGGCTTCATAGAATGAGTCTGGAAGTTTTCCTTCCCTTTATATTTCTTGGAATAGCTTGAGAAGGATAGGTATTATCTCTGCTTTAAACGTCTGGTAGAACTCCCCTGGGAAGCCATCTGGTCCTGGACTTTTATTTGTTGGGAGATTTTTGATAACTGATTCAATTTCTTCGCTGGTGATGGGTCTGTTCAAGCTTTCTATTTCCTCCTGATTGAGTTTTGGAAGAGTGTGGGTGTTCAGGAATTTGTCCATTTCTTCCAGATTGTCCAATTTGTTGGCATATAATTTTTCATAGTATTCCCTGATAATTGTTTGTATCTCTGAGGGATTGGTTGTAATAATTCCATTTTCATTCATGATTTTATCTATTTGGGTCATCTCCCGTTTCTTTTTGAGAAGCCTGGCTAGAGGTTTGTCAATTTTGTTTATTTTTTCAAAAAACCAACTCTTGGTTTCGTTGATCTGCTCTACAGTTTTTTTAGATTCTATATTGTTTATTTCTGCTCTGATCTTTATTATTTCTCTTCTTCTGCTGGGTTTAGGCTGCCTTTGCTGTTCTGCTTCTATTTCCTTTAGGTGTGCTGTTAGATTTTGTATTTGGGATTTTTCTTGTTTCTTGAGATAGGCCTGGATTGCAATGTATTTTCCTCTCAGGACTGCCTTCGCTGCGTCCCAAAGCGTTTGGATTGTTGTATTTTCATTTTCGTTTGTTTCCATATATTTTTTAATTTCTTCTCGAATTGCCTGGTTGACCCATTCATTCGTTAGTAGGGTGTTCTTTAACCTCCATGCTTTTGGAGGTTTTCCAGACTTTTTTCTGTGGTTGATTTCAAGCTTCATAGCATTGTGGTCTGAAAGTATGCATGGTATGATTTCAATTCTTGTAAACTTATGAAGGGCTGTTTTGTGACCCAGTATATGATCTATCTTGGAGAATGTTCCATGTGCACTCGAGAAGAAAGTATATTCTGTTGCTTTGGGATGCAGAGTTCTAAATATATCTGTCAAGTCCATCTGATCCAATGTCTCATTCAGGGCCCTTGTTTCTTTATTGACCGTGTGTCTAGATGATCTATCCATTTCTGTAAGTGGGGTGTTAAAGTCCCCTGCAATTACCACATTCTTATCAATAAGGTTGCTTGTGTTTATGAGCAATTGTTTTATATATTTGGGCGCTCCGGTATTCGGCGCATAGACATTTATAATTGTTAGCTCTTCCTGATGGATAGACCCTGTCACTATTATATAATGTCCTTCTTCATCTCTTGTTACAGCCTTTAATTTAAAGTCTAGTTTGTCTGATATAAGTATGGCTACTCCAGCTTTCTTTTGGCTTCCAGTAGCATGATAAATAGTTCTCCATCCCCTCACTCTCAATCTAAAGGTGTCCTCAGGTCTAAAATGAGTCTCTTGTAGACAGCAAATAGATGGGTCTTGTTTTTTTATCCATTCTGATACCCTATGTCTTTTGGTTGGCGCATTTAATCCATTTACATTCAGTGTTATTATAGAAAGATATGGGTTTAGAGTCATTGTGATGTCTGTATGTTTTATGCTTGTAGTGATGTCTCTGGTACTTTGTCTCACAGGGTCCCCCTTAGGATCTCTTGTAGGGCTGGTTTAGTGGTGACAAATTCCTTCAGTTTTTGTTTGTTTGGGAAGACCTTTATCTCTCCTTCTATTCTAAATGACAGGCTTGCTGGATAAAGGATTCTCGGCTGCATATTTTTTGTGTCTAGCACACTGAAAATCTCGTGCCAACTCTTTCTGGCCTGCCAAGTTTCAAAAGAGAGATCAGTCACGAGTCTTATAGGTCTCCCTTTATATGTGAGGGCACGTTTACCCCTTGCTGCTTTCAGAATTTTCTCTTTATCCTTGTATTTTGCCAGTTTCACTATGATATGTCGTGCAGAAGATTGATTCAAGTTACGTCTGAAGGGAGTTCTCTGTGCCTCTTGGATTTCAATGCCTTTTTCCTTCCCCACTTCAGGGAAGTTCTCAGCTATTATTTCTTCAAGTACCCCTTCAGCACCTTTCCCTCTCTCTTCCTCCTCTGGGATACCAATGATGCGTATATTATTTCTTTTTAGTGTATCACTTAGTTCTCTAATTTTCCCCTCATACTCCTGGATTTTTTAATCTCTCTTTTTCTCAGCTTCCTCTTTTTCCATAACTTTATCTTCTAGTTCACCTATTCTCTCCTCTGCCTCTTCAATCCGAGCTGTGGTGGTTTCCATTTTGTTATGCATTTCATTAAAAGCGTTTTTCAGCTCCTCGTGACTGTTCCTTAGTCCCTTGATCTCTGTAGCAAGAGATTCTCTGCTGTCAGCTATACTGTTTTCAAGCCCAGCGATTAATTTTATGACTATTATTCTAAATTCACTTTCTGTTATATTATTTAAATCCTTTTTGATCAGCTCATTAGCTGTTGTTATTTCCTGGAGATTCTTCTGAGGGGAATTCTTCCGCTTGGTCATTTTGGATAGTCCCTGGCGTGGTGAGGACCTGCAGGGCACTTCCCCTGTGCTGTGGTGTATAACTGGAGTTGGTGGGCGGAGCCGCAGTCAGACCTGATGTCTGCCCCCAGCCCACCGCTGGGGCCACAGTCAGACTGGTGCGTGCCTTCTCTTCCCCTCTCCTAAGGGCGGGATTCACTGTGGGGTGGGGTGGCCCGTCTGGGCTACTTGCACACTGCCAGGCTTGTGATGCTGGGGATCTGGTGTCTTAGCTGGGGTGGGTAGGCAAGGTGCACAGGGGCAGGAGGGGCAGGCTTAGCTTGCTTCTCCTTAGGTGATCCACTTCAGGAGGGGCCCTGTGGCAGCAGCAGGGAGTCAGATCCGCTGCCGGAGGTTTGGCTCCGCAGAAGCGCAGAGTTGGGTGTTTGCGCGGAGCGAGCAAGTTCCCTGGCAGGAACTGGTTCTCTTTGGGATTTTGGCTGGGGGATGGGCGGGGAAGATGGCGCTGGCGAGCGCCTTTGTTCCCCACCAAACTGAGCTCTGTCTTCCGGGGGCTCAGCAGCTTTCCTTCCCTTTGTCCTCCAGCCTTCCCGCTTTCTGAGCAGAGCTGTTAACTTATGACCTCCCAGCCGCTAAGTCGCGCTTGCTGTCGGAACACAGTCCGTCAGGCCCCTCCGCTTTTTGCAAGGCAGACTTGGGGGCTCTGCTTGGCCGGCGAGCCGCCCCTCCGCCCCGGCTCCCTCCCGCCAGTCCGTGGAGCGCGCACCGCCTCGCCGCCCTTCCTACCCTCTTCCGTGGGCCTCTCGTCTGCGCTTGGCTCCGGCGACTCCGTTCTGCTAATCCTCTGGTGGTTTTCTGGGTTATTTAGGCAGGTGTAGGTGGAATCTAAGTGATCAGCAGGACGCGCGGTGAGCCCAGCGTCCTCCTACGCCGCCATCTTCCCCTCTTTTCAGAAAAGCAATATTATTGAATTTGTATACACTTCGAACAACAGGTATCTCAAGCAACTGAAGGGAAGTACAATGTAGAACAACATTAAGGGAAAACCCATTTTTGTGCTCCCAAAAATTATGAATCCCTCTTTCATATGTTTGTTACTTCACTTTCAACACAATCTGTCCCTCTGTCCCTCTGTCTCTCCATGTGCCAAACATGGAAAAGCCCTTTCACTGCTTGTGTGCACTGCCTTGATGCCAGCTCTAATTACCAGTGTGAGAGAGCCTTCTGTGTATTCTTCAAAATTCAAGGCTCAAAACTGCCTAGGCCATCTTTTCATGAAAAAGAATTACTTCATGTGGGTATAGTGAGTAAAATTCATTGATTCAGCAAAGCCACAAGCAGATAATGGCTTTGGTTTCCTTAACTTAATCCCAAAGGAGGATGGTAAAAAGCAAGCTGGATCTTCTGTAAAAAATGTCCTGATTCAAGTTCAACTGAAACAATTCTTAAAGTGCCTGAAGTGAGAGACCCTAGGGGAATCATTAACAGCTCGTCAGTGGCTGCCTTAAATGAGAAATGGTTGGAGGTTGTCTTTTTCAAATAGGGCTGGAAATCTTCCAAAGGCTTCAGGAGGACATTTGCCTTATGGCCTCTGGGGAATTTCAGATGTGGATCCTCAGGGTGGCCAAATCTAAGTCTATATATACAACAATCCTCTCCCAGGGGGTCAGTTGGTTACAGCATTGGCTGCATCCAGTCTATCCTGCTCAGCAGTGACATCCTCTTGCCTGGCCTCTAAAGCCCTAATACTTCCTTGGAATTGAATCTACATTGAGTGGTGTCCTCAGTGTAATACTGCTGAAAGAGAGTCTTCTGTGTTTTACTAATCTTACAACTCTAAAATATTAAAAATAATAAATAAAAATAAAATGCTTGCTTTCGTCTTTATGTAAAAGCTTTGAAAACAAGGTAAAAAAATCACAGCTTCATGGCCAGAGTATTCTATTTGGAGACAAACATTTGGGTCAAGTCGTGGCTCTGCCACTAACCAAGTATATGAACTTGGACAACTTGTTGAACATCTCCTATTCTCTATTTCACTAACTAAAAGTTGGGCAAGACTATATGTGATAAGATGGGTAAAATATTTTGCATATGTCAAAAAAATCCACCAAGGTTAAATGCTCTAGAGTTGTGACAATAAATGCCACCATCCAAACCCTCCGAAGAGTCACAATACCAGATAAAAGAAGGATAAAAGTATTCAGTGAAAGAGATTCTCTTTACAATAGAAATGACACCCTTTATTTTACAGTTAGTTTAATAGTCACACCATCTTACATTTGATTTCTTTAGAATATCTTTTAAGAACTGTTAGAAGATGCTAAGTGACTTGGTCAAAGACTTATAGCTGTAAAGGAATAAATGGACAACAATGAACAGCTACTTCATAGAACAGAGATGTGGAGATGACTGTTGACAATACGGTGCTCCTGCTGAGATTATTTCAGAGTAACACTTAAATTGTTTGCTCACCCATCTTACATCATTATTGAACAGTTCAAGGACATGATTCCTGAGGGGCACTTAAATCATAAATGTCATGTTGTCAAAATCTTTAGTATAACCTAGCCCTTTAAATATGTGCTTCCTTTCTTCTTGAACTATTATCAGCATTTTAAGTACTAAGCAACTTCCAGTCTAGAAAAAAGGATTCTTGAATATTATTTGGGACTCTGAGACCTAGGCTATGTCTGTGTTTTCTCTCTGGCATACTCCTGGCCCTGGACAGAGCTAAAGAGGGGTTCACAGTGTCCATTTATTTTCTTGGAGAAAATACCAGTAACAGAGGGCAGTACCAGTATGCCCCGAGGACTGAGTACTATAGGGAAGCATTGCTGACCAAATGATACATGATGCCCATAAAAGTGTTTTGTAATCTGCAATATGCTAGAATAATAACAGCTGTTTGTCGTTGTTTACTACGTGCTGGGCATGCATTAAGGCACTTTACATGCACTGTTTCACATGGGATTTTCATAATAATATGTTAACAGTGTAACATGCTAACAGCATTATAATCCTCGTTTTACAGAAAAACACTGGTGAGGAACAGAGAACCTCAA
This sequence comes from Herpailurus yagouaroundi, assembly GCF_014898765.1. Lineage (NCBI taxonomy): Eukaryota > Metazoa > Chordata > Mammalia > Carnivora > Felidae > Herpailurus > Herpailurus yagouaroundi. The sequence continues at coordinate 14,442,930 of NW_024412401.1, read as the reverse complement.
TGTCTTACTTATAGAAACAGACTTGTTCAAAGAGAGATTTTCACTCAGGCAGTCATTATCACAACCCAACGTCTCAAATCCTACATTCCCAGTACTATTCAATGTTTCTCATGATACTGTTATTAATGGAATTGTCTTCCTCCATTGTACAATTCCAAATTATCCTTCAGGTCTCAGCTTAGATCTGCTTTCCTCTTGAAGACATTCCCTAATCCACCTGACAAGGTCAGATCCCTCTTTTTTAATATACATACGCCTAGTACTCTACTTCCCCTTCATAGTTTTTACCAAAGTATTTAAATAATTCTTGAATTACTCTGTTTAATGTGTATCTCTTCCTACATCTTGTTCTCAGACCGCAAAGTAGGTGCTCCATGAAAATAAGACAAGGAATAGACATTCAAAAGGCTCTTGATGCTTCAAAAACTCCCTTGACTACCACTGAAGCATGAAAACTAAAGAAACCCAAAAGGACCACAAAACAACCATTGTCCTCCTGCATACAAAAAAAGGCAACTTCTTTCACCAGCCTTGGGAAGCCTCCCTTCACCTGTCTGAGTTTGAGTTCCTTTTTCTCTGAAGCACAAAAGAGCCTCATCATACAATCTCTGAGGATCCAGTCAGATTTACCTTTCTTTCTACAAATCCATAGGCCTAAAAATTTCTTTGCAATGTGAATGAGAAAAATGTGAAAATTTCTCTCATTTCTGGCAAAGCAATCTCAAATTAATTCAAATTAGTGCAAAAACTCACATATCTGAAGAACCCATCATCCATTTTTTTTGCTGTAAATCTACAGGTATAGCAATCTTCTATTCCACTCACTTGAAACCAAGCCACCAATATTGAGAGCAATCTGTTGAATATAAAATGAAATCAAAGAAAAACCTGAAATATAAAAAAGTACAATTCAGTGCATGCTGTAATGAAATGTTATTTAGCTAAATTTTAAAAATTTCAGTGCTTTCCAATAGGTTTTCCAGTTTAACAATGGAAAATTAGAACCACAGTAAAATTGGAAATATTGAGCCAAAAAGAAACCAGAAAGAAAAAAAAAACAACACTTTAAATTCAGTACTTTTAAACAAACCTGCAGACATATTCATGTGAATTACTTCTATCTTTAGTGAATGTAGGTAAGAATTATTAAATTATTCAAGGTTATTATGGCTATTTAGGGTCGTTAGTGGTTGCATAAGCATTTTTAGGTTGTTTGTTGTAGCTCTGTAAAAAAAAACATGTTGGTAGTATTTTGATAGGGATTACATTAAATGTGTAGATTGTTTTGGATAGTATAGACATTTTAACAATATTGTTTATTCCAGTCTATGTCTTTACATTTCTTTGTGTCATCTTCAATTTCTTTCAGTAGTGTTTTAAAGTTTTCAGAGTTAGGTCTTTCACCCCTTTGTTTAGGTTTATGCCTTGGTATCTTATTATTTTTGGTACAATTACAAATGGAATTGATTCATAAGTTTCTCTTTCTGCTGCTTAATTCATGGTGTATGGAAACACAACAGATTACTGTACATTGATTTTGTGTCCTGCAACTTTACTGAATTTGTTTATCAGTTCTAGTAATTTTTTTTGGTGGAGTCTTTTGGGTTTTCTATATAGAGTATCAAGCCATCTGCAACTAGTTAAAGTTTTATTTCTTCCTTGCCAATTTGGATGCCTTTTATTTCTTTTTGTTTTTAATTGCTGTGGCTAGGACTTGCAATACGGTGCCAGGTAACAGTAGTGAGAGTGGACATCCCTTTCATATTCCTGACTGTAGAAGAAACTCTCAGTTTTTCGCCATTGAGGAGGATGTCAGCCATGGGTTTTTCATATATGGCCTTTATTATGTTGCGGTATTTTCCCTCTAACCTACTGTTGAGCGTTTTTACCATGAACAGATGCTGTACTTTGGCAAATTCATTTGTCCATCTATTGAAATAATCTTATGGTTCTTATCCATAAGATTTATTAATGTGGTATAAGAAATTGATCAATTTGCAACTACTGGACCACCTTGCAACCCAGAAATAAATCTCACTTGATTATGGTGAATTATTTTTTTAATGTTTTGTTGGATTCAGTTTGCTAGTATTTTATGGAGAATTTTTGCATCCATGTTCAAAGATATTGGCCTGTAGTTTTCTGTAGAGTTTTTACCAGTTTTGGTATAAGGGCAATGCTGGCCTTACCAGAATGAATTTGGCAGTTTCCTTCCTTTTCTCTGTTTTGGAATAGTTTAAGAAGAATAGGTCTTAATTCTTCTTTAAATGTTTGGTAGAATTCTCCTGGGAAGCCATCTGGTCCTGGACTTTGTTTGTTAAGAAATTTCTGATTACTGATGCAATTTATCAGTCTGTTCAAGTTTTCTATTTCTTCCTGTTTTAGTTTTGGTAGTCTGTATGTTTCCAGGAATTTACCCATTTCTTCCAGTTTTTCCAATTTGTTGGCCTATGGTTTTTCATAATATTCTCTTTTAATTGTTTGCATTTCTGTAGTGTTGGTTGTTATTACTCCTTTCTAATTAATAATTTTGAGTCCTATTTTTTTCTTAGTAAGTCTAGCTAGAGGTTTATCAATTTTATTAATTTTTTCAAAGATCCAGCTCCTAGTCTCACTGATTTCTTCCACTGTTTTTTTAGTTTCTCTATCATTTATTTCTGCTCTAACCTTTATTACTCCCTTCCTTCTGCTGGCTTTAGCCTTCACTGGTTGTTCTTTTTCTAGCTCCTTTAGGTATAAGGTTAAATTCTTTATTTGACATTTTTCTTGCTTCTTGCTGTAGGCCTATATTCCTATATACTTCCCTCTTAAGACCACTTTTGCTGCATCACAGAGGTTCTAGATCACTGGATTTTTTTGGAGTCATCACAATTCCAGACTTCAAGTTATATTACAAAGTTTTAGTGATCAAAAGAGTATGGTACTGGTACAAAAATAGACACCTAGATCAATAGAACAGAATAGAAAACTCACCAATAAACCCACCACTATTTGGTCAATTACTTAGCAAAGCAGGAAAGCATACCCAATGGGAAAAAAAGACAGTCTCTTCTACAAATGGTGTTGGGAACTGGACAGCCTCATGTAAAAAAATAAAACTAGATCACCTTCTTACACCAAACACAAAAATAAATTCAAAAGGGATTAAAGACCTAAATGTGAGACAGGAAACTATCAAAATCCTGGAGGAGAACACAGGCAGTAACCTTTTTGACATGGACCATAATAACTTCCTTCTAACATGTCCCCTGAGGCATGGGAAATAAAAGCAAAAATAAACTATTAGGACTACCTCAAAATAAAAAGCTTCTGCACAGCAAACAATCAACAAAACTAAAAGGCAACCTACTGAATGGGAGAAGATATTTACAAATGACATACCAAATCAAAGGCTTAAAATCCAAAATATATAAATAACTCATACAACACCCCAAAAAAACAAATAATCTAATTAAAAATGGGCAGAACACATGAACAGACATTTCTCCAAAGACCTACAGACAGCCAATGGACACATGAAAAGATGCTCAACATCACTGATAATTAGGGGAATGCAAATCAAAACTACAAAAGATACCACCTCATACCTATCAGAGTTATTAAAATCAACAACACAAGAAACAAGTGTTGGTGAGGATGTGGAGAAAAAGGAGCCCTCTTCCAATCCTGGTGGGAATGCAAACTGGTGCAGTCACTCTGGAAAACAGTATGGAGGTTCCTCAGAAAGTTAAAAATAGAACTACCCTATGACCCAACAACTACACTCCTAGATATTTATCCAAATGATGCAAAAATACAAATGTAAAGGGGTACATACACCTCGATGTTTATAGCAGTATTATCAACAATAGTCAAATTATGGAAAGAGCCCAAAAGTCCATCGACTGATGAATGGATAAAGAAGATGTGGTGTATATATAATGGAATAATGTTCAGACATAAAAACGAATGAAATTTTGCCATTTGCAATGACTAGATGGTGCTAGAGAGTATTATGCTAAGAGAAATATGGTCAGACAAATACCGTATCATTTCACTCATATGTGGAATTTAAGCAACAAAACAAATAAGAAGGGGAGGAAAAAAAGAGAGGCATACCAAGAAACAGACTCTTAACTATAGAGATCTGATGGGGGGATGGGTTAAATGGGTTAGGCTCTTAACTATGGAGAACTGATGGGGAGGGGGATGAGCACCAGGTGTTGTATAGATGTGTTAAATCTCTACACTGTACATCTGAAACTAACGTTGCACTGTATGTTAACAGGAATGAAAATTAAAAAAATAAAGTGTAGATCAAAGGCTAAAAATAAAATCTGTTGTGAAGATAAATAAAATAAGATCTGTTATTAAAAAAAAGAAACATTAAGTTATGGTCATTCAGATGATTTTTTTAAGTAGGCTCCATGTATAATGTAGGGCTTGAACTTATGACCAGAGATCAAGAGTCGCATACTCCACTGCCTGAGTCAGCCAGGCACCCCAAGAAATACTAAATTATGCATCACTAAAAAACATGGAATGAAATTACAGGTATTATTTTACCTAATACATTTAACAAGTTTATTATTCTGAATGCAAAGAGAGGAATACAGTATTAACAGAAAATTAGACACTTCTCTATATTACTAAATATATGCGTATAATTATTTTAAAAACATTGCTTTAAGGAGAGGTCACCTCATCAAGCTGCTCATAATGCCTTCATGTCTAAATTTAATCCTGTATGTGTATGCCTGAATATACACCCACAAGTGCACATTACCAAATTTTTCAAAGTACTTTCTGTAACATTTTGAGTTTTTGAAGGACAGAACCAACATGACAGCTCAGTGACTATTCCTTAGAGATATCCTGGCTTGACTGGAACAGGAAGTGTCAAACCTTGGAAGTTAATCAGGTTATTCTACTGAAGCATAGTTTAGGATCCAATAAGCATCTCAATGTTCAAGGTTTCAAGGTCTACCTATTTATCAGACGGTCTCATTTTTCATTCATGGTGGAGTGCTTTCTGAAGGTTTCAGAAATTCCCTCAGGTAGAGAACAAGCAGTACTTCTCAATTGTTTTTAGAAAAAAAAATTCTTTCCTAATAAAGTTAGGAATCACCCTCAACAGGAGATGCTTCAACTATTCAGAGAAGTTAACTCATATGACAACTAATTAATTCAGCCATAGCTGGCAATGTTAATGCATGGAAACCATTTTTGTTGGAGGCAATGATGCTGAGAATTTCTGGGAATGTCAACTATTTTGCAGCTTCTTGATTTATGTATTGAATGAGCAAAGAGGATGCATGGACAGATGACAGATGGATAGAAATGAAGGCATGAAGGAAAGAGGGAAAAAGTAAAAAAAGAACAAGGAAAATAGAGACAGCCCAAAATAAAGAAGCAAAGAGAAAAAGGGAAATAAGGCAGGCAGACACTTGGAAAGACAGAAAAATAGATTAAAGTCTATTTGGTAAAAATGTGCTGAGAGACAACAGAGGAAAAACATATTTACAATATTATCTAATAGTTCTTTGAAAAATCACATAGAATTATCGTTTATAAACTAGATTCATTTTAGTTACTATGGAAAACTGGTATTAGAATTTTAATTGATTCTTAAAATTGAGAGACAAACTTTTAGAACATTAGCTAAAGTCCCTTTATTTCTGAAATATAATGGTATCAAGTATGTTTTTCTACCTGATTTTCCATTTCACAAGAGGAATCACTAGTGTTGAAGTATTTTCCCTCCCTTTAAAGAACTTGTCTAATTGGTCACGGTCTGGTAATGCGTGATTACAAACACAGGCTTTGGAGTCAACTTGAACTAGATTCAAGTATTGGTCCTCTTACTTTCCATTTCTGTGCTTTAGTTTCCATTGTGAGGACAAAAAAGTCATCATTGAGTTTAGAGTTTCAAGGTGAAAATCAAAGGAGATAATGTATTTAAAACTCACATACCATGCCTGGCACTCATGAAAGCTCAGTAAATGGTAACTTCTCCCAAAAATGAACTAACAAGCAGATGTTTATTTTATTTGCATGTTATTTATTTATATGGGGAAGGAACCAATAATAAATTAGTAATTAATTGATTCCATTTACCAAAAGCAAAATCAGGATTTGTAAGAAGGAAAGAAGTGGGGGCGGGGGTGGAAAACCACAGACATTTTGGGTGAAACTTGGATCAATCAATAGTTAGCTAGGAGAGGCTCATCAAGGCATTCTGCACTTAGGCAAATGGATGCACACGCAAGAGAAAGGTTTTTATGGACTCTCCAGGAGAGCCCAACTGTGTGGCTGTAGGCTGACGGCTAGAACCTCTGAAAGTAGGACTCTGGGCGTCCTTTGCCAGTACCAGTTCTGCACTACCTCCCTGACCAAAATTCCTTTTGTATTTCAAAATCTAAATGCAGTCCTCTGCTGTGCCAGTTTACGGTGCTGTTCCCTTGGTAGCATTCATTTTTTAATTATAAACATAGTTGTTAAAAAATGTTAATATTTTTGAAAGAGAGAGAGAGACAGATACAGAGAGACAGAGAGACAGAGAGACAGCACCCACAGCGGAGGGGCAGACAGAGAGGGAGACACAGAATCCGAAGCAGGCTCCAGGCTCTGAGCTTTAAGCACAGAGTCCGACTCCGGGCTCGAATTCAGGGACTGTGAGATCACGACCTGAGCCAAAGTCTGCTACTGAGCCACCAACGGACCCCAAAGGTACTTTTTGATTATTTAGTGGCTCTTTCCCCCAGTGCATTATATCCCGAAGAGCATGGATTTCTCTTGATTTATTCCTTGCTGCATGCTCAGCATGTAACACAGCATGTGACCTAGTATGTGCACAAAATGTGAAAGGAAGGAAGGAGAACAAATAGGTGGGCACAATCTGGTACAACACAGGTAAAATTAAAAAACAATAAGTTTATTTATTTATTTTGAGAGAGAGCGAGCAAGCCTGAGTGCAGAAAGGGCAGAGAGAGAGAGGGAGAGACAGAATCCCAAGTAGGCCCTGCACAGTCAGCACAGAGCCCCATGCAGGGCTTAAACCCCATGTACTGCGGGATCAAGACCTGGGCTGTGATCAAGAGTCGGACAATTAACTGACTGAGTCACTCAGGTGCCCCCAACACAGGTAAAATAAAGTGTTGTGATAGTTTACAGACAATAATTATCAGCCTGGATTTAGGCATGGGAATTAGATAGATAAAGCTTCAAAAAGAATTGCCATTTCAACTGTGTCTTCAAACATGGGTAGAATTTAAAGACTGCCACTGAAAAAGCATAGGATATGGCATAAAATGTATCTCAGTTTCTCTAGGACATAAGAGTCTCTGAGGGGCACTGTAAGTATTGAGGCTAGAAAGGGCCAGGCATGTCAGACCAAGCCATTTGACAATGGGAAGCCCTGGAGGCTGTGGGTTGGGGAGGAGATATACTCACATCTGTGTTCTCTAGAGAAATACAAATCTGGTAAGGCAGAAAAGCTGACTGTGAGAGGAGGAAAATGTGAAGCAGGGAGGCAACTTATTCTTTCTGTTATTTCTGTAACAGTAGTTTCATTTATACGAGCAAATAGCCGACCAAACATTCTGAATTTACTTAATTTTGACAAGTGGTGATGATACTCAATTCTTTGAGGAATTTTTCCTGAAACAAAATCACCAAGATGAATAATTAGAATATCTGGAAAACTATTCAAGCCTTTTCTATACATGCATTTGTCTGTCTAGCTAGCATGCAAATTACAACTTAAAATCCAAGGAATCATGTCATGGAATTCGCAAAGAATAGATAAACCCTAGAAGAGCCAACGAAGTCATGAATATGTAGACTTCTTTATTCAAATTAGAATGTCAGGTAAATCCTATTTTGACAAAAGTCTTTTAATTTTCAAGTTCATGTGTTTTAATAATAACAGCATTCACTGTGTAGCTCCAACATGCTAGATGTAACACTAGGGCACTGTACACGCTATTTTATTTAATGAAAATAATTAAAATATAATAATTATTTCATTACTTTGCTTATTAAATACCTATTTTTATTTTTATTTTTATTTTTTTAATGTTTGTTTATTCTTTTTGAGACAAAGAGAGGGAGAGACAGAGAGAAACAGGGCCAGGCAGAGACAGAGAGGGAGGGGCAGAGAGAGAGAGGGAGAGAATCCCAAGCTCTGCAGTCAGTGCACAGTCCGATGCGGGGCTCGAGTCCATGAACTGTGAGATCATGACCTGAGCTGCAATAAAGAGTAGGACACTTAACCAAATGAGCCACCCAGGTACCCCTAAATAACTCCTGTTTTTAAAGTCTTCCCAATCAGCTAACCATAAATTCCACTAAATTTAAATACACATGCACCTTTGTCCCCACTCATCCCTCTCTCTGAGGTTCTAACCCCATCACCATCATCTCCCTCAGCAATACTTCCTCCTCTGAATGCCCATTTCTGCCTCCACAGTCACAGGTGTCCTCAGCCCCTGCCCATACCTGATGTGGTCCTCCCCTGGGCCACCTCTGTCCTGTTATTGCCCTATCACTTCTTCCTTCTCTTCCTCCACACCACCAGTTGACTCCTCACAGCTGGTGGCTTTGCTGCGTTCCGGGCAGATAGGACAGTAGAGCCTTGTCACCTCAACCCTCCACCAAAATGACTTAGTAGGGGTGGGTGACAGCAAAGGCCCCTGAGGTGCTGGTGGGGGCAGCAGAGGGGTCAGCAGAGGGCCACAATGAGGCTGCCACCAAGAAGGAGGTGGCCAAGATGGTAGCTGCCCAGGAAAGGGCAGCTGGGGTGAGGTCCTGAACTAAACGCTGGGAAATCTGCTCTCAAGGGACTGACATTCTAGGGGATAAGAAGAGTTACAAGTAAAGTATGTAGCCGCATGTCTTGAAGCCATTTTCACCCCTGAGGTAGTGATGAGACCTCTTCCTACTGCAAAAGGTAGAGTGCTTGCTGTGGCCACACTGAGCAATAATCAAGCCAAGTACAGACTTTTGCAGACTAACAAAACACAGAGAAAATTCAGCAACAGAAGACCTACACTGTAAGAAATGTCCAATTCTTCAAGCAGCAGTAATACCATACCAAGCCAAAACTTGCATCTGCACAAAAATTAAGAGTTATAAATGGAATTCTTTTCTAATGGTAAATACTCAGTTGGGTATAGAATTTGCATTGAAAGTTGTTTTAGCTTTCCTTTCAGTACTTCAGAAAGGTTGTTCTATTGACTTTGATTTGTATTTGCATTCTCTTCTCTCTCCATGCCCCTCCTTTTTGTCCCCCTCTGTGTCTATCTCCCTGTCTCTTACACTCTCTCTTTGTCCCTCACCTCTCTTTGTTTCTATCACTATCTCTGTAGCTCTGTCATTCTCCCTGTCTCCATTGCTCTGTATCTCACTCTCCCTCCTCCTCCCTTAGTCTCTCTTCCTCTGTCTCTCTCTATCTCTCTGTCTCATGTGCACAGTTATATATCCCAGTGATCACTAACCAAGTAGGACTCTCCCTAGTAGAAATTGTATTTGTTTTAGGCTGGTAGTCTAACTATACTTGCAGCAAAATAGTTTCAAATTGCTTTTAGTGCAGTTATTTACCAAAAGTACTTGTGAACAGAATAGCTGACTTTATTGGGTGCATTTTGAGCATCTGTGCCATCTGCATGCATTACCCCATGGACTCCACACAAGTGGCTACTATTATTAGACTGCTTTTGGTTGAGGGAACAAAGTCCTGGGTCAGTTTTTACTGGATCCATGACTGATCAGATGGTTAAACTGGAGCTAAAACCTGGATCCCTTTGGTTTCAGAAGCTGAGGCGACAGTCACTCAACTGCCCACGTGATGTGTTATGATTTCCCAGTCCTGGGGTTTTGTTTGTTCAAATACTTAGGATATCTCAAGGGCCAGTGGCTGCACAAAACCCAGGAGGAATGAAAAGTAAAGATTGGAGGAGTTCATAGTCTCTGTGACTGCACCAGATGTAGGCGACATTAAGAAAATCTGATGAGATAAGGCTCCTTTCAGAGAGAAAATGCTTTCTGTCAAACTTATCTCAAAAATTGGTCTGGCTAATATTTGTAGGTGACACTCATTTTACCTAATCAAGGCAATTCTTGAAAAATGCAGTCTTGAAAGAACTGTACTTTCAGAAGTTATTTCTCAAAGATTTATTTGAACCCGAGATCTTCATACCCTATTTTTCTGTGTAATTTGATTTTCACATGTCACAAGGGAAAAATAAAAGTACAACATGTCACATGTCTGAAGTCTGCTAACACATTCACATGTTCACATAAAAAATGAAGTGACAAAGTGAGTCACGACTTAGGATAGGGCAACTTCTGTTAAAAAAAAAATAATGAAATCAAACTATACAACTAATCAAATAGAAAGCTTGACAGAGCAGTGCTACTCTGTGTAGACACTGTGGGATGTCAGGGAGGCTGACAGACACTCTGCTCTTTTCTTTATATTCCTTCTAGTCTCTTTGGTCAACACCACCATTTCAGCTATCCAGCTGGGAGGCAAGAGCATGAGGAGAGCCATCAGGGCCACTGTCTTAAGTACCACCCATGACTATGTTTCACATTCCTTTGGCTAAACCCAGCCATATGGCCACATATAACTTCAAGGGTTTTAGAAATGTAGTCTAGGATGGGTATGGGCAGCCCTTCTCAGTCAGGACTGTGCGCTCCAGAAGGGGAACACGGCTATCTAGTAGACAGTTGGCCACCCCCACCATTGCCCCCAACCAAGCTGTCATCTAGTGAGTGGCAAGGTATAATGAAATGTCACAGGGTAATTATGACAGCTATAATTTATTGAGCACTTTGCTACCAGACACTGTTCAGGTCTTTATTGATAAGCCTAATTTCAGGAGACTTTTTGTGTGTGTGGCAGCGGGACGGGGCAGGCAGAGGAAATTTTTAATTGAACACTGCGGCAGTGTGGGGGTAGGGACCAAATAGGCAGGGAAGCCTGCTGTGTGTGTGTGTGTGTGTGTGTGTGTGTGTGTGTGTGTACATCACAGGCCTTCTTAATCTGGACAACTATCAGGTTTTCAGAGAACTGTCCCTTTTAGTATCTAATTTGAACCCCACAGTGGCACAATGAAGAAGCTAAGACAGGTCTTACTGCCATTGTGAGGAAAGGGAAACTGAAGTGCAAAGACATCAGAGGCTTTACCTCAGGTCCCCAGTCAATGATTCTGGGCCCTGGGAGCTGTAATTTAGTAGTGCTTCCCATGCAGCTCACTGCTCCCCTGGTACCTGATCTGGATGGCAATGGTCCAAAGGGTAATTAACTTGAGACCCTTCCAAGAAAAGGTAATTCTTGACTCTGGTCAGTAATGGTGTGTATTTGGTTTGACTGCTCCTGAAATCTTTTTGGCATTAGAGTTGCAAAAATACCTTTCTGCCACCCTTTATTTTGACAACTGAGAGGAAAGACCTTTGAACTGGAAGTAAAAGGAGCCAGGATAATTCTTATGAGGGTATGTCCATTAACTGAAATCCTAGAAAACCCAATTGTCCTGTGGCTTCTCAGACATCAAGGCTGCATGGAGAATACTTGGGAGGAGGACTGGCCTCCCACAGGGCTGGAGGTGGGAAGTCTATTTGTCAACGCTATTGATCATGCAGTCACCTCTAAGGTCTTTCTGGCCTTCTGGAATTAGAACCAGGGACTCATCTTATTACACTCCATCTTGTGATGAAAGAGTAATGTTTTACAGTCAATGGCTACCAGGCCACCCCAGACCTGACCTTCCAGTCACTTGGAACCTTTACCAGGAAGGTCTTCCATGAAATGTGGGAGTCAATCACAAGTTTCCTTTACAGAATCTTCACAATCAACAGGACCTTTAAAACCTTCACAATCAACAGGAGCACCTATGATCAGAGTAACAGAATTGCAAGCCCAAATTGAAGAACAACATTTTGCTGATGCTAATTCAGGCCAGTTTTATATTGAATCATCTTTTTTTAGCCAATAGTGCTGGAGCAACTAGATATCCCCAAGGGGGATAAAATCTCAACTTAAACCTTACACCTTATATAAAAATTAACTCCTAATGGATCATACACTTGTTACCATCTGAAACTATAAAACCAAAAGAAAAGGTAGGCATGTCTTTGGAATCTAGGGCTATGCAGAGTTCCTAGACTTGACACTAAAATTATAATCTATAAAAGGAAAAATAATTGAACCTCATCAAAATTGAAAATTTATTTTTTTTGTTCTGTCAAAGCCCATATAAAGAGCATGAAGTGACATGTTACAGATGGGGAGAAGCTATCTGCAAACCACATTTGTGACAAAGGACTTCTGAGTATATAGAGAATCCTCATAACTCAATGGTAAAAAAAAAATCTAATTAAAAAATGTGCAAAAGACATGAAGAGACCGTATACGGACAAAGATATGCAGATGGCAAAAAATCATGTGAAAAGATATTCAGCTTTGTTAGTCACTTTTCAAATGCAAACTAAAACCACAATGAGGTATTACTACACACCTGTCAGAATGGCTACAATAAAAAATAGTGACAGTACCAAATGTCAGAGAAGTAAATGATACAGTCATTCTGAAAAAAAAAAAAGAAAAATGTCTGGCAGTTTGCTTAAAGCTTAAGACACAACTACTATACAAACCAACAAAGGCACTTGTAAGCATCTATCAGAGAAATAAAAACTTATTTTCATACAAAAAGATTGCACATGAATTTTCATAGCCATTTTATTTGTAATAGCCAAAAACTGAAATCAGCCCAGATGTCCTTCAAGGGATGAAGAGTTACATAAACTGTGGAATACTTCTCAGCAAGAACAAGAATTCACTCTTGATACACACAAAAACTTGACTGAATATCCAGGGAATTAGACACAAAAAAGTTTATCCAAAAGGTTACATACTGTGTGATCCATTTGTGTGACAGTTTTCAAGTGACCAATTTTTAGAAATGGAGGACAGATTGGTAGTTGCAAAAGGTCTGGGGCAAGAAGAAATAAAGAATAGGGACAGGTAGAAGTCAGTATGGCTTTAGAAGGTGACACTAAGGGTACTTAACAGTGTTGGAGTTGTTTGGGATCTTAACTGTGGTGGATACATGAACCTGCATAGATGAATCAATTGTACAGAATGTAACACACACAAAGATACAGACACACAAATGGCTGCACGGGATACCATGGATTGTATGAATGCCAATACCTTGGTCGTGATGCTATACTGTAATTTTGCAAAATGTTTCCATCAGGGAATACTAGGAAAAGCTTACAAGGGATGTCTCTATACTACTGCCTTATACTTGCGTGTAAATTTACTATTATCTCAAGCAAAAACTTTGATATGGAGGGGAAAAAGGTCTTCTGTAATCCACTCCCAATTTAACTTCTCTAACTTTTCTCATTATGCTGTAATTTAAAGAACCTATCAGGAAAATCAGAGGAATATTGAGGTTTCTAAATGAGGGTCTTCTCATATTTTCAAATCTTCTCCTGGGTTCCCTATCATGTGATATACATTATCTGCCAATTAGTGATTTAAACGACTCCAGATGGACCCAAGTGCTTCAGTTACCTTAGCACCAAGGCTATCACTTGAATGTGTCCTCCCTGTTGCCCACCATCCATCCATCAAAAGATGACCTCCAGGGGCACCTGGGTGGCTCAGTCGACTGAACGTCCAACTTCAACTCAGGTCATGATCTCATGGTTTGTAAGCTCGAGCCCCATATCTGGCTTGTTGCTGTCAGCAAGGAGCCCCTTCTGTGTTATTGTTAAGCGAAGAAACGACTTTTGGTTCTAAATAAAATTCCAAAACTCCCTTCTCCCTAGGTTAAGTGGCCCAGCCCAGCTGATAGGGGTTCACATGGGTCAAAACTTATAAGAACATCATTCATTTGAAATTTTAAGGAGTGTGGAAGTCAGAAAGTATACCCAGCAAGAGGTTCAGATAGAAAACAGTTTATAAGCAGGAAAAAGTTCCAAATGGTCAAAAGCCACAGATCCCAAAAGAAATCATAAGCACCAAATCACAAAGGTCAGAAATTCAAGCGTCAAGAAGATACACAAGAAGCCGAATAAATTGAAAGCGGCCTTGAGCTCTTACCAGGAATAAACGCGTCTGACTGAGCCCCCTCTCTGCCTGCAGATAAACTGTGAACGGGAAGGCCAGCTGTTAATATAGGACCAAGGATAATAAAGCAAACAGCAAAAACATGGAAATGATTAAAGCCTACTCAAAACACCTGTGTGCCTGTGGGTGGGGTGTACCTGTGTACTCAGCTCAGCTCATCACTGGGGAGTACCACACTCAACAGTCTGTAATAGAATCCTTTAGAAATTCCAACCACATTTTCCATCCAAGTTCCACAGGGAGCTCCTAGAAACAGCTAAGGTGCAAGGGAACAAAAAGATTAAGAAGGTTCCAACATTGACTCTCCAAATTAGCTGGCCGCTTGTAAAGAATCGGTTTTCTTAACAAGCCTGCTTTCAGGTTTGAGTGGGAGAGCAAATTCCTGGAAGTCCCATAAAAAGGTGAGTACACTGAGACCTATATCGCAAGATCAGGTACACACAGGAAAAAAAGAAACTTAACTGGAGAAGCTTTGGAAATTAGAATTAGGTTGTGGGTGGGCTGAAGACTAAATGTTTGGCAAGCATCAAGTAGCCAGCCTGGCTGAAGAGGTAAGCTGTAGGGCATTCATGACAGCAAGCTCTTCTCCAAAGAAGACATGGGTTAACAGAGGCAATGGAAGAGGTAGCATTAAAATGTTCCCACATTTCTTTCACGGACTCTTGGGACAGGTAAACGTATTCAGAGCAATGATGGTTGGTAAAGTATTTCTATTCCCTGCAGGTATGGATTTAATCAATTGTGGAATAGATATTCCCCAGACAAGAAGTCTCATGGAGAGAAATTCAAAGCAATGATATAATTCCATTGGGCACCAATGGAAAAAAAAAATACTAGTAACCTTACTGTTCTTTTTGGGCCTGTTTGATTCTCCAAGGATATCACCCTGTTCAATGAGGAAATTCATGACTATTGCCAAGGGAGCCGAGGCTGAGTACCAAATGGCACAGTTGCAATGAATCCAGCACAGAAGCCCCACATGGGAAAAAGGTAAAGAAGTCAAGGATTACCAATGCACGAATCAACAGCAGAAACAGGCTTACATGAGCCAACTGGGTCACATTAGGTGTTGCTCAAGCTTAAAGCCATGTCATTATCTAAGAAAAAGAAACAAGTGCATTATAAATGAGCTATTTCAATACAGGCATTACTTCTTTCTCTTGAAGGAGCTGCTCAAGAACAAAAGAAAGAGGGCAGCTGTTCCATTTCCTGATTCTTAACATCTTCACATTTAAATTCCTCTACCTGATTGCCACAGTCCTCTATTACCCTATTTCCTTCTAGACCTACTTCTTTATCCTCATTCACATCTGCCCATTCTCTACCGCCCATTCTAGTCATGTATATTTGAGTAAAGAAAACAGAAGTACGATCTGATAGTTCTTTCATGTAAAAATTGTTTCTCATATTAAAAAGAACATTCTTTTATGCCAGCTAAGAGATCCAAGGGAAGAGGAAAAGGAATCCTAGGAGACAGGCAGGGCTGGCCACTGAAGCCTGAAGGGCTGGGTCAGTCATTGATCTCAGAAAATGTCAGTCTTTCTCCATCTGCAATTCAAATAGTGCAAAGGGGGCCATCATTCGGTTGTGGGAAGGTAAATACTAATCCAATATGAAATATAAATTTTGAAATGCCATAAGACAGATGCTGCTATATACTGTTGGTTCAGCATTTCCCAAAGCATAGTCCATGGAGTTTAAGTAGGAATCAGTGATGAAAGGGTCCAATGCTTGAATAAATTTTGGAAAAGCTAGATCAGACCAAAGAAAGTGTGTATCTGTCTGCAAGATTGTTCATAGACATTAATTTGTGACTATGGACTGTGATTTTCCAAAGGTATGGGGCGGCAGCTCTCATATAGGAGTACTCCACGTTTCCCATTCCTATTCAACCATAAAACTCTTTTCTTCACTGAACATCCCACAAATTGGGAACCAGTGGGATCCCTGGGGATTCCCCCAAAATGGCCAGGCAATAGATCCACTGGAGACCATTAAAATTCAGCTTCCCATTGTAGGTTCTATTCCAGAGCAACCTAATGAGAATCTCCAAGAACAAGAAAGAAAGAAAGAAAGAAAGAAAGAAAGAAAGAAAGAAAGAAAGAAAGA